>NC_041390.1:624179087-624218290 GCF_002162155.2 Triticum dicoccoides | reverse complement strand
AGAAAATAGTCTTGATAACCCACAAGTATAGGGGATCGCAACAGTTTTTGAGGGTAGAGTATTCAACCCAAATTTATTGATTCGACACAAGGGGAGCCAAAGAATATTCTCAAGTATTAGCAGCTGAGTTGTCAATTCAACCACACCTGGAAACTTAATATCTGCAGCAAAGTGTTTAGTAGCAAAGTAATATGATAGTAGTGGTAATGGTAGCAAAAGGTAACAGTAGTCAAAGTAGTGTTTTTGGTATTTTGTAGTGATGATAGCAATAGCAACGGAAAAGTAAATAAGCGAAGAACAATATATGGAAAGCTCGTAGGCAATGGATCGGTGATAGAGAATTATGCCGGATGCGGTTCATCATGTAACAGTCATAACCTAGGGTGACACAGAACTAGCTCCAGTTCATTAATGTAATGTAGGCATGTATTCCGAATATAGTCATACGTGCTTATGGAAAAGAACTTGCATGGCATCTTTTGTCCTACCCTCCCGTGGCAGCGGGGTCCTAATGGAAACTAAGGGATATTAAGGCCTCCTTTTAATAGAGTACCGGAACAAAACATTAGCACATAGTGAATACATGAACTCCTCAAACTATGGTCATCACCGGTAAGTATCCCGATTATTGTCACTTCGGGGTTAACGGATCATAACACATAATAGGTGACTATAGACTTGCAAGATAGGATCAAGAACTCTCATATATTGATGAAAACATAATAGGTTCAGATCTAAAATCATGGCACTCGGGCCCTAGTGACAAGCATTAAGCATAGCAAAGTCATAGCAACATCAATCTCAGAACATAGTGGATACTAGGGATCAAACCCTAACAAAACTAACTCGATTACATGATAAATCTCATCCAACCCATCACCGTCCAGCAAGCCTAAGATGGAATTACTCACGCACGGCGGTGAGCATCATGAAATTGGTGATGGAGGATGGTTGATGATGACGATGGCGACGGATTCCCCTCTCCGGAGCCCCGAACGGACTCCAGATCAGCCCTCCCGAGAAGTTTTAGGGCTTGGCGGCGGCTCTGTATCGTAAAACGCAATGAATCCTTCTCTCTGATTTTTTTCTCCCCGAAACACAATATATAGAGTTGGAGTTGAGTCGGAGGAGCACCAGGGGGCCCACGAGGTAGGGGGGCGCGCCCCCACCCTCGTGGACATGTGGTGGGCCCCCTGGCCTTCATCTTTTGCAGGTATTTTTTATATTTTCCAAAAAGTAGCTCCGTGAAGTTTCAGGTCATTCCGAGAACGTTTGTTTCTGCACATAAATAACACCATGGTAATTCTGCTGAAAACAATGTCAGTCCGGGTTAGTTCCATTCAAATCATGCAAGTTAGAGTCCAAAACAAGGGCAAAAGTGTTTGGTAAAGTAGATACGACGGAGACGTATCAACCCTCGTAGACCGTAAGCAGAAGCGTTATGACTATGCAGTTGTTGTAGTCGTACGTCTTCACGATCGACCGATCCTAGTACCGAACGTACGACACCTCCGCGATCTGCACACGTTCAGCTCGGTGACGTCCCACGAACTCACGATCCAGTAGAGCTTCGAGGGAGAGTTTCGTCAGCACGACAACACGGTGACGGTGATGATGAACCTACCGACGCAGGGCTTCACCTAAGCACCGCTACGATATGACCGAGGTGGATTATGGTGGAGGGGTCACCTGACACGGCTAAGAGATCAATGATCAACTTATGTATCTATGGGGTGCCCCCTCCCCCGTATATAAAGGAGTGGAGGAGGGGGGAGGCCGGCCTCCTAGGCGCGCCCCATGGGGAGTCACCTACTCCCACCGGGAGTAGGACTCCACCCCTTCCAAGAGTAGGAGAAGAAGGGAAGGAAGGAGGAGAGAGGGGGAAGGAAAAAGGGGGGGCGCTGTTGACACCTGATTTTGGCAAGATACAGATTGCAATGAAGATGGTCTCGAGTGAACGAGTTTTCAGCATGAAAAGATTCACGTCGCCGAGTGGAACCACTTTGATGTTTCGGTTATATTCATTCGACTTTATCTTACGGACCGAAACTATACTCTGAGTGGCATAATTCAATGTTCCGAGTGGTTTTTGGCCAATCACGTCTTCAAGATGACCTCGGATGAAGGAGCACTCTTCAGGAATTGTCTTCGTCTCGTCGAGGCCATCGATTTTGATATATAAATCATCTCAATCCGAGTTCATATGCAAAAGTTAGAGACAATACACTGCAGACCGAACCTAAACGGAAATATGGCGCGAGGTGCCAGACACTTGTCTGATAGGTTCCGCGAGTAATTCGGCCATCAAGACGGCCTTGAATCGAAAAACCTTAAACATGAAAAAAAAATTCTCGTCGAGCCGATTGTTTTTCATATAAATTTTGTCTCAATCCGAGGTCGTATGCAACCTGGAGAGGCAAATCAAAATCAGGCTGTGTTTTTAGTCGGGAAATCCGAGTGAAAAGTTTACCATCCGAGTGAAAACTTACCGATCGAGTAAAAGGTCGAGTGAAAAACTTATCTATCGAGTAAAAGATTGGCTTCCGAGTGAAAATATAGTAATCCGAGTGAAATTATCATCCGAGTGAAGTTATTCCGAGTGAAAAGATTACCATCGGAATGAAAACTTGACGTTCGAGTAAGATATTGCCTTCCGAGCGAAATATAGTCATCCGAGTGAAAGATTATCTTCCGAGTGAAATTATAGTCATCCGAGTGAAAGATTGTCTTTCGAGTGAAGGACTCTAACATCCGAGTGAAAAGGTCCAGTCTGACGAAAAACTCTAATATCCGAGTGGATGAGCTCGGATCCGAGTGAAACTGAAGATGTGCCCGAAAGGTAATCCAGATGACCTCGGATGGAAAAGTGATCAACACGGAAGTTGTGCGCATCATCAAAAGGGTGAACTTTGGTTTTGGAGTCATTATCATATTAGATAGTATACGGCCTGTAAGTTCACTACGAGACTCGGATAATCCAGTCCGTTACATGACCGAGTCCGACTGGATATTAAAGATGGCTTCATAGAATATTCAAGATGGTCTTATTTGGAAAAGTGTTCAACATAAGGATTGTTCGTCTCGTCGAGGCGCACAAGTTTCATATTTGGGCCATCTTGATCGGAGGTCATATGCAAGCTTGGCGGACCGCGCAAGGAGGAAGACAGAAGTTGGGCCAGATTCAGACTGAATCCGAGTTGGAATAGAACTAGGACTCTAGGACGTGAATTGATGTAATTTTTTGTAAGGAAATCCTAGATGAATCCTTTGCTTGTACGGGAAGTCCGGCTGCCTCTTATATATGTTGGGGGTGATGGCCGATTGAACAACACACAATCGAACAAATCAATATACTACCTTTTCATCTACGTTTTATCTCTCCACTGTTTTTCTATCTCGTTCTTCGCTGTTCTTCGTGTTTGAGAGCTGCGAATCCCGAGGCTCTAGGGGCGAGTGAATCGACCTAGGGCAGCCCATAGCCGCCGCACTCCCTGACAGGGTCCCTCCCGGGGGTGTGGGGTTTTCGGGTCTGCAAAAGCGCCTGTCGACTGTCTTGCATATCACGCTGTCGGTCGGGTCTCCTTCGACGTGAGCTGCGGTGCATCACCCCCGGCGTTGAGGGTACACGTGACGTGTTCGTGTGTCAACACACTTTTTGGCGACTCCGCTGGGGATCGAAGATCAATCATCATCATCCACCATGTCCGATCTTCCCAAGCCATCTAAGGTAGACGCCGATAACATCATTAAGCCCAGTCTTGATGAGATATCGGCCGATCATCGCCAAGTCTATGAGGAGTACAAGAAGGCACGCGAGGAGAAGGACCTGCAGGAGTTCCTTGCAAAATTCAAGAAAGATCGCCAAGGCAACATCACTCCGATCGAAGAAATCAAGTTCCCTCCTCTTCAAACTGAACAGGTTAAACCTTCTGTAAGTACTGCCTTTTCTCCTGAGCAGTGGGCTGAGATTGAAAGTCGTATTGCTGATGGTAACAATCTAGTCTATCAAAATTTTGTAGAAAATACTAATGCTCAGAAGAATATATCTCAATCGTCTAGTGGTAATAATGGTGTAGCTGCTAGTGTGCAAAACCCTAATCTGGCGTTACCTATTGCATCGGCGCCTCCCGTGCCGATGACTTATTATCCTACCCAAACAAATCATATTGTGGCTACATACCCATTAATCCTATTATGAGCATGACAGGTTCGGTGGCAACGCCGAACCAAACTCTACCTACAGCTACAACCACTCGACCACTACCAAATTATGGGTCGACATACATGCCACAATTCCTACCTACAACTAGTAACCATACTCTTCCTATGTCACTGCCACAAGCTTCATCGTCCACTACGGATGATGGTCTAGCTAATCTTAGAGAGGAGATGGCTAAGATGCTTAGAGATAATTTTGGAGTTGAGTTACCTCGGAATCGGATTTACCAAAAGCCATACCCCGAGTACTTTGATTCCATCCAGTGCCCTCCGGGATATAAGATTCCAGATTTTGTTAAGTTCAATGGAGAGGGCACAAAAACCACATGGGAGCATGTTAGTCAATACTTAGCACAACTAGGTGAAGCACGCTCACTAAATGAGTTGAAAGTGCGTTTGTTTCCTTTATCTTTAACTGGTACTGCATTTTCATGGTTTTCTTCTTTACCACATGGTTCCATTCGGGTTTGGTCGCAGCTAGAGCAGAAATTTCATGATCAATTTTATAGTGGCGACAATGAACTCAAGTTATCACATCTAACATCGGTTAAACAGAAGCATGATGAATCGGTCTCCGATTACGTCAAGAGATTCAGAGAAACAAAAAACCGGTGTTTTAGTTTGGTGATAACCGACAAAGACTTGGCAGACCTAGTCCTGAGTGGTTTGAGAACTCCCATTAGAGAAAAGCTAGAAGGTTGTGAGTTCTTAAATATCAACCAAGTCTTACAAAGGGCTTTGGCTCAGGAAAGCCGAAGCAAAGATCTCAAAGAAGTGCATAGATACAAAGCCGATCGTCCAAAGATGAATATGGTGGAATATGATAGTGATCACTCAGACGATGAGGGTGATGTTTGGCCATCTAAGGCCAAACCCTTTACTTGCAATGATCTGAAACCGATTCATAAGAATCATGATGAAGAGATGAAGTTTACTTTTAACATTGCTAAGTGTGATAGAATATTTGATGCTTTGCTGCAGGCCAAGATTATTAGAATATCTCATACTTTACCGCCGTTTGAAGAACTAAAACGGCGTGCTTATTGCAAGTGTCATAATTCTTTTTCTCATGCTACTAACGATTGCAATGTTTTTCGACGACAGATACAATCGGCCATTAATGACAGACGATTGAACTTTTCTGAGATGCAAGTTGATAAACAACCTTTTCCAATGAATACCATGGATTTGGAGGGGAAGAAGCTACTCATTCGGCCTGAGGTAGCCGAATCTGCTAATAAAGCTAATATCATTATTGGTGAGCCCAGGAAAGACAAGGAAGGCAGCACGGTCTTGGGGAGACATGTTGTGCTTGATAAGCAGCCCGATGGCAAGGAAGTAATCAAAATCACCATCAAGAATCCTACACTCAGGGGGCAACCGCAAGTGCAAGAAAATACTCGAGTTAAATTTGTCAAACCCAAGAGTCCAGAAGTTGGCAAGTGGAAGAGGAATGAAGCTAAAGTGCAACGCAAGCGGATCAAGCCAACTTTTGATATGTTGCTATCCAAATATGCTAATCAGTCGGCTGGTCCCAGCTCTAACCAGCCATCATACTTGAAGCGACCAAGGTCACCATCAGATGATATGTTCAGTCAGTATATGAAACTGAGTGGACCAAAGGCATTGTTTCCAGAAGAGCAAAGGCAAACTGTTTGGGGTCGACTTTAATACTCATATAATGGCCGACTCAACATCGGTAACTATCGGTCGGCTGGTCAAAACATGCGACCGGATGGAAATTATCTGAGTGTAAGAATGCACCCAGGTGGAAGCTATCCGAGTGAAAAATGTGGCCGAGTAAATTCCATCCGACTGAATTCCATCCGAGTGATATCCATCCGAGTGGATTCCATTAGAGTAAAAAGGTGCACCCGAGTGGAAATTTCATGCATCTGGAAAGTTGAAAAGAATGGCGTGTTAAATCACCAAGTGTTGCAGCAGTCGAGTCAGGAAAAGGCAAGGAGAAAATGGATGTTGACTCACTTATCTTGGGCACCGAAACATTCGCCATATAGCAGCCGATTGTGCATTGCAATCCGACTGAGCCGATACTTGCTATCGCGCCAAAGCACTCGGCTAATGACCATGAGGCAAGCAGCAGCCAGGTAAAAATGAGAGATCCTAAATACACTCAGCCAAAGTGGTGTCCTCCAGAGCTAACAAAGACACAAAAGGGGAAACTACAGAGGTTAAGGAGTCAAGAGATGGCAGAACAGGAGGCCGAGAAACAAAGGGATAAGTTGTTCAATGACACTCGACCCATGGTTCCACCAAAACAAGTGTGGAGGCCTAAACAAATACAAGATACAACAACTTCTACATCTATCACAGAAATACCTACATAACCAAAGGAGGACAATGCAACAGATATGACATCGTCTGCGACACTTCTTACTTTCCTTCACTCGAACAAATTTCAGAATCTGTGGATGCACTCGAGGAGGAGGATGATATGTTGTACTATGAGTCTACGCCGGTTCATGAAGGTATGGATATCAATATGGTGTATTACTTACCTGCTGAGTTTTGTGCTGTAGATGAAGAAGGGGAGGTGGCTCAGCTGGATTTTGGCCCTAAAAACGCAATATTCGAGAAGCCAAAAGAACCAGTAATGCATCTTAAACCATTATATCTCAGAGGTCATATCAATGGGTCGCCGCTCACTCGGATGCTTGTTGATGGTGGTGCTGTGGTAAATCTTATGCCCTATTCGGTCTTCAAGAAATTGGGTTTGCCTGATGAAGAATTGATCAAGACCAATATGGTGCTCAACGGATTTGAAGGCAAAGAGAAAACTGAAGCCAAAGGTGTGATGTATGTGGAGCTTACAGTCAGAAGCAAAACTTTGGCTACTGCATTCTTTGTCGCTGAGGTGCAAGGTAACTACAACGTCATACTAGGCCGTGATTGGGTTCATGCAAACCAGTGCGTGCCATCCACTATGCACGAGTTTTTGATTCAGTGGGTTGATGATGAAGTAGAAGTTATTCATGCGGATAACTCGGCCTGTGTTGCTTTGGCCGATGCATCGGTGGATTGGCAACATCCCAATGCTACTTGCTTGACGGGACGTGACTTATCAGAATTTGATTTTCTCAGCGCGACCAAGAATGGTTTTGTGCCCGTCTCTTTAAAGCCGAGTAAATCAATCGGCTCCAAGGTATGATATGTTTAAATGGATCCTAATTCCGAGTGGTTACAAAAACGTCTTGTAAAGTATCGGTCCAATGAGAACAATATGTATGAGTCTATAGAGGAGTTGGTTGACATGGATAAACTTGGACAAGGTTTTACATCAGCCGATCCGTTAGAAGAGGTAGATATTGGAGATGGTTCAGTCACTCGACCGACATTTATAAACAAAAATTTGAAAGCCTTTTGTAAGGCTAAATTAATCGAGCTATTGAAAGAATATGTTTGTTGCTTTGCATGGGAATATCATGAGGTGCCAGGGTTAAGCCGAGAGCTAGTGGAACATCGGTTGCCTATAAAGGCCGGTTTTAGACCTTATAAACAGTCGGTCAGAAAATTTAATCCGAAAACATATGACCGGATCAAGGAAGAGATCGGTCGACTGCTTGAAGCTAATTTCATTCGACCTTGCAGGTATGCCGAGTGGATTTCTAACATTGGCCCAGTAGAGAAGAAAGGATCTGGCAAGTTGAGGGTGTGCATTGATTTCAGAGATTTGAATAGGGCTACACCCAAAGATGAGTATCCTATGCCAATAGCCGATATGCTTATTAATGATGCTTCTGGACATAAGGTTATTAGCTTTCTACATGGTAATGCCGGATACAATCAAATTTTTATGGCCGAAGAGGACATGTACAAAACGGCTTTCTGATGTCCTGGTTTCCTTGG
Organism: Triticum dicoccoides; assembly: GCF_002162155.2. NCBI lineage: Eukaryota > Viridiplantae > Streptophyta > Magnoliopsida > Poales > Poaceae > Triticum > Triticum dicoccoides. The sequence goes on along the minus strand of NC_041390.1, from coordinate 624,210,205 downwards.
TTTATTCGAGTGGACAGTGATGAAATTCGGATTAAAAAATGCTGGAGCCACGTATCAAAGGGCTATGAATTTAATTTTTCATGATTTACTCGGTGTCATACTTGAAGTTTATATTGATGATATTGTTGTCAAATCGGATGCTTTTGAATCTCACTTGGTCGATTTGCGTTTAGCTTTCGAAAGGATGAATAAGTATGGACTGAAGATGAATCCTTTAAAGTGTGCATTCGGTGTATCAGCTGGCAAGTTTTTGGGTTTTATTATTCATGAAGATGGCATAGATATTGATCCCAAAAAGATAGAGGCCATACATAAAGTGGAGGCTCCAACATGCAAGAGAGATATGCAAAAGTTTCTTGGCAAGGTCAATTATTTGAGAAGGTTCATAGCTAATCTATCAGGGAAAGTTGATGCATTTACTCCTATCCTTCGGTTAAAGAATGATGCTGATTTCACTTGGGGGGCAACAAAGCAAGAAGCATTTGATATGATCAAGAATTATTTGTGCACTACTCCAGTGATGAAAGCACCCAAGCATAGGGAACCCTTCAGACTTTACATTGCAGCAGAGGAAGGAGTTATTGGTGCTATTCTAACTCAAGAGACCGAAGGAAAAGAGCATGCCATCACCTATTTGAGCCGCTTCCTATTGGACGCAGAGACAAGGTATACATTTATTGAAAAATTATGTCTATGTTTATATTATGCTTGCACAAAATTGAGACATTATTTAGTACCGAGTGCTTGCATAGTAGCTTGTCAGACCGATGTCATTAAATACATGTTGCATAGACCAATTCTTAGTGGTAGAATTTGCAAGTGGGCTTATGCTTTGATTGAATATGATTTGGCCTATGAATCTCTAAAATCCATGAAAGGCCAAATCATTGCTAATTTTATTGTTGAACATCGGATTGATGACAAGCATGATGTTGATATAAACCTTGTCTCAATAGTACCATGGAGATTATATTTTGATGGTTCAGTTCGTACCAATGGCCAAGGTGTTGGTATTGTTTACATATCTCCTCATGGTGCTGTTTTTGAAGCCTCATGCCGCTTAGAATATTTTTGTACAAACAATCAAGCCGAATATGAAGCATTATTATTCGGCCTAGAGATGTTACTTGCTATAGGTGTTACACATATTGAGGCTTATGGTGATTCGTTACTAGTGGTGCAGCAAATATCCAAAGTCTTTCAGTGTTTGGACGAATCACCTAATGTTTATCTTGATAAATGTCTAGATATAATTTCTACTTTGGATTGCTTTAGCATTGCTCATATATCTAGACATGACAATTGGAAAGAAAATAAATTGGCACAACAAGCATCTGGATATCATGTTGATCATGGCATGTTTCATATCTCTTAAAGACCGATGTCTTGTCTTGCCAATATGGGAGAGGCCGAACCTGAACCCACTGATTCGGCCATTAACAAAAAGTCTAGTGCAGGTGACAATCCCAACTGGAGGAAGCCCATTGTTGAGTACGTGTGCAATCCGAGTGAAAGGGTGGACAGGGTTGTTCGGCGTATGGCTTTCAAGTATACAATGAGAGATGATGGTCTTTATCGCCGAACAGTCGATGATGTTCTTCTAAAGTGTTTGTATGAGGACCAGGCAAGAGTTGCTATGGGAGAGGTACATGAAGGCATTTATGGCACTCACCAGTCGGCTCCAAGATGAAATGGTTATTGCGACGTGTTGGGTTTTATTGGCCGACTATGATTAATGATTGCTTCAGATATTATAAAGGGTGCGAAGCTTGTCAAAAATTTGGTGATATTCAATTGGCTCCTGCTGCTATGTTGCATCCTATTATCAAGTCGTGGCCTTTCGGAGAATGGGGTTTAGACTTTATTGGGCAAATTCATCCATCTTCCTCAAAGGGGCATCGGTTCGTATTGGTGGCAACTGATTATTTCACTAAATGGTCTGAAACAGTACCTCTCAAGAACATGACACATACAGAAGTAATTCAATTCATAACCGAGCACATTATTCATAGATTCGGTATTCCTCAAACGTTAACAACAGATCAAGGTTCATCTTTCATGTCACACCAAGTCAGAGAGTTTGCCGGATCTTATAACATAAAGTTGCTCAATTCCTCTCCATATTATGCCCAAGCTAATGGACAAGCTGAGTCTAGCAATAAAATTTTAATCAAACTCATCAAGAAAAAGATTGAAGATAATTCAAGGAGATGGCATGAGTTGTTGTCTGAAGCTTTGTGTGCACATAGAATTTCAAGGCATGGTGCTACGAAGGTGACCCCATATGAGCTACTATATGGTCAAGAGGCCGTTTTACCAGTGGAAGTAAATTTGAATGCTTTGAGAATAGCCAAACAAAATGATTTATCGGCAGTAGACTTTTATAACTTGATGATGGACAATATTGATGAGGTTGCCGATAAACGTTTGGTTTCTTTGAAGTCCATAGAAAGAGACAAGTTGAGGGTTGCAAGAGCTTACAATAAGAAAGTTAAGTTGAAATTTTTTCAAGTTGGTGATCTTGTCTGGAAAGTGATTCTGCCGATTGGTTCAAGAGATAGAAAATTCGGGAAGTGGTCTCCAAGTTGGGAAGGTCCTTTTAGAATTACAAGAGTTGTTCCCGAAAATTCATATTTTGTGGAATCAATACAAGGGGCATTGTTACCTCGAGCTCTCAATGGCAAATATTTGAAGAAGTACCACCCGAGTGTGTGGCAGGAAGCCTAAGTAGGCAATGGCCGATAAACGATTATCGCCCTTAGCACAAACATGGCCGATACATAATTATCACCCTGAGAAAAATAAATGGCTGATTGAGTGTTGATATCGTCCTTAGAACAAACACTATGCATATTATTTTCGGCGTGCAAGCTTTGCCGAAAAATAGGGGGGCATGTGTTGACACCTGATTTGGCAAGATACATATTGCAATGAAGATGGTCTCGAGTGAACGGGTTTTCAGCATGAAAATATTCACGTCACCGAGTGGAACCACTTTGATGTTTCGGTTATATTCATTCGACTTTATCTTACGGACCGAAACTATACTCCGAGTGGCATAATTCAATGTTCTGAGTGGTTTTTGGCCAATCATGTCTTCAAGATGACCTCGGATGAAGGAGCACTCTTAAGGAATTGTCTTCATCTCGTCGAGCCAATCGATTTTGATATATAAATCATCTCAATCCGAGTTCATATGCAAAAGTTAGAGGCAATACACTGCAGACCGAATCTCAACGGAAATATGGCGCGAGGTGCTAGACACTTGTCTGATTGGTTGCGCGAGTAATTCGGCCATCAAGACGGCCTTGAATAGAAAAACCTTCAACACGAAAAAGTTTTGTCTCATCGAGGCGATCATTTTTCATATAAAATTTGTCTCAATTCGAGGTCGTATGCAACCTGGAGAGGCAAATCAAGATCAGGCTGTGTTTTCACTCGGGAAATCCGAGTGAAAAGTTTACCATCTGAGTGAAAACTTACCGATCGAGTAAAAAAAGGTCAAGTGAAATACTTATCGATCGAGTAAAAGATTGGCTTCCGAGTGAAAATATAGTAATCCGAGTGAAATTATCATCCGAGTGAAGTTATTTCGAGTGAAAAGATTACCATCGGAATGAAAACTTGACGTTCGAGTAAGATATTGCCTTCCGAGCGAAATATAGTCATCCGAGTGAAAGATTGTCTTCCAAGTGAAATTATAGTCATCCGAGTGAAAGATTGTCTTCCGAGTGAAGGACTCTAACATCCGAGTGAAAAGGTCCAGTCGGACGAAAAACTCTAATATCCGAGTGGATGAGCTCGGATCCGAGTGAAACTGAAGATGTGCCCGAAAGGTAATCCAGATGACCTCGGATGGAAAAGTGATCAACACAGAAGTTGTGCGCATCGTCAAAATGGTGAACTTTGGTTTTGGAGTCACTATCACATGAGATAGTATACGGCCTGTAAGTTCACTATGAGACTCGGATAATCTAGTCCGTTACATGACCGAGTCCGACTGGATATTAAAGATGGCTTCGTAGAATATTCAAGATGGTCTTATTTGGAAAAGTGTTAAACATAAGGATTGTTCGTCTCGTCGAGGCGCACAAGTTTCATATTTGGGCTGTCTTGATCGGAGGTCATATGCAAGCTCGACGGCCCGCGCAAGGAGGAAGACAGAAGTTGGGCCAGATTCAGACTGAATCCTAGTTGGAATAGAACTAGGACTCTAGGACGTGAATTGATGTAATTTTTTGTAAGGAAAGCCTAGATGAATCCTTTGCTTGTACAGGAAGTCCAGCCGCCTCTTATATATGTTGGGGGTGATGGCCGATTAAACAACACACAATCAAACAAATCAATATACTACTTTTTCATCTACGTTTTATCTCTCCATCGTTTTTCTATCTCGTTCTTCGCTGTTCTTCGTGTTTGAGAGCTGCGAATCCCGAGGCTCTAGGGGCGAGTGAATCGACCTAGGGCAGCCCATAGCCGCCGCATTCCCTGACGGGGGCCCTCTCGGGGGTGTGGGGTTTTCGGGTCTGCAAAAGCGCCTATCGACTGTCTTGCATATCGCGCTGTTGGTCGGGTCTCCTTCGACGTGAGCTGCGGTGCATCACCCCCGGCGTCGAGGGTACATGTGACGTGTTCGTGTGTCAACAGGCGCCGCCCCCCTTCCTTGTCCAATTCAGACTAGAGGGGGAGGGGGCGCGCGGCCTGCCCTGGCCGCCCCTTCCTCTCTCCACCAAGGCCCATGAGGCCCATTACACTCCCCGGGGGGTTCCGGTAACCCCCCCCCCCCCGGTACTCCGGTATTCGTCCAAACTCACTCGAAACCCTTCCGGAGTCCAAACATAGTCATCCAATATATCCATCTTTATGTCTCGACCATTTTGAGACTCCTCGTCATTTCCATGATTATATCCGGGACTCCGAACTACCTTCGGTTCATCAAAACACATAAACTCATATTAGCGATCGTCACCGAATGATAAGCGCGCGGACCCTACGGGTTCGAGAACTATGTAGACATGACCGAGACACGTCTCCGGTTAATTACCAATAGCGGAACCTGGATGCTGATATTGATTTCCTACATATTCTACGAAGATCTTTATCGGTCAAACCGCATAACAACATACGTTATTCCCTTTGTCACCGGTATGTTACTTGCCCGAGATTCGATCGTCGGTATCTCAATACCTAGTTCAATCTCGTTACTGGCAAGTCTCTTTACTCGTTCTGTAATACATCATCCTGAAACTAACTCATTAGTTGCATTGCTTGCAAGGCTTATAGTGATGTGCATTACCGGGAGGGCCCAGAGATACCTCTCCGACAATCGGAGTGACAAATCCTAATCTTGATCTATGCCAACTCAACAAGTACCATCGGAGACACCTGTAGAGCACCTTTATAATCACCCAGTTACATTGTGACGTTTGGTTGCACACAAAGTGTTCCTCCGGTATTCGGGTGTTGCATAATCTCATAGTCAAAGGAACATGTATAAGTCATGAAGAAAGCAATAGCAATATACTAAACGATCAAATGCTAAGATAACGGAATGGGTCAAGTCAATCACATCATTCTGTGATGATGTGATCCCGTTAATCAAACGACAACTCATGTCTATGGTTAGGAAACTTAACCATCTTTGATTCAACGAGCTAGTCAAGTAGAGGCATACTAGTGACGCTCTGTTTGTCTATGTATTCACACATGTACTAAGTTTCCCGTTAATACAATTCTAGCATGAATAATAAACATTTATCATGATATAAGGAAATATAAATAACAATTTTATTATTGCCTCTAGGGCATATTTCCTTCAGATTTCTCCTGTAAAACTAGAATTTTATTTTACATGTTTGCAATAATCTTTCGAACATAATAGATAATATGACTTGATAAATAATACTACAGTGATTTGGGCCTTTTGAACCTCTTCGACTTCCAACTCCAGAAAATCCACGCACGGAGTTGACCAGAACGCCTTAGCTCCGTGGAGTCAAACTTAAGAAGCAAAACACCCCCTAGTGTAAAAAAAAGAATTTGGGAAAGCCCAGATCCATAAAAACTGAAGAGGGAGAGTTACTCTTATTTACATGAGGAGTGCCACCATAACGAAAATGTTGAGCCTCACGACCATCACTTCTCGATAGCCTCCTTGTCAGTGTCAAAACTGGCAGATCTCGGGTAGGGGGTCCCGAACTGTGCGTCTAGGCCGGATGGTAATAGAAGACAGGGGACACTTTGTTTTACCCAGGTTCTGGCCCTCTCGATGGAGGTAAAACCCTACTCCTGCTTGATTAATATTGATGATATGGTTAGTACAAGAGTAGATCTGCCACAAGATCAAGGAGGCTAAACCCTAGAAGCTAGCGTATGGTATGATTGTTGTGTATGGAGTTGATCCTCTACGGACTACAACCCTCCGGTTTATATAGACACCGGATAGGGTTAGGGTTACACAGAGTCGGTTACAATAGTAGGAGATCTCGAATATCCGCATCGCCAAGCTTGCTCTCCACGCCAAGGAAAGTCCCATTCGGACACGGGACGAAGTCTTCAATCTTGCATCTTCATAGTCCTGGAGTCCGGCTGAAGGTATAGTCCGGCTACCCGAACACCCCCTAATCCAGGACTCCCTCAGTAGCCCCTGAACCAGGCTTCAATGACGACGAGTCCGGCACGCAGATTGTTCGGCATTGCAAGGCGGGTTCTTCTCCAAATCTTGTGTACCCATAGGAATAATGTCCGATTTTTGTAATGTAGTGCTCCTCGGCTTCCACGCCCAATAATGGCCATCTTCCACGTGTCAAACGAATGCGAAAAGCCAGGGCGTTTTTTACACCCACACCCCTAGCCGTATAAACGAGCCGCCTATTTAACGGGATGGGGATTTAGGCCCAAAACCACATCTTCTCCTTTCCGCGAGTTATCATCAGAGCGCTTCCAGCAAAGGTCCATTCCAACATGGCCAGCCGTCCCAGCTCCTCCTCTCGCCCTTCCAGCCCTAAACCTGGAGACTGGGAGAGGTGCTCCATCCCGCACAGTGAGCTAGTGTCGCTTCAGGCCAAGGGATTTCTCCCTCAGGCCTATATGGTCCCGGTCCGAGCCGGACTCGTCACCTATACTGGGATTCCCAATTCATCCATTCCTCTGCGGGCTTCTGGAGTTCTACGGCCTCCAGCTGCACATTCTCACGCCCGCCTCCGTACTGCATATTGCGGGTTTCGTCGCCCTTTGCGAGCTATTTTTAGGCATTGAGGCTCATTTCACGCTGTGGAATAGGTTATTCTGCCTGGTGCCCCGTTCTCAAAAGGGGTCCATATACCAAGTGGGCGGAGCCGAAATATGGCGCATCGCTGGGACCGGATACCTATCCGGAACCCCAAAGGAAGCATCCGAGGACTAGACCTCGGAATGGTTTTATATAGATGACGTCCCTCTACCGGACCCTATCTGGGTCGGTCTCCCTGAGTTCAACAGTGCTCCGTTGAAGAAACGCTTGAGCTGACGTGCGCGGAGCTCTCAGAGAGAAACGACAGACGTCCTTTACTTGATGGGCCGGATAAGATTGTTGGCTCATTCCGGACTAACCATGATTGGAGTCATGGCCGCATGCATTATGCGAGGGGTGCAGCCGCTTCAATATAGAGGCCACCCAATGTGGGAATTCAAAGGGGAGGATGATGCCACCCGTTACGGTCGTAAAGGGCCGGACTCAGCCGCTGCTCTAGAAATGATCTTATCCTCTCTGTACAAGGGAGAAAAGGAGGAATTCCTCCGCGTCAACCCGCAGGCCGGATTTAGTATGTACGATCCTCCAAGTTGGGTAAGTGAACAATTGCGCTTGCCCGTTTGTTTGATACTCCCGTGGTTAGATTAGGTAGTCTAACGACTTCACTGCAGGAACTGCGACAGGAGGTAAAGAATATAAGCAGCCGCCCTCCACAGCCCGAGGACCCAGAACGGTCCCTCGATCCGGACTTCGAAGAGGATCCGGACATATCGGTGGAGCTTATCGACAGGGTGTTTTATCAGCTAAGCAAGGACAATACCTTGGTAGCCATCACGGCTGATTACCCAGGGTTAATCCCGGCCTCCCAGGTGATGGAAACCGGAGTCTCATTCCCTTGAGAGGGATTCCACTCTCGCGTATTTCGGTGTTTCTGACATCAACCGTGTTTTGCAGGGGAGATTTCCGAGGCAGGAGGCCGAACCTACGGCGACCAGCTAACGAGGGGCCGCAGAGCCCCGCAGGGCAAAAAGGAATGATGTCCGGACTGAAATGCCGGCGCAAAGGTATAGTGCACCCTCTGTTTCCCTGGAGTTACTCTATCAGGGCATATTAACGCCCGTGCTATCTTCAGGACGAAGAAACCTCGCCGGACTACATCCGGAGAGGTTGCCAATCGCGCCTCCACCAGTCAGGCTCCAACGTCTGGCCAGGAAGCGGAGGCGAGTACAAGGCGCGCACCGGACGTTCCTCCAAGATGCGGACAGGCTGTCCGCCACAAATTCAGAAGTGGAGAGTGCCATGAACCACATGCGTTGCCAGACAATTCTACGCGACGCTTGTTTCTCCCAAGAGGCTTTAGATACCTTTAATTCGGGAGATGCGTACCTCCATGCCGCTCAAAATGGTTTATCCAGAGCCACGGAGCAGTATGTGAAAGACATACGGGTAAGAAAATTTTGGTTTATTATATATATATATATATATATATATATATATATATATATATATATATATGCCAGTAGCCCCCGAGACTTGAAACAGTTAGAGCAACTGATTTAAGGATCATTTAATATGCAAGTTCTTACAAAGAAGAATACTGTACTGTCCCAGGAGCTAGAAAAGTGCAAGGCCCAACTAGAGGCCGCACTAGCCGCAGCAGGGGAACCCAAAGGGACCCCCTCAGGTAAAATACACTTCGAAAGATTAGTATTGTGCGGTGTGGGTGTAAATCTCACAGATCAGATTGCAGATGGCGCCGGACTCGATCCGGACAAGCAACAAATCTTACGCCAGCTAAAGGCCGGTGAGAGTATGTTGACGAGGGTGAGGCGAGAGAGGAATGATCTTCAGGATGCCAACACCAAGCTGGACGTCGAACTTAAAGATGTTCGTGGCCACCTTTTGGACTCCTCGAAGGAGAATCCGCGGCTTCGACGCGGCATTTTTAGTAAGTGCTTGAACGAACTTTGAAAAAAGAGTTCGGCGAGGAAGTCGACTAACAGGGTAATGTCTGTAGGTATGCTCACAGGTCGTCCTGCAGAGGAGATGCCCGGTTCTACGGGTGACCTTCTTCCTGAACTCATGCAACTGCACGAGCGAGTTCGGCAGGCGATGCGAGGCGTTGCCCGAGCCTTATGGCCTGCCCACTCCACGCCCGAGGGCCTTGGAGAGCTTGCGGAGAAGCTGAAGGGAGCTCGGTGGCGCTTCCGTTTGTGGAAGATATCGGCCTTCCGACAAGGCGCTCGAGAAGCCTGGGCCATGGTGAAGACCCGTTTTACGAAGTCTGACCCAAACCACATGGCCGAGGTCGGACCAGTGGGGCCTGACAGGAAGGAGATCCCTGTGAGCTTAGTATATGGCCAAGTAGAGTTGGCCGCGAAGTATTCCCAGCAGGACTGTAAATTAGACAGCATGTTAGATGGTATAGAAGAGGAATACAATCAGTCAGAATGACTATGTAATTTTGAATTGACATGTGTAATGCCTTCTAGCCAGATTGTAGATCGTTTGTCGTTGCCGACCTTTCCGCTTCAATCTCGGGACCTGACGGTCCGGAGTGTGTCCGAATACCATAGCGGTTATATCAGACAAGTGCCCGACTAGTTATGTTATATTACATGGTTAGTAAGAAACATCTTCCATAGAGAATAGTTCCGTTAGGGGTTCCTTTCGCTGGGAGGCATGCCCTAAAGTGCATGTCCGGACTGTGTAAAAAGACGCAAAAAAGGCATCTGGGGGCTCATAAAATGGGTAAAAAGATCATCTTTTGTCTCACCGACCGAATATTCCCTTAAGAACGCTAGCTTTCGGCTTCACCCAGTCTGAGGTACACATCCGGCTGACCCGGCAGTAACAATCGCAGAGGTACTCCCTTTACCTCCTAGCCGAACAATCGGGAACATAGGGGTAAGCACAGGAGCCAAGCAACCCAGCTTGGCCAAAACTTAAGTCATATCGATGCATATAGTGGTGAAGAAAAAGGTACATGCGGAAGTTTGACACATGTGTTGGGCATGAAGCCCGTATAAATAAGCTTCTATGAAAGAAGCCCCCAGGTTTAATGAGCGTGAGTGGCGCGTCACTAGATAAGACTTTAAGGGCTATAAATGAAAAGAGGGGAAGGAGAGAAATGTAAGACAGAAAAAATGTAAAAAATGGACAGAGGAAGGAGACGAACACAGAGTCCGGCAGTAGGCATAGAATCTTCGGAGACGGGTGGCGTTCCACGGGTTTGGCTCGAGTCGGTTATCCGACGCATCTCGCAGGCGGTACGCCCCGCCAGTCAGGACTTGGTCAATTATGAATGGACCTTCCCACTTGGGCTTGAGTTTGTCCTTTTTCTTATCCGGCAGGCGTAGAACTAGTTCGCCAACATTGTAATTTTTGGCCCGTACTTCTCTGCTTTGATATCTTCGTGCCTGCTGTTGATAAAATGCGGAACGGGCTTTTGCCACGTCACGCTCCTCCTCCAAGGCGTCCAAGTTATCCTGCCGGTCGAGCTCGGCTTCTCTTTCTTCGTACATGCGCACTCTAGGTGAGTCGTGAATTATATCGCAGGGCAGGACTGCCTCTGCGCCGTACACCATAAAAATGGTGTGTATACGGTGGTGCACTTTGGCGTGGTCCGCAGCCCCCAGAGTATGGAGTCGAGCTCCTCTACCCAGTGCGTATTAGATTCCTTAAGGGACCGCACTAATCTGGGTTTGATGCCGCTCATAATAAGACCGTTTGCACGTTCGACCTGGCCGTTGGTTTGTGGGTGATAGACGGAAGCATAATCAAGCTTTATGCCCATGTTTTTGCACCAGAGTTTTACCTCGTCTGCGGTAAAGTTTGTACCGTTGTCAGTTATGATGCTGTGGGGGACACCATAACGGTGTACAACCCCGGATATGAAGTCTATCATAGGTCCGGATTCAGCCGTTTTAACAGGCTTGGCTTCTATCCATTTGGTGAATTTATCCACCATGACCAGTAAGTATTTCTTTCTATCGGTCCCGCCTTTAAGGGGTCCGACCATGTCAAGCCCCCAGACCGCAAAAGGCCAGGTGATTGGTATAGTTTGGAGTGCGGTGGGTGGCATATGGCTTTGGTTGGCAAAAAGTTGGCAACCAGCGCATCGTTGGACTAAGTCCTGAGCGTCTGCCCGGGCCGTCGGCCAATATAAGTCTGTACGGAAAGCCTTGCTAACAAGGGACCGAGCAGCGGCGTGGTGACCACCGAGTCCGGCATGAATTTCAGCCAGAAGGTTCCGCCCTTCCTCTTTGGAGATGCACCTTTGAAGGACTCCGGTAGTGCTTTTCTTATAAAGCTCTCCCTCATGGACTCTGTAGGCTTTAGATCGCCGCACTATGCAGCGGGCCTCGTTTTGATCCTTCGGGAGTTCCTACCTAGTAAGGTAGGCTAGGAATGGTTCTGTCCACGGGGCGATGACCGCCATTATTACGTGGGCTGAAGGTGTAATTTCGTTGGCACAGCCTCCAATTGTGTCCGATTATTCGGTGTCGAGTTGCGCGGCTGGGTCCGGGCTGTTATTTGAGGGTTCTCCCTCCCATTCTAGGGATGGCTTGAACAATCTTTCCAAAAAGATGTTGGGGGGGACTGCATCGCGTTTTGCTCTGATGCGTGCCAGGACGTCCGCTGCTTAATTGTTTTCTCGGGCTATATGGTGAAACTCCAGCCCTTCGAACCGAGCTGACATTTTTAGGACGGCGTTGCGGTAAGCTGCCATTTTTGGGTCCTTGGCGTCGAAGTCGCCATTTATTTGGGATATCGCGAGGTTCGAATCCCCGCGTACCTCTAGGCGTTGAATGCCCATGGATACTGCCATCCGGAGGCCATGTAGAAGGGCCTCGTATTCGGCTGCGTTGTTGGAGTCCGTGTACATAATTTGGAGTACATACTGGACTGTGTCTCCTGTTGGGGACGTCAAAACGACGCCAGCCCCCAGTCCGGCCAACATTTTGGAGCCGTCGAAATGCATGATCCAGTTTGAGTATGTGCCGTACTCTTTAGGGAGTTCGGCCTCCATCCATTCTGCGACGAAGTCGGCCAAAACTTGTGATTTGATAGCTCGCCATGGCTTATAGGTTATATCGAACGGGAGGAGCTCGATGGCCCATTTTGCGATCCAGCCCGTTGCATCGCGGTTGTTGATAATATCGTTAAGTGGTACTTCCGAGGCTACTGTTATGGAACACTCTTGAAAGTAGTGTCGTAGCTTTCGGGATGCCATGAATACTGCGTATGCAATTTTTTGATAATGCGGGTACCATGATTTGCATGGAGTGAGGACGGTGGACACGTAGTAGACCGGCCTTTGAAGGGGGAATTTGTGTCCGTCCATTTCCCGCTCGACAACAAGCACTGCGCTGACAACTTGATGTGTTGCTGCAATGTATAATAGCATTGGTTCGCCGGTGTTAGGCACGGCCAGGACTGGGTTTGTTGCCAATATGGCTTTTATTTCATCGAGTCCGGCCGTGGCGGCATCCGTCCACTCGAAGTGTTCGGTGCGCCGGAGTAGGCGATAAAGGGGCAGTGCCTTTTCTCCCAGGCGGGAGATGAAGCGGCTTAGAGCCGCTACGCATCTGGTTAATTTTTGTATTTGTTTGAGGTCCTTTGGGATATCTAATTGTGACAAAGCTCGGATCTTGGCCGGATTTGCTTCAATTCCTCTATCGGATACAATGAAGCCTAAGAGCTTTCCGCCTGGAACGCCGAAGACACATTTTTCCGGGTTGAGCTTGATGTCGTATTTTCGAAGGTTATCGAATGTGAGCCTCAAGTCGTCTACTAGAGATTCGACATGTCTTGATTTGATGACCACATCATCTACGTATGCCTCCACTGTTTTGCCGATCTGATTCGCCAAACATGTCTGGATCATGCGCTGATATGTTGCGCCGGCGTTTTTTAGCCCGAAGGGCATTGTGTTGAAGCAGAATGGGCCGTATGGTGTGATGAATGTTGTTGCAGCTTGGTCTGATTCTGCCATCTTGATTTGATGGTAACCGGAGTATGCGTCGAGGAAACACAACGAGTCGTATCCTGCGGTGGCATCGATAATTTGATCGATACGGGGGAGGGGGAAGGGATCCTTTGGGCAAGCCTTGTTAAGGTCTTTAAAGTCGACACACAGGCGCCAGGATTTGTCCTTCTTTGGTACCATCACCAGGTTTGCTAGCCAGTCCGGATGTTTTATGTCTCTAATGAATCCGGCCTCCAATAGCTTGGCTAGCTCTTCTCCCATAGCCTGTCTCTTGGGTTCGGAAAAACGCCGAAGGGCTTGTTTGACAGGTTTGAATCCTTTTAGGATATTTAAGCTGTGTTCGGCCAGCCTGCGTGGGATTCCTGGCATGTCTGAAGGGTGCCAGGCGAAAATGTCCCAATTTTCTCGTAGGAATTCTCGTAGTGCGGCGTCTACATCGGGGTTCAGTCGTGCCCTGATGGAAGCTGTTTTATTGGGGTCCGTTGGATGGACCTGGAATTTGATTATTTCGTCGGCTGGCTTGAAGGATGTTGATTTAGATCTTTTGTCGAGTATCACATCATCCCTGTTAATCGTGGAGCACAGCGCCATCAGTTCCTCGACCGCTAAGGCTTCGGATAGTGCCTCAAGGGCTAATGCGGTCGTCTTGTTTTTGGCGCGGAGTGCTATGTCCGGATCACTAGCTAGAGTGATAATTCCATTTGGCCCGGGCATGTTGAGCTTCATGTACCCGTAATGGGGTATCGCTTGGAAGATTGTGAATGCTTCCCGCCCTAGTAAGGCGTGATGTCTGCTCTTAAATGGGGCCACCTGAAACGTGACTTCTTCGGACCTGTAATTATCCGGACCCCAATCCAAGATTCGGAGGCCGAAGAGTTTCCAAATTCTGAAGTTCGGATTCCTGGACGTTATCCAATGAATCCGGCCCGTTGCCTGATTCTAAGCTCAGGTCTTGAGTTACATCCTCCCCTCTGCGGGTATCCGGCTTGGAGGGATCGGGAATTCGGACGTAACTAGTCCTTAAAATAGATGAAGGGTCGCCGCACTGCGCCTCTACCACGGCAACGTGGTGGGTGACTTGGGGAGAGTTAATTTCTCTTAGATCGGGTTTAAGCCCAACCTGGTTGTAATCTGTAGCGACCCCTAGGGCGGCGATGCGATCCAAGAGCTCGTTTACGGAAGAGAGCTCCATTGGATCTAACTGCTCAACGAGCTCCGAGCTGACGTGTAGATTGCTTTTGATGACCCGAGAGGTCACCGTCGGCGCAACAGCCGAACATGCGGTCATGAGGAAACCACCTAGCCGGAGGGTTTGGCCACCAGCCAAGGCTCCCTTAGCAACGGCGCCGTCTTTGAAGACGGGAGAAGGCATCCTTCCTGATTGCGACGGCACAGAGGAACTCTCAATGAAAGCACCAATGTCGGTGTCAAAACCGGCAGATCTTGGGTAGGGGGTCCCGAACTGTGCGTCTAGGCCGGATGGTAACAGGAGATAGGGGACAATTTGTTTTACCCAGGTTCGGGCCCTCTCGATGGAGGTAAAACCCTACTCCTGCTTGATTAATATTGATGATATGGGTAGTACAAGAGTAGATCTACCACGAGATCAAGGAGGCTAAACCCTAGAAGCTAGCCTATGGTATGATTGTTGTGTATGGAGTTGATCCTCTACGGACTACAACCCTCCGGTTTATATAGACACCGGATAGGGTTAGGGTTACACAGAGTCGGTTACAATAGTAGGAGATCTCGAATATCTGCATCGCCAAGCTTGCCCTCCATGCCAAGGAAAGTCCCATCCGGACACGGGACGAAGTCTTCAATCTTGCATCTTCATAGTCCTGGAGTCCGGCTGAAGGTATAGTCCGGCTACCCGAACACCCCCTAATCCAGGACTCCCTCACTCCTCTCGCTCCTCCTATATCCCTCGAATATATATGGGTTGTTATTTTTTTCTGAAGTGTTAAACAAGCTGAGGCACAAAACGGGGCCTGGCCTGTGCGCCAAAGGCTTCCTCCAGGCCAAATGGGAAAAACAACGAAAAAAACCTCACTATCGGAATACGGTGCACGTTCCTCTATCATCCCGTGCATATCTTCTCCTTTTTTTAAGAATATACATGTGTTCTTTTTTTTGCCCGTATATATACTTGTGTTCTCCTACTCGTACCACATAACACATTCAGCCTAGCAATAAAGTATGTAAATACAAAGGCTTATACGTAAAATAGTTGTTCCAGTTTCTTCACAAAATTACAAAGAAAGCACAAACAAAAGGAAAAACGAAAGCACTGTCTTGAAGCGCCATACAATGCACCCCATGCCAGTCCATCTTAACAAGCCCAACAACGCACAACCCCGACCCATAGTAAAACAACATGGGCAAATCGGGCAAACAACATACGGGATGATGTCAGCCTGCCATCAGCTAAATGAGACATAAGTATATCTCATTCAGCTGATGTCTAGGCGCTCCCTTCGCGAAATGGCAGCCTTGAGTCCAGCGTCTCCGACACAATTGACAATACTAATTTTCTTTTGCTATAATCTAGAGGGTTGGAGGGTCATACCTGCCTAATGGCATGTCAATCCTCGGCTCGCTGGTTGTGGATGAGGACGTCGGTGTATGGTAGCGGGCTGAGGATGCGGGAGATGGGATCTGGAGGAGCCTTCTATTTCGGATGGAGGAGGCGGCGGCTACCACTGGTAGAAAAAGGCCCATTTGTCCCAGTTCCAGAGGCCCATTAGCCCCGGTTCTGGAATCGGGACTAAAGGGTCGGGACTAAAGCCCAAAACCTTTAGTCCCGGTTCACTTACGAACCGGGGCAGAAGGGTCTCCACGTGGCCGCTGCAGGGAGCCCAGGCAGGAGGGCCTTTAGTCCCGATTGGTAACACCAACCGGGACCAAAAGGCATCCACACGTCAGCAGCTGGCAGTGTTGGGTTATGTAGTAATTTCAAAAAATTTCCTACGCACATGCAAGATCATGGTGATGCATAGCAACGAGAGGGGAGAGTGTTGTCCACGTACCCTCGTAGACCAAAAGCGGAAGCGTTAGCACAACGCGGTTGATGTAGTCGTACGTCTTCACGATCCGACTGATCAAGTACCGAACGCACGGCACCTCCGAGTTCAGCACACGTTCAGCCCGATGACGTCCCTCGAACTCCGATCCAACCGAGTGTTGAGGGAGAGTTTCGTCAGCACGACGGCGTGGTGACGATGATGATGTTCTACCGACGCAGGGCTTCGCCTAAGCACCACTACAGTATTATCGAGGTGGACTATGGTGGAAGGGGGCACCGCACACGGCTAAAAGATCAACTGATCAATTGTTGTGTCTCTAGGGTCCCCCCTGCCCCCGTATATAAAGGAGCAAGGGGGTGCGGCCGGCCAAGAGAGAGGGTGTGCCATGAGGAGTCCTACTCCCACCGGGAGTAGGACTCCCCCCTTTTTCCTAGTTGGATTAGGACTTGGGAGGGGGAAAAGGAGGGGGAGAGGAAGGAAGGGGGAGGGGCGCACGGCCCAGCCCTGGCCGCCTCTCCTCTTCTCCGTAAAGGCCCACTAAGGCCCATTAACCTCCCGAGGGGTTCCGGTAACCTCCCGGTACTCTGGTAAATTCCCGATTTCACCCGGAACACTTCCGATATCCAAACATAGGCTTCCAATATATCAATCTTCATGTCTTGACCATTTCAAGATTCCTCGTCATGTCCGTGATCACATCCGGGATTCCGAACAACCTTCGGTACATCAAAACATATAAACTCATAATATAACTATCATCGAAACATTAAGTGTGTGGACCCTATGGGTTCGAGAACTATGTAGACATGACTGAGACACGTCTCCGGTCAATAACCAATAGCGGAACCTGGATGCTCATATTGTCTCCCACATATTCTATGAAGATCTTTATCGGTCAGACCGCATAACAACATACGTTGTTCCCTTTGTCATCGGTATGTTACTTGCCCGAGATTCGATCGTCGGTATCTCAATCCCTAATTCAATCTCGTTACCGGAAAGTCACTTTACTCATTTCGTAATACATCATCCCGCAACTAACTCATTAGTTGCAATGCTTGCAAGGCTTAAGTGATGTGCATTACCGAGAGGGCTCAGAGATATCTCTCCTACAATTGGAGTGACAAATCCTAATCTCGAAATACGCCAACCCAACAAGTACCTTCGGAGACACCTGTAGAGCACCTTTATAATCACCCAGTTACATTGTGACATTTGGTAGCACACAAAGTGTTCCTCCGGTAAACGGGAGTTGCATAATCTCATAGTCATAGGAACATGTATAAGTCATGAAGAAAGCAATAGAAACATACTAAACGATCGGGTGCTAAGCTAACGGAATGGGTCAAGTCAATCACATCATTCTCCTAATGATGTGATCCCGTTAATCAAATGAAAACTCATGTCTATGGTTAGGAAACATAACCATCTTTAATCAATGAGCTAGTCAAGTAGAGGCATACTAGTGACACTCTGTTTGTCTATGTATTCACACATGTATCATGTTTCCGGTTAATACAATTCTAGCATGAATAATAAACATTTATCATGATATAAGGAAATAAATAATAACTTTATTATTGCCTCTAGGGAATATTTCCTTCAGTCTCCCACTTGCACTAGAGTCAATAATCTAGTTTACACAGTAATGATTCTAACACCCATGGAGCCTTGGTGCTGATCATTTTTTGCTCATGGAAGAGGCTTAGTCAACGGGTCTGCAACATTCAGATCCGTATATATCTTGCAAATTTCTATGTCTCCCACTTGGACTAAATCCCAGATGGAATTGAAGCGTCTCTTGATGTGCTTGGTTCTCTTGTGAAATCTGGATTCATTCGCTAAGGCAATTGCACCAGTATTGTCACAAAATATTTTCATTGGACCCGATGCACTAGGTATGACACCTAGATCGGATATGAACTCCTTCATCCAGACTCCTTCATTTGCTGCTTCCGAAGCAGCTATGTACTCCGCTTCACACGTAGATCCCGCCATGACGCTTTGTTTAGAACTGCACCAACTGACAGCTCCACCGTTCAATGTAAACACGTATCCGGTTTGCGATTTAGAATCGTCCGGATCAGTGTCAAAGCTTGCATCGACGTAACCATTTACAATGAGCTCTTTGTCACCTCCATAAACGAGAAACATATCCTTAGTCTTTTTCAGGTATTTCAGGATGTTCTTGACCGCTGTCCAGTGATCCACTCCTGGATTACTTTGGTACCTCCCTGCTAGACTTATAGCAAGGCACACATCAGGTCTAGTTCACAGCATTGCATACATGATAGAGCCTATGGCTGAAGCATAGGGAACATTTTTAATTTTCTCTCTATCTTCTGTAGTGGTCGGGCATTGAGTCTTACTCAACTTCACACCTGGTAACACAGGCAAGAACCCTTTCTTTGCTTGATCCATTTTGAACTTCTTCAAAACTTTGTCAAGGTACGTGCTTTGTGAAAGTCCAATTAAGCGTCTTGATCTATCTCTATAGATCTTGATGCCCAATATATAAGCAGCTTCACCGAGGTCTTTCATTGAAAAACTCTTATTCAAGTATCCCTTTATGCTATCCAGAAATTCTATATCATTTCCAATCAACAATATGTCATCCACATATAATATCAGAAATGCTATAGAGCTCCCACTCACTTTCTTGTAAATACAGGCTTCTCCAAAAGTCTATACAAAACCAAATGCTTTGATCACACTATCAAAGCGTTTATTCCAACTCCGAGAGGCTTGCACCAGTCCATAAATGGATCGCTGGAGCTTGCACACTTTGTTAGCTCCCTTTGGATCGACAAAACCTTCCGGTTGCATCATATACAACTCTTCTTCCAGAAATCCATTCAGGAATGCAGTTTTGACATCCATTTGCCAAATTTCATAATCATAAATTGCGGCAATTGCTAACATAATTCGGACAGACTTAAGCATCGCTACGGGTGAGAAGGTCTCATCGTAGTCAATCCCTTGAACTTGTCGAAAACCTTTCACAACAAGTCAAGCTTTATAGACGGTAGTATTACTGTCAGCGTCAGTCTTCTTCTTGAAGATCCATTTATTCTCAATTGCTTGCCGATCATCGGGAAAGTCAACCATGAAGGAAATATGCCCTAGAGGCAATAATAAAGTTATTATTTATTTTCTTATATCATGATAAATTATTATTATTCATGCTAGAATTGTATTAACCGGAAACATAATACATGTGTGAATACATAGACAAACAGTATGTCACTAGTATGCCTCTACTTGACTAGCTCGTTGAATCAGAGATGGTGAAGTTTCCTAGCCATAGACATGAGTTGTCATTTGATTAACGGGGTCACATCATTAGAGAATGATGTGATTGACTTGACCCATTCCGTTAGCATAGCACTTGATCGTTTAGTTTGTTGCTATTGCTTTCTTCATGACTTATACATGTTCCTATGACTATGAGATTATGCAACTCCCATTTACCGGAGGAACACTTTGTGTGCTACCAAACGTCACAACGTAACTGGGTGATTATAAAGGTGCTCTACAGGTGTCTCCGAAGGTACTTGTTGGGTTGGCGTATTTCGAGATTAGGATTTGTCACTCCGATTGTCGGAAAGGTATCTCTGGGCCCTCTCGGTAATGCACATCACTTAAGCCTTGCAAGCATTGCAACTAATGAGTTAGTTGCGGGATGATGTATTACGGACCGAGTAAAGAGACTTTCCGGTAACGAGATTGAACTAGGTATTGAGATACCAACGATCGAATCTCAGGCAAGTAACATACCGATGACAAAGGGAACAACGTATGTTGTTGTGCGGTTTGACCGATAAAGATCTTCGTAGAATATGTGGGAGCCAATATGAGCATCCAGGTTCCGCTATTGGTTATTGACCGGAGACGTGTCTCATTCATGTCTACATAGTTCTCGAACCCGTAGGGTCCGCACGCTTAACGTTACGATGACAGTTTAATTATGAGTTTATGCGTTTTGATGTACCGAAGGTTGTTCGGAGTCCCGGATGTGATCACGGACATGACGAGGAGTCTCGAAATGGTCGAGACATGAAGATTGATATATTGGAAGCCTATGTTTGGATATCAGAAGTGTTCCGGGTGAAATAGTGATTTTACCGGAGTACCGGAGGGGTTACCGGAACGCCCCAGAGGCTATTGGGTCTTATGGGCCCAAGTGGAGGAAGAGGAGAGGCAGCCAAGGGGCAGCCGCGCCCCCCAACTCCGAATTGGACAAGGAGGGGGGCGGCTCTCCCCTTTCCTTTCCCCTCTCTCCTCCTTCCCCCCAAGTCCTAATCCAACTAGGAAAAAGGAGGGTAGTCCTACTCCCGGTGGGAGTAGGGCTCCTCCGGCGATGAACGGGAGTTGCAGAATGAACAGAGACTAGTTAAGGGTGAAGTGACGATGTGTATTAGAAATGGTTCCAAGATTGATATGATCATCATCGCACACTCCCTATACTTTCGGGATTAGTGTTAAACCTAAAATAAATGTTATTTAGTGTTTGCGTTGAGCATGAATATGATTGGATCATGTTTATTGCAATACGGTTATTCATGTAAGTTAGAGAATAATTGTTGTTCTGTTTACTTGAATAAAACCTTCTATGGTCATACACCCAATGAAAATGATTTGTTGGATCTCGATCGTGGTGATACACATTTTCATAATATTGAAGACAAAAGAGTCAAAGTTAATAATGATAGTGCAGCTTATTTATGGCACTGCCGTTTAGGTCATATTGGTGTAAAGCGCATGAAACTCCATGTTGATGGGCTTTTGGAATCACTTGATTACGAATCACTTGATGCTTGTGAACCATGCCTCTTGGGCAAGATGACTAAAACTCCGTTCTCCGGAACAATGGAGCGAGCAACAGATTTGTTGGAAATCATACATACTGATGTATGTGGTGCGATGAATATTGAGGCTCGCGGCACGTATCGTTATTTTCTGACCTTCACAGATGATTTGTGCAGATATGGATATATCTACTTGATGAAACATAAAGTCTGAAACATTTGAAAAGTTCATATAATTTCAGAGTGAAATGGAAAATCATCGTAACAAGAAAATAAAGTTTCTACGATCTGATCGTGGAGGAAAATATTTGAGTTACGAGTTTGGTCTTCATTTGAAAACAATGTGAAATAGTTTCACTACTCACGCCACCTGGAACACCACAGTGTAATGGTGTGTATGAACATCGTAACCGTACTTTATTAGATATGGTGCGATCTATGTTGTCTCTTACCGATTTACCACTATCATTTTGGGGTTATGCATTAGAGACAGCTACATTCACGTTAAATAGGGCATCATCTAAATCCGTTGAGATGACACCGTATGAACTATGGTTTGGCAAGAAACCTAAGCTATCGTTTCTTAAAGTTTGAGGTTGCAATGCTTATGTGAAAAAGTTTCAACCTAATAAGCTCAAACCCAAATCGGAGAAGTGCGTCTTCATAGGATACCCAAAAGAAAATGTTGGGTACACCTTCTATCACAGATCCGAAGGCAAGATATTCATTGTCGAGAATGGATCCTTTCTAGAGAAGGAGTTTCTCTCGAAAGAAGTGAGTGGGAGGAAAGTAGAACTTGATGAGGTAACTGTACCTACTCCCTTATTGGAAAGTAGTTCATCACAGAAATCTGTTCCTGTGACTACTACACCAATTAGTGAGGAAGCTAATGATGATGATCATGTAACTTCAGATCAAGTTACTACCGAACCTCGTAGGTAAACCAGAGTGAGATCCGCACCAGAGTGGTACGGTAATCCTGTTCTGGAGGTCATGTTACTTGACCATGACGAACCTACGAACTATGAGGAAGCGATGATGAGCCCAGATTCCGCGAAATGGCTTGAGGCCATGAAATCTGAGATGAGATCCATGTATGAGAACAAAGTATGGACTTTGATTGACTTGCCCAATGATAGGAGAGCCATTGAGATTAAATGGATCTTCAAGAGGAAGACAGACGCTGATAGTAGTGTTACTATCTACAAAGCTAGAATTGTCGCAAAAAGGTTTTCGACAAGTTCAAGGTGTTGACTACGATGAGAGTTTCTCACTCGTATCTATGCTTAAGTCTATCCGAATCATGTTAGCAATTGCCACATTTTATGAAATCTGGCAAATGGATAAACAAAACTACATTCCTTAATGGATTTATTAAAGAAGAGTTGTATATGATGCAACAAGAAAGTTTTGTCAATCCTAAAGGTGCTAACAAAATATGCAAGCTCCAGCGATCCATCTATGGACTGGTGCAAGCATCTCGGAGTTGGAATATACGCTTTGATAAGTTGATCAAAGCATATAGTTTTAGACAGACTTGCGGTGAAGCCTGTATTTACAAGAAAGTGAGTGGGAGCACTACAACATTTCTGATAATATATGTGAATGACATATTGTTGATTGGAGATAATGTAGAATTATTCTGCAAAGCATAAAGGAATGTTTGAAAGGAGTTTTTAAAGAAAGACCTCGGTGAAGCTGCTTACATATTGAGCATCAAGATCTATAGAGATAGATCAAGACGCTTGATAGGTTTTTCAATGAGTACATACCTTGACAAGATTTTGACGTAGTTCAAAATGGAACAGTCAAAGAAGGAGTTCTTGCCTGTATTAGAAGGTGTGAAGTTGAGTAAGACTCAAAACCCGACCACAGCAGAAGATAGAGAGAGAATGAAAGTCATTCCCTATGCCTCAGCCATAGGTTCCATAAAGTATGCCATGCTGTGTACCAGACCTATTGTATACCCTGCCCTGAGTTTGGCAAGGGAGTACAATAGTGATCTAGGAGTAGATCGCTGGACATTGGTCAAAATTATCCTTAGTGGAATAAGGATATGTTTCTCGATTATGGAGGTGACAAAAGGTTCGTCGTAAAGGGTTACGTCGATGCAAGTTTTGACGCTGATCCAGATGACTCAAAGTCTCAATCTGGATACACATTGAAAGTGGGAGAAATTAGCTAGAGTAGCTCCGTGCAGAGCATTGTTGACATAGAAATTTGCAAAATACATATGGATCTGAATGTGGCAGACCCATTGACTAAACTTCCCTCACAAGCAAAACATGATCACACCTTAGTACTCTTTGGGTATTAATCACATAGCGATGTGAACTAGATTATTGACTCTAGTAAACCCTTTGGGTGTTGGTCACATGACGATGTGAACTATGGGTGTTAATCACATGGTAATGTGAACTACTGATGTTAAATCACATGGCGATGTGAACTAGATTATTGACTCTACTGCAAGTGGGAGACTGAAGGAAATATGCCCTAGAGGCAATAATAAAGTTATTATTTATTTCCTTATATCATGATAAATGTTTATTATTCATGCTAGAATTGTATTAACCGGAAACATAATACATGTGTGAATACATAGACAAACAGTATGTCACTAGTATGCGTCTACTTGACTAGCTCGTTGAATCAAAGATGGTTAAGTTTCCTAGCCATAGACATGAGTTGTCATTTGATTAACGGGGTCACATCATTAGAGAATGATGTGATTGACTTGACCCATTCCGTTAGCATAGCACTTGATCATTTAGTTTGTTGCTATTGCTTTCTTCACGACTTATACATGTTCCTATGACTATGAGATTATGCAACTCCCGTTTACCGGAGGAACACTTTATGTGCTACCAAATGTCACAACGTAACTGGGTGATTATAAAGGTGCTCCACAGGTGTCTCCGAAGGTACTTGTTGGGTTGGCGTATTTTGAGATTAGGATTTGTCACTCTGATTGTCGGAGAGGTATCTCTGGGCACTCTAGGTAATGCACATCACTTAAGCCTTGCAAGCATTGCAACTAATGAGTTAGTTGCGGGATGATGTATTACGGAACAAGTAAAGAGACTTTCCAGTAACGAGATTGAACTAGGTATTGAGATACCGACGATCGAATCTCAGCCAAGTAACATACCGATGACAAAGGGAACAACGTATGTTGTTGTGCGGTTTGACCGATAAAAATCTTTGTAGAATATGTGGGAGCCAATATGAGCATCCAGGTTCCGCTATTGGTTATTGACCGGAGACGTGTCTCGGTCATGTCTACATAGTTCTCGAACCCATAGGGTCCGCACGCTTAACGTTACGATGACAGTTTAATTATGAGTTTATGTGTTTCGATGTACCGAAGGTTGTTCGAAGTCCTGGATGTGATCACGGACATGACGTGGAGTCTCGAAATGGTCGAGACATGAAGATTGATATATTGGAAGCCTATGTTTGGATACCGGAAGTGTTCCGGGTGAAATAGTGATTTTACCGGAGTACCGGAGGGGTTACCGGAACCCCCTGGAGGCTATTGGGCCTTATGGGCCCAAGTGGAGGAAGAGGAGAGGCGGCCAAGGGGCAGCCGCGCGCCCCTCCCCCCTTTCCTTTCCCCTCTCTCCTCCTTCCCCCCCAAGTCCTAATCCAACTAGGAAAAAGGAGGGGAGTCCTACTCCCGGTGGGAGTAGGACTCCTCTGGCGCGCCTCCTCCTATGGCCGGCCCCACCCCCCTTGCTCCTTTATATACGGGGGCAGGGGGCACCCCAGAGACACAATAATTGATCTGTTTGATCTTTTAGCCGTGTGCAGTGCCCCCCTCCACCATAGTCCACCTCGATAATACTGTAGCGGTGCTTAGGCGAAGCCCTGCATCGGTAGAACATCAACATCATCACCACACCGTCGTGCTGACGAAACTCTCCCTCAACACTCGGCTGGATTGGAGTTAGAGGGGCGTCATCGGGCTAAACGTGTGCTGAACTCGGAGGTGCCGTACGTTCGGTACTTGATCGGTCAGATCGTGAAGACGTACGACTACATCAACCGCGTTGTGCTAATGCTTCCGCTTTCGTCTACGACGGTACATGGACAACACTCTCCCCTCTCGTTGCTATGCATCATCATGATCTTGCATGTGCGTAGGAATTTTTTGAAATTACTACGTTCCCCAACAAACCAAAGTCCACACTTTGTTCTCATACATGGATCCCATCTCAAATTTCATGGCCTCAAGCCATTTTGTGGAATCTGGGCTCACCATCGCTTCTTCATAGTTCGTAGGTTCGTCAAGGTCTAGTAATATAACTTCCAGAATAGGATTACCGTACCACTCTGGTGCGTATCTTACTCTGGTTGACCTACGAGGTTCAGTAACAACTTGATCTGAAGTTTCATGATCATCATCATTAACTTCCTCACTAATTGGTGTAGGTGTCGCAGAAACCATTTTCTGCGATGAACTACTTTCCAATAAGGGAGCAGGTACAGTTACCTCATCAAGTTCTACTTTCCTCCCACTCACTTCTTTCGAGAGAAACTCCTTCTCTAGAAAAACTCTGAATTTAGCAACAAAAGTCTTGCCTTCGGATCTATGATAGAAGATGTACCCAACAGTCTCCTTTGGGTATCCTATGAAGACACATTTCTCCGATTTGGGTTCGAGCTTATCAGGTTGAAGCTTTTTCACATAAGCATCGCAGCCCCAAACTTTCAGAAACGACAACTTTGGTTTCTTGCCAAACCACAGTTTATAAGGCATCGTTGTCGTGGTTCTAACTCTGACAGTGATGTAGGGGGGTGAATATGGAGAGGCTAGATCTTAGCTATTGGGAAGTTGTTACACGCGAGGTTTTACGAGTTCAGGCCCTTCTCAGAGGAAGTAATAGCCCTACGTCTTGGAGCCCGGAGGCGATCGACTGGATTATGCGTGTATGGATACAGGGGTGCGAACCCTTCATACTGAGGAGGGGGTGGCTTATATAGAGTTCGCCGGCCCTCTCCTGCCCTCAGTAATGCAGGGTTTAAGGTACATTTAAGGTTGGGCGTTACTGGTAACGCCCCTAGTAAAGTGCTATAATGACCATAAAGATTACTTAATACCCGACCGTTTGCCTGCGGAGTGACTCCAGTCGAGTGGCTAGCTTCATGGTCGAGTGATAGCTTCTTGGTCGAGTGTCTTGAACTCGTCGAGTGGGATACCTTCGAGTCGAGGAAAAGGTGACTTCTCCTAGGGGTTTCCTACAGTAAGACCCTTTGGTCAGGTCCGTGTCCCTACCCTAGGTACATGTCTTCATCATTAGCCCCCGAATGGATCGAGGTTAGAGTGGGGAAAGAGTTGGAGATCTTTCCGACTGGTTCTTCGGGCTACGTGAGCGCCTTGTTTTGGGTCAATCGTCACGGATGACGTTGCCAACCTTTTTCAGTCGCCTTGATCCATTCCAGGCCTTTCGTCGAGTGAATTTCTTTGTTTGTGACATACCGAGCACCGGCGTGATCGGATCTTCTGTTTTGACAAGTCGTTTTTGTGGCCCGCGGATGTCGCGGGATTTGGATTTTGGGAAGCGCGCGGGACGGGAGCGGCCGCAGTAATCGGAAGCGGTAAAGCGGAAGCTCCTCGATCCCTGCGTCGCCTTTTTCGCCACGTACTGCGCGCGCGTCTGATGCGGGATTTGACTGGATAGCCTGGGCCTACCAGTCAGCCACTCGGAAGCGGTCCCTTATAAATCGCCGGCTCGGGGTTTCCAAGCAGTGCGCTCTCTTCTCCTCCTTTCTTCCGCCTCTCTCTCTTTGCAAGTCCTTCCGCCACCTCCGTTCCCACCCCAGCGCAGCAGGCCCGTGCGAGACTTCGCCGGCGATGATGACGAAGAGCAAGACCTCCGCTCTGGAGCGCTCGAAGAAGGCGGCGGCAGCGGGGAAAGGGAAGAGGTCAGCTCGGGGCGGATCTTCCTCCAGGACCGCTCTGCCCAAAGGTTGGATCCAGGGTGACTGGATGCCATCGGTGCTCCGGCAAGAGGATCTCGACGACATGGTCGAGGGGGGAGTCATTCCCCATGAAGCTGCGCGTCTTCCGGGAGGAGAGATCGAGCCTCAACCCCGCGACGGTGAGTGCGTGCTCCTAGCCACCCACATCGACCGAGGGTTTTCTCTGCCGCCCCATCCTTTCTTCCGGAGTTTCCTGAATTTCTTCGGAGCGCAGCTCCACCACTTCACTCCCAATTCGATTGTCTACCTTGCTGCTTTCATCTCCATGTGTGAGGCTTTCCTGGGTTGTCGACCCCATTGGGGACTCTTCAAACACATCTTTACCTGCCGTTCTCAATCGGTCAAGAAGGCTAAGTCGAGTGATGAGAGGACGCAGGTGATCCAGCTGTGCGGGGGCCTGGCGATCCAGATGAGGGGGAAGAGTTGTTTTCCATCTATCACCTTCCCGGAGTCGGTCCGTGGCTGGCAGTCGACCTGGTTCTACTGCAAGGACGAGGCGACCCCCGGACAGTCGACTGGTCTTCCTCCTTTTTCCCTCGACCAAGCCGAGAAGCCTGCCTCTCTAAGAGTCGCGCCGGAGGAAAAGGCCCAAGTCAAGGTGATGGCAGGTCGAGTGGTTGAGCTTGTCCGCGAGGGCGTGACTGGTATGGACCTGCTGGAGGTCTTTCTTCAAAGGCGCATCCAACCGCTCCAGGCCACGACCACCCGATGTGGCTGTATTCGGGTCTTGACGACACCACTCGGGTCCACCCGGAGGAGGTCATCGACGAGATGGTGGAGGGGTGGCTGTCGAGCATCACGGGGAACAAAGACAACCCCCGAGGAGCCAGGAGGGTAACCCCACTCGACAACTCGTATGAGGTGGACCAGGTATGTCTTTGTGCTCCCGACTGATATCTTGTCTTCTGTATTGGTCTTTTTTGAATAAGTCGATTGACTTTCGTCTTGTCTATTGTTTTTCACGCGACCACCGAGATGTACTCGACGCCCAACGGGGCACAGGGGTCGACTGAGGAAGGGGAGGCGAGCGGAGGTGAGAGCGGGGACGACCAAGGCGAGTGGGAGTCCGATGGTGAGGGAGAGGGAGGCGACGACATCTTCTCCAGTGAAGGGGAGGAGGAGGAGTTTGAACCTCCCCGTCCGGAGGGGCGATCCAAGCTCACCCACGATCCAGCGCGGGAACGTGGCAAGGCGACTGCTCCTGTTGGGCAGTCATCGAAACGCCCTCGGACTTCTTCTCCTCCGCCGACTGGGAGGGCTCCCAAGCATCCACGAGCGACGCCATCCAAGCCGCCCAAGGCTCTGCCCAAGATGAAGATAGCTGTTCCTACCATTTCCGGGTAATAATAAGACTTGCTTTCCTTTGTCGGCCGTGGACGGATCCTTGGTCGATTCACTGAGCCAACTGATTGACTTTCGAGACTTGCAGCGGTGCTACTTCTGAGGTCTCCGCCAGGAACGACGACCAAGAGATGGAGGACGCTGTTACCTCCAACCCTGGTACGATTGCTGATGTCCTGCCTTTGAGTCGACTGAACCTTTATCGCAACTCTGGTCGATTGAATGTTTTCCTTGTAGCTCCTCCTCATGTTATCGACCTCCCGGACGATGAAGACAATGAACCGTTGAGAGAGAGGAGGCACAAGAGGGCGTTGACTGACAAGACCCCCCACCAATCTGCTCTGGCGTCCGAGGCCGAGGCTCGGGATGGTGGTGACGCCACTCGGGCTTCAATGACCTTCGCCGTTCCTCTGGCGAGTGCGTGGCCCTCGTCGTCGACTGCGGATCCGTCTTTGCTTTTTGCCACATACCCCGTCCCTGAGGACCAAGCGGCTGCTGCAAAGGAGGCTATACGCCAGGCGGGGATCATGATGGAGCAAGTGAAGATGGCTCGGGAGGCCAGCCAAGCAGCCTATGACGCGAGTTCGGCTCTTCAGAGCAACGTCCAGGTCAGTCGACTCGACAATTGGTCTGTTATGATATGCTGTTTGGAGAGTCTCTTTTCCGAAGATCTTTGTATCTGTACACCCACTGGGTGTGTCTGCCAATCCTTGGACAAGTGGGGGCGCGCTGAGCGCACCCACTGGGTGTAGTCCCCGAGACTCCGGTGGACTGCTGGCAGTCGACTGTAGTCTTTACATTGTGTTGCTGTAGCTGTATTTCTTCACTCGGTTTGGTCGGGCCAGGTCGAGTGGAACTTTATCCGGTCGACTGCGGGCAGTCGACTTTTTCTCTCTTTTTTTTAAAAAACCAGTGGGGGCACGCTGAGTGCACCCACTGGGTGTAGTCCCCGAGACTACTGTCGAATGTTTTTGATTCGGCTGTGGTCTTAGAAACGTCATCATTGTCTCTGAGTTACTCGGAAGCAACTTATCTTGGACGTCTGTCGACTGATTTTTCTTTTTGCAGAAATCTTGCGAACTTGTAGATCGCTATACTGAGTTGGAGAATCAGCAGATCCAGCTCAACCTTAACTTGCAGCTTGCTCAGGAGAATTTGAAGAAGGCGCAAGAAGAGGCAAAAGGTATGGCTGGTGAGGTTCTCCATTCTTAACAGGTGGCTTTTCTTTCCTGTCCATTCTTGATGTTGGTTCCACTTGACGCGCCGCAGATAAACTGGAGGAGGCTCTGAAGAAGAAGGATCAAGACCTTGCAGAAGCGCTGAAGGAGGCCTCCAGCAAAACAAAGCTCGCAGAAGAGAAGCTGGCTTCGGTCGGGACTCTTGAAGAGGAGAACTCCAGACTGAAAGCTGCTCTTGAGACAGCTAATCGAGATGCCAGTCGACTGAAGAAGGAGAAGATGGCTCTGCACGACAAGGCGGGCGAGCTGGCGGGGAAGGCGAAAGATCTGGAGGCTTATCTCGGAGGGCTCGGCAAGAAGCTGTTCGTCATGCTCGAAGGTAATTATTCCAACCTGACTGTCTTGTAGTTGCCGAGCCCACGTACGGCCACTGTCTTATTCTTGAATCGTGTTCGCAGAATTCTGGCAGAACTTCGAAGAGGAAACCGGTCGAGTGGAGCCAGGCTTGGATCCCGCCAATTCTCTCATGAAGGACGAGGCTGCCATGAACGTGCTCCGACTGGAGTCTCGTGTTACCAGCGTCGTTGATTATCTGGCTCGGCTGAAAGTTGCAATGTCGTGGATCGACACATCACTCTGGCCTGGGACAACGCTTCAGAATGACCTCGAGTCTCTGATGGCTCGACTTAACGAAGTCCCAGGTCGAGTGGCGGAATGGAAGAAATCTTCTGCTAGATGCGGTGCTGATGTCGCTCTGTCTCTGGTCCGCGTCCATTGCAAGGAGGCGCGAGAAGAAAAGCTGGCGGCCATCCAAGTTGCAAATACCAGGAAGCACAGCTTTCAAGATTTCATGGAGACCTTCATCGCCGCTGCCACCCGTATTGCCGACGGCATCGACTTGGATGAGTTCGTCGCCCCTTCCAGTCCTCCTCCTGAGGAGTGAAAAACTTTAAATTTACCTCGGAATGCCGAGTGGATTTGTAACCGTTAAACTCTGCCTTAAATTTGCCTCGGGATGCCGAGTGGACTTGTAACAGTTAAACTTTTCCGAGCCGCGGGCTCGAGTACTTTGACGTCTGGGACCTTTTAGGCTTTATCCGAAATCGATTTCTCGTTGGGCATCTTCATGGTTTGATTCGTCGAGTGGAACTTGATCTTCACTCGGAATGACCTTGTTTGCGGAGCAATTCCGAAGGGGGAGTTAGCAGTCGACTCGCGGATTGGGTCGAGTCTTGAACTTAGGCGAGCACTGGGCTGCAGCTAAACCCCCGAGTGGGAGGTTTGCTCTCCACTTGGTAGGATTTTTAAACACTTAGGCGAGTGCCGAACTGCAGCTAAGTCTCTAAATGAGAGAATTTAGGCGAGTGCCGGACTGCAGCTAAGCCCCCGAGTGGGAGGATCGCTCTCCACTCGGTAGGATTTTTTCAAACTTAGGCGAGTGCCGGACTGCAGCTAAGTCTCTAAGTGAGAGAACTTAGGCGAGTGCTGGACTGCAGCTAAGCCCCCGAGTGGGAGGTTTGCTCTCCACTTGGTAGGATTTTTGAACACTTAGGCGAG
>NC_041390.1:624152972-624178736 GCF_002162155.2 Triticum dicoccoides | reverse complement strand
TAGGCGAGTGCCGGACTGCGGCTTAAGTCTCTAAGTGAGAGAACTAAGGCGAGTGCCGGAATGCAGCTAAGCCCCCGGGTGGGAGGTTTGCTCTCCACTCGGTAGGGTTTCTTCAAACTTAGGCGAGTGCCGGACTATAGCTAAGTCTCTAAGTGAGAGAACTTAGGCGAGTGCCGGACTGCAGCTAAGCCCCCGGGTGGGAGGTTTGCTCTCCACTCGGTAGGATTTTTTCAAACTTAGGCGAGTGCCGGACTGCAGCTAAGTCTCTAAGTGAGAGGACTTAGGCAAGTGCTGGACTGCAGCTAAGCCCCTGAGTGGGAGGATCGCTCTCCACTCGGTAGGATTTTTTCAAACTTAGGCGAAACGGATTCGCAGCTAAGTCACCCACTGGGGGATTTCGTATGTAAACAAAAGTGACAACAATTAATGGAACACTCTTTCCTTTGATAAAAACGAACTGCAGGAACTTTTCTTATTACATCTCGTCCAAGGGAGAGCTCAAGTGTAAAAGGGGCGGAGTAGTTCCGCATTCCAAGCTCGTGGCTCGTCGATCTGGCGATCAACATTGTAGAGGTGATACGCTCCATTGTGGAGGACTCTGGTGATGATGAAGGGGCCTTCCCAAGTAGGAGCAAGCTTGTGTGGTTTCTGTTGATCCACTCGGAGGACCAAATCTCCTTCTTGGAAGGCTCGACTCTTCACATTCCGGGCGTGGAATCGACGCAATTCTTGCTGATAAATGGTCGATCTGATCATGGCCATCTCCCTCTCTTCTTCTAGGAGGTCGACTGAGTCTTGCCGAGCCTGTTCTGCTTCATCTTCGGTGTAAAGCTCGACTCGGGGCGCGTTGTGAAGAAGATCAGTTGGCAGAACCGCTTCGGCTCCGTAAACCAGAAAGAACGGAGTTCTTCCAGTCGACCGGTTAGGGGTGGTCCTCAATCCCCACAGAACTGAAGGAAGCTCGTCGACCCAAGCACCTGCCGCGTGCTTGAGATCACGCATCAGTCGAGGCTTTAGTCCTTTGAGAATCAGACCATTTGCTCTTTCGGCTTGTCCATTCGACTGGGGATGGGCGACCGATGCATAGTCGACTCGAATGCCTTGAGAGGCGCAAAAAGCTCTGAACTTGTCCGAATCGAAGTTTGACCCATTGTCAGTGATGATGCTATGCGGGACTCCATATCTGAATGTTAGCCCTCTGACGAAACTGATAGCAGTGCAAGCATCAAGATTCTTGATAGGCTTAGCTTCAATCCATTTGGTAAACTTGTCGACTGCCACAAGCACATGAGTGAAACCACTTCTGCCTGTCCTCAGCGGACCAACCATGTCTAGTCCCCAAACAGCAAAGGGCCAGATGAGTGGAATGGTCTTCAGGGCTGATGCAGGCTTGTGTGACATGTTAGAGTAGAACTGGCACCCTCCACACTTATCGACTATCTCTTTTGCCATCTCATTTGCTCTAGGCCAGTAGAATCCTGCTCGGTATGCTTTAGCCACAATGGTCCGAGAGGACGCATGGTGGCCACAGGTCCCCGAGTGGATATCATCAAGGATCATCCGACCTTCTTCTGGTGTTATGCACTTCTGACCGATTCCAGTCGCGCTTTCTCTATACAACTGCCCCTTTATGACTGTGAAGGCCTTGGATAGGCGGACGATCTGTCGAGCCTCTTCTTCGTCCTCTGGGAGCTCTTTCCTTAGGATATACGCGATGTACGGTATCGTCCAGTCGGGAGTGATTGCCAAGACTTCCATGATCAGGTCGACCACAGTAGGAACTTCGACTTCAGTCGGATCTGTGGCACTTTTCGGTTGTGGGGCTTCTTCTGTGAAAGGATCCTCCTGGACTGACAGCAAGCGGATGTGCTCCAGAAACACATTGCTGGGAATGGCTTCTCTCTTGGAGCCTATCTTTGCCAGATCATCAGCTGCTTGATTTTTGAGTCGGGGGATGTGATGAAGCTCTAACCCCTCGAATTTCTTTCCTAGCTTTCTCACTGCATTGCAATAACCAGTCATAGTCGGACTTCTGACGTCCCACTCCTTCATCACCTGATTAACCACCAAATCTGAGTCGCCATAGACCATGAGGCGACGGACGCCGAGTGAAATGGCCATGCGCAACCCATACAGAAGTGCTTCATACTCTGCTTCATTGTTGGAGGAATCGAAGTGAATCTGGAGAACGTATCTGAGCTTATCTCCTCAGGGGGAGACTAGAACTACCCCAGCACCGGAACCATTCAGCATCTTAGATCCATCGAAGAACATGGTCCAGTGCTCCGAGTGAACTTGAGTCGGAAGCTGCTGTTCAATCCACTCGGCGATGAAATCTGCGATTGCTTGGGACTTAATAGCCTTCTTTGCTTCAAACTTGATATCTAAGGGAAGGAGTTCAATCGCCCACTTGGCCACTCGACCAGTTGCATCTCTGTTATGCAGAATCTCTGACAGTGGGGCGTCGCTGACGACTGTAATGGAGTGGTCAAAGAAGTAATGTGCAACCTTCTTCGTGGTCATGTAAATCCCATATACAAGCTTCTGGTAGTGAGGGTATCTTTGTTTTGAAGGGGTCAAAACTTCAGACAGATAATAGACTGGGCGCTGAACTCTGAAGGCCTTTCCTTCTTCTTCCCGCTCGACCGTGAGTACTGTACTGACAACTTGTCCCGTGGCCGCAATGTACAGCAGCAGAGGCTCTTTAATGATTGGGGCAGCAAGCACCGGCTGGGTGGAGAGCAGAGCTTTGAGTTCTGCAAACGATGCGTCAGCTTCTGGAGTCCACTTGAACTTGTCAGACTTCTTCATCAGTCGGTAAAGAGGCAACGCTTTCTCACCGAGTCGAGAAATGAATCGACTTAGAGCGGCCAAGCAACCTGTGAGCTTCTGGACATCGTGTATACGCATGGGGCGCTTCATCCGGAGTATGGTGCCGACTTTCTCGGGGTTAGCATCGATTCCTCGTTCGGAAATGAGAAAACCGAGTAACTTTCCACCTGGAACTCCGAATGTGCATTTTGATGGATTGAGCTTGATATCATATCTCCTGAGGTTAGCAAAGGTTTCAGCAAGGTCAGTCAGTAGGTTGGAACCTTTCCGTGACTTAACCACAATATCATCCATGTATGCTTCTACGTTCCGACTGATCTGAGTGAGCAAACACTTCTGAATCATCCTCATGAACGTGGCTCCAGCATTCTTGAGGCCGAAGGGCATGGTGACATAACAGAAGCACCCAAATGGGGTGATGAAAGCCGTTTTGATCTCGTCAGGTCCATACAGACGGATCTGATGGTACCCTGAATAAGCATCTAGAAAAGACAAACGCTCACATCCCGCGGTCGAGTCCACTATCTGGTCGATGCGGGGGAGAGGGAAATGATCTTTCGGGCAGGCCCGATTGATATGTTTGAAATCAATGCACATGCGAAGTGACTTGTCCTTCTTGGGGACCATGACGACATTGGCGAGCCACACGAAGTGGTAAATCTCTCGGATGAACTCCGCTGCTAAGAGCCGAGCCACCTCCTCGCCAATGGCTTTCCTCTTCTGGACGGTGGACCGTCGAAGATGTTCTTTCACAGGCTTGAACTTCGGGTCAACTCGCAGACGGTGCTCAGCCAGCCTTCTGGGAACTCCAGGCATGTCAGAAGGCTTCCATGCGAAGACGTCCCAGTTCTCACGGAGGAACTGGATGAGCGCTTCTCCCTATTTGGAGTCGAGCGTCGTCGAGATGTGAGTCGGAGCAGCGTCGGGGTCGGTCGGGTGAATGTGAGCCGTCTTTGTTTCACCGGTCGACTGAAAAGCTGACTCTGAAGCAGGCTTCTTGGCCCGTAGCAATTCACTCGGATCGGCAGTCTTTTGGTACTCTTGCAGCTCGACCACTGCCATCTGAGCATCTGCAATCTTTGAGCCTTTCTGAAAGCACTCTTCTGCCTTCTTCCGATTGCCGGTAACAGTGATTACCCCTTTAGGGTCAGGCATCTTCAGTTTGAGGTACACGTAACATGGTTGAGCCATGAAGCGCGCGTAAGCTGGCCTGCCCAAAATGGCATGATAAGCACTTTGGAAGTCCACAACCTCGAACATCAACTTTTCCTTGCGGTAATTCTTTGAATCACCGAAAACCACATCAAGAGCAATCTGGCCGAGTGATTCGGCTTTCTTGCCAAGAATGACTCCGTGGAAGCTCATGTTACTGGTACTCAGTCTGGACATCGGAATGCCCATTCCTTTCAAAGTTTCGGCGTACAGTATGTTCAGACCACTGCCACCATCCATCAAGACTTTGGTCAGTCGAGTGCCTTCGACAATTGGGTCGACCACCAATGCTTGCCTCCCAGGAGTGGCAATGTGCGTAGGGTGATCAGACTGATCGAACGTGATGGCAGTCTGAGACCACTTCAGATAACTGGGTGTTGCCGGAGCGACCATATTCACCTCACGGTTGATGACTTTCAGTCGAATTTTGCTCTCGACATCGGCAAAAATCATCAGGGTGGAATTGACTTGGGGTATCCATCGTCACTGTCTTCCTTGTCCTCAACTTTGTCCGACTCTTTTTCCTTGTCTTTGTGTTGTTTGCCCTGAAACTGCTGGATCAGGAGTCGACACTGTCGAGTGGTATGCTTTGGGTAAATGAAATTACCCTCTTCATCTTTCTTGGTGTGGATGTGGCATGGCAGATCCAAAACATCATTTCCATCTTGATCCTTGACTTTCTTGGGCTTCCAGGGGCCTTTGGGTTTTCCCTTGAAGTTTCCCTGGGCTACGGCCAGGGCCTCCCTAGGAGCGGCTGGCTTGGCCTTCCGCTTCTGTTTCTGCCTGGAGTTTCCTCCGGTTTCTTGGGCGACTGCCTTGAGCTTGCCGCTTCGGAGTCGATCTTCGTCTTCACCATTAGCGTACTTGGTGGCAATCTCCATCATCCGATTCAGAGTCTCCAGTTCGGTCGAACTTCAAATTCAACTCTCTGTATTTAACGCCTTCCTTGAAGGCACAAACTGATTGATGGTCTGGCACATTCTCAACCGAGTGATGCAGTGTGATCTACCTTTGGATGTATTACCTCAGGGTTTCGTTTGGCTTCTGCACGCAAGACCGCAACTTTGTAAGGCCTGCAGGTCGCTTGCATGTTCCTTCAAAGGTTGTGACAAACACTCGGGAGAGGTCCTCCCAGGTGTAGATGCTACTGGGTGCCAACTGATTCAGCCACGCCCTGGCTGAGCCCTCTAACATGAGAGGCAAATGCTTCATGGCCACCTCATCGTTGCCGCCGCCAATCTTTACAGCCACTCGGTAATCTTCGAGCCAAGTGTCAGGCTTAGATTCACCGGTGAACTTGCTGACCCCAGTCACCAGCCTGAAATTGGGAGGAATCACTGCGGCCCTGATGGCTCGACTGAAACACTCTGGCCCTGAAACACGTGCTCTGCTACTGGCGGGCGCATCTCTGTTCTGGCCTTCCCGATGAGCCCTATTCCTGTCAACCAAGCCTTGAACGAGGACAGACCTCGCGTCAAAGCCTGGGTCCTTGGGGTCGACTGTAATCCTCTGCCCGACACTATGAGGACGTCTGTCATCTTGCCGTCGAGGCGCATATGACCCACTCCGCGGGGGAGGGGTTGGCACTCGACGTCGATCATCCCGGTCGAATCGGTGATCATACTGCTCATTCCTCCTGTACTGATCATGCCGATCGCCACGTCCCTCACGCCTCGGGGGCGATCTCGGGCTGTGAGCCGACTCGACTGTACCCGTTGCGACGGATCGACTGTGGATCCTATTCCGCGACTGAGAGACAGCAGAATTCTGGTTTCCCGCCGCCCGGAGCAGTGCTCTGATCTGCAACAAGCCTCTGCCCGCCTCCGACTGGAAGGGCTGAATTGATTTTGCTATACGGGCCGCAGCGGCCAAATTCTGAACTAGGGTTCGGTATACCTGCGGCGGCGGGAAGAGCTGACGCCGACTGGACTTGGGAGCTTGCTGACATCGACTGGACTCGGGAGCCCGCTGACGCGCTTGCTCGTCGAGTATCCGCTGGAGATTCTCCAGTCGAGTGCTCTCGGCCAGGTTAGCCAAGCGCGCGTCCTCCAAGGCCCGGGCCTCGGGGGTTTCTCCGACAATAGGAGTGTGGAGCGCGTCCATGTTCCAACGGCGAAGCTCCTCTCGCTGTAATGATGTGAGAGGTTCGGGGAGATACTCATCGTGGGGATGCGACGGGTCGCCCCCACCTGCGCCTCCACCAGCGCGAGGGAAACCAGGAGGACTGTGCGTCCCATCGACCGCCAGAACCTTAGCCGCTGGGTCGCTGCTGCCGCACTCGGATGCGGTCTCCGCGGAGCCAGTCGACAGGTCGAACAGGCCGCAGAGGGATTCGTCGGGCTCGATCGCCGCGACTTGCGGGGTGGCCGACTGGCGAGCCACGACATGTCTCACCCACCTCTGAAGTCTTGACCGACCGGAGCGCTTGCGCCGGTGGGAGTCAGAGCGGGGAGACGGTACGGGGGCCGACCGATATTGGGTCGACGGTTGCCGCAGGAGGACGCCACGAACGCATGCGCGGAAATGCGTCGCACCGCGGACGGGGAGCGCGTCGATGTCGAGAGGCGCCTCCTGAAGCCAGGTGGAGTCATCGGCGATGAACGTGAGCGCGCCGAGACGGATCTCACGGCCCTCCACCAAAACTCCGCACGAAGCCATGATCAAAGGGGATCGGAAAAATTGCAACTTCTCCAATCAGGCGCTAAGACTGCTGCCCCACGGTGGGCGCCAACTGTCGTGGTTCTAACTCTGACAGTGATGTAGGGGGGTGAATATGGAGAAGCTAGATCTTAGCTATTGGGAAGTTGTTACACGCGAGGTTTTACGAGTTCAGGCCCTTCTCAGAGGAAGTAATAGCCCTACGTCTCGGAGCCCGGAGGCGGTCGACTGGATTATGCATGTATGGATACAGGGGTGCGAACCCTTCATACCGAGGAGGGGGTGGCTTATATAGAGTTCGCCGGCCCTCTCCTGCCCTCAGTAATGCAGGGTTTAAGGTACATTTAAGGTTGGGCGTTACTGGTAACGCCCCTAGTAAAGTGCTATAATGACCATAAAGACTACTTAATACCCGACCGTTTGCCTGCGGAGTGACTCCGGTCGAGTGGCTAGCTTCATGGTCGAGTGATAGCTTCTTGGTCGAGTGTCTTGAACCCGTCGAGTGGGATACCTTCAAGTCGAGGAAAAGGTGACTTCTCCTAGGGGTGTCCTAGGGTAAGACCCTTTGGTCAGGTCCGTGTCCCTACCCTAGGTACATGTCTTCATCAATCGTCTCAACGGATTTCGATGGTGCCCTATTTAACGTGAATGCGGCCGTCTCTAAAGCACCCCAAAAAAATAGCGGTAAATCAGTAAGAGACATCATAGATCGCACCATATCTAGTAAAGTACGATTACGACGTTCGGACACACCATTACGCTGTGGTGTTCCGGGTGTCGTGAGTTGCGAAACTATTCCGCATTGTTTCAAATGAAGACCAAACTCATAACTCAAATATTCTCCTCCACGATCAGATCGTAGAAACTTTATTTTCTTGTTACGATGATTTTCAACTTCACTCTAAAATTCTTTGAACTTTTCAAATGTTTCAGACTTATGTTTCATTAAGTAGATATACCCATATCTGGTTAAATCATCTGTGAAGGTGAGAAAATAACGATATCCGCCACAAGCCTCAATATTCATCGGACCACATACATCTGTATGTATGATTTCCAACAAATCTGTTGCTCTCTCCATAGTTCCGGAGAATGATGTTTTAGTCATCTTGCCCATGAGGCACGGTTCGCAAGTACCAAGTGATTCATAATCAAGTGGTTCCAAAATTCCATCGGTATGGAGTTTCTTCATGCGCTTTACACCAATATGACCTAAACGGCAGTGCCACAAATAAGTTGCACTATCATTATCAACTCTATATCTTTTGGCGTCAATATTATGAATATGTGTATCACCACTATCGAGATTTAAATAAAATATACCACTCTTCAAAGGTGCATGACCATAAAAGATATTAGTCATATAAATAGAACAACCATTATTCTCTGATTTAAATGAATAACCGTCTCGCATCAAACACTATCCAGATGTAATGTTCATGCTCAACGCTGGCACCAAATAACAATTATTTAGGTCTAATACTAATCCCAAAGGTAGATGTAGAGGTAGCGTGCCGACAGCGA
This sequence comes from Triticum dicoccoides, assembly GCF_002162155.2. Lineage (NCBI taxonomy): Eukaryota > Viridiplantae > Streptophyta > Magnoliopsida > Poales > Poaceae > Triticum > Triticum dicoccoides. The sequence goes on along the minus strand of NC_041390.1, from coordinate 624,170,510 downwards.
TCACATCGACTTTGGAACCATTTCCCACGCGCATTGTCACCTCATCCTTAGCCAATCTTTGCTTAATCCGTAGCCCCTGTTTCGAGGTTCAAATATTAGCAACAGAACCAGTACCAAATACCCAGGTGCTACTGCGAGCTCTGGTAAGGTACACATCAATAGCATGTATATCACATATACCTTTGTTCACCTTGCCATCCTTCTTATCCGCCAAATACTTGGGGCAGTTCCGCTTCCAGTGATCAGTCTGCTTGCAGTAGAAGCACTCAGTCTCAGGCTTAGGTCAAGACTTGGGTTTCATCTCCTGAGCAGCAACTTGCTTGCTGTTCTTCTTGAAGTTCCCCTTCTTCTTCCCTTTGCCCTTTTTCTTGAAACTGGTGGTCTTATTGACCATCAACACTTGATGCTCCTTCTTGATTTCTACCTCCGCAACCTTTAGCATTGCGAAGAGCTCGGGAATTGTCTTATCCATCCCTTGCATATTATAGTTCATAATGAAGCTCTTGTAGCTTGGTGGCAGTGATTGGAGAATTCTGTCAATGACGCTATCATCCGGAAGATTAACTCCCAGTTGAATCAAGTGATTGCAGTACCCAGACATCTTGAGTATATGCTCACTGACAGAAGTATTCTCCTCCATCTTGCAGCTATAGAACTTATTGGAGACTTCATATCTCTCAATCCGGGCATTTGCTTGAAATATTAACTTCAACTCGTAGAACATCTCATATGCTCCATGACGTTCAAAATGGCGTTGAAGTCCCGGTTCTAAGCCGTAAAGCATGGCACACTGAACTATCGAGTAGTCATCAACACGTGACTGCCAGGCATTCACAATGTCTGCAGTTGCTGGCGCAGGTGGTACACCTAGCGGTGCTTCCAGGACGTAACTCATCTGTGCAGCAATGAGGATAATCCTCAAGTTATGGACCCAGTCCGTGTAATTGATACCATCATCTTTCAACTTTGCTTTCTCAAGGAACGCATTAAAATTCAACGGAGCAACAGCACGGACCATCTATCTACAATCAACATAGACAAGCAAGATACTATCAGGTACTAAGTTCATGATAAATTTAAGTTCAATTAATCATATTACTTAAGAACTCCCACTTAGATAGACATACCTCTAATCCTCTAAGTGATCATGTGATCCATATCAACTAAACCATGTCCGATCATCACATGAGATGGAGTAGTTTCAACGGTGAACATCACTATGTTGATCCATATCAACTAAACCATGTCCGATCATGTGATCCATATCTACTATATGATTCATGCTCGACCTTTCGTTCTCCGTGTTCCGAGGCCATATCTGTTATATGCTAGGCTCGTCAAGTTTAACCTGAGTATTCCGCGTGTGCAACTGTTTTGCACCCGTTGTATTTGAACGTAGAGCCTATCACACCCGATCATCACGTGGTGTCTCAGCACGAAGAACTTTCGCAACGGCGCATACTCAGGGAGAACACTTTATACTTTGATAATTTAGTGAGGGATCATCTTATCACTACTAGGAAAAGGCCTACTAATGGCGCACCAGTTATGCCTACTAATGGCGCATCACTGGTGCGCCATTAGTATCACGCCACTAGTATTTATTACTAATGGCGCACCACTGGTGCGCCATTAGTATCTGGTATACTAATGGCGCACCACCCAGTGCACCATTAGTATATAACACCATGCGCCATTAGTATGCCTCCCAGGGGCCATATTTAACCATGTGCTTTGGCACACTAATGGCGCACTGCGGATGGATGCGCCATTAGTATACTTGGCATACTAATGGCGCATAGTATACTTTGGCATACTAATGGCGCACTCTGTAGTGATGCGCCATTAGTATGAATATTAGGTTGTTTTTACTTTTCTGATTTTTGCACAGGTTACAAAATATATTATTTGACAGAATATAGACAGTAGCACACGGCAACAGCAGATTCATCGAATACAATAGAAGATTAGTCTCCGAATACAATTCATCATATTAGTCTCCGAATTCAAAAGACCGAACAAAGATAAAACATTACAAGTCTCAAGACCGCGAGTATCGAGTTTGTCTTCACACTACAAGTCGATATCGATCATCTAAACTACCATCACATAGAAGAGAGCTGCGGTCATCACGATGAGCATCATCGCGATGAAACTGGTCTTCATTTGGTTCCTCCAACGCTCCCTCCTCTCTCCCGCTAGATAGCGCGTGTATCTAGATTCCGCCTCCACCCTAGTGGTGTACCCTTTGTAACTGTTACCGCTGAAATGGTGAACCTGTCTCCAACACTCCTCCCAGTCGTCGTAGACTCCGGGAACCTTACCCTTGTACACGACATACGACGGCATCTCTATGCACAAGCCAAACAACAGACAATACATAAATAAGCAATATATAAGTATGCAACAAAAGGATCGGAAGAGAAAAGCAAGACATGACATTAATAGCACGATTCATGGTCCTACTAATAAATAGCATCGATTACATCTAAGTTGAACGACTGTCCAAACCAAAGAGACATACAAGTTCATTAAAGTTCAATTACAACATAAGCCAATCAATGTTTCAGAACTACACATAGCATCACTACTGTCGACTCGACTCATGGGACCGGAGCGTGGATGAAGCCGCCATCTATCGTGATGGTCATGAAATCGCGGGCGTTGTCAGCCTGCATTTGTAGCGTTCCGTCTATCTCCCTGTTGGACGGTTGATATCTGAGGTAGAACTGCCCCGAGGTATGAAGGACATCTTGATGGATGATGTCCGCAAACTCCGACTGGATGCGAAAGAATTCTTGTTTGATGTCCGCGTCCTGGATTGCCGACAAGCTCGCAGCCCAATCTTTGAGATTATTTGGTAGCAGAAGGTGATGATGGTCCCTTACGATCGCCCGCATGTGATGGAGGGCGTAGTAGGCATCCTTCTGACCGTCAGGCGGCTACTTGACACAGCAGAAGATCGTATTGTGGGCGACCACGTGCTTGTCGTACTTACGAACTGCCCTGGTGAAGGTGCCTCCAGATTTGGCGTAGCCGGGGACAACATCATCAAGAACTTTCTTGATATTTGTGTAGTCTATCTTGGAGTTACGGTTCGGGTCGAAATACGTGGCCATGGAATATTTCAGGCTTAAGAGGATGAGTGTGCAATGTGTGTCACTGCACAGAACACGGAATGTTAGAAAAAAAAGAACGATCGAAATCTAAGAAATCATATGTTACGGGGCGGTTAAGGGATGACTTACTCGGGAAAGTAAGCCACGAGGAAGTTATCCTTATCTGGGTTTGCCAGAATGACGTCTTCGAGGTGTGAACTCGCGACTTGGCGGTCCCCAGCACTGCTCAAGAGCTTGGCACGCATGTAGAAGGGGTCGACTATCACGATGTCCGGGGTCTTGTCTCTAATGATCTCCATCTCCATACTCAGCGAAAACAGCCGAACGAAGGTGTAGTGCAGCGGATGAAGGTTAAACATAGCAATGATGTCATCAAACCGTAGGACGCTCGTACCCCCGATGTCGCCATCCACAAAGCCCTTTCCCTCTGGCACCTTGGCCACGAAAACCAGGTATGCCACATCATTCTCTCTTAGACGCCGCTTCTCCAAAGAAAGAACACTGTCGTGCACACTCCGCATAGCACCGGTTGCAGCATTGAGCATATTTGTCGGTAGCATCACCCTACCCGCCACATGCACCCTCCTCGAGATATCCTTAGGTGAAGGTGTCCCGTCCTGAACACGGATCGTACTCGGTGCCGGCTGGCTCGCACCGGTGCCCTTTTTAGTCTGCCGTTTCCAGATCTTCTTCTTGATCTGTTGTAATGGGACCGAGGCTCAAAGACCACCTTCTTGAGCGTGTTGGGGCTGATAATATTTCGCACCTCAGCTATTCTTGAGCGTGAAGGCGGCAGCTGGAGGCGTCTCCTGAGAACTGAACACCAGACGACGCCTGTTGCAACTGGGTTTCTCCGACGTACCAGCTAGATCGCGGTCATCTTGGTTGGGTTCTTGAGAAGGAGGCCCGCAGAACTCGTCATCGTACCCATGTTCGGCAAAGTACTTATCGACGTTGGTAAATGTACCGTTGTCGTCGTCGTCCGGATCTTGTGCCATATGCATGTTTGGATCCTGTGCCATAGGGATGTCCGGCATGTCCGGTAGCGTTGCAGCATTCTTGCCATGGCTTGGCGCCGGCACGACTGGCGGTCTTGTCTATGGGGTGGTGTCCCCCGCCCCCAAACGAATCTGGCTCTTCGGCCAAAGCTGGGGCCAACTTACGCAGGCGCTGAGTGTCATCTCATCTTCTTCCTCGGCCCCAGCGGGTCGAATCGGAGGTAACAGCTCGTCGCAGCCTGGCAGCACCTGAACCACTTCAAGCCTATACATTGTGGGTGGGATCGGATTACCGTGGAACACGGGGTTGCCCGGTTGAACGATTCTGCCCTTGGCAACATCGACCAACTCGCGCCCACGAAGTGCAGGAGAGTGTAAGGAATGTTGGCGGCGCCCTGCGAAAACATGTAGGGCGTCAGGGATTCCCAGTCAAAGGCAAGGAGATGAAGTCCTCGGCCGAGAGGCTTAGTTACCGTGATGCCGTCGAGCTCGGCTAATGTCGAGGCACCGCCAACGGTGGGCGTGCAACTGGCGGAGGGGCCGCTTGTAGGATCGAAAGTATGTCTAGAGGGGGGGTGATTAGACTACTTGACCAAATAAAAACTTAACCTTTTCCCAATTTTAGTTCTTGTCAGATTTTAGCTATTTTAGGACAAGTCAAGCAATCATCATACAATTCAAGCAAGCATGCAAAGAGTATATTGGCAGCGGAAGTAAAGCATGCAACTTGCAAGAATGTAAAGGGAAGGATTTGGAGAATTCAAACGCAATTGGAGACACGGATGTTTTTCCCGTGGTTCGGATAGGTGGTGCTATCCTACATCCACGTTGATGGAGACTTCAACCCACGAAGGATAACGGTTGCGCGAGTCCACGGAGGGATCCACCCACGAAGGGTCCACGAAGAAGCAATCTTGTCTATCCCACCATGGCCATCGCCCACAAAGGACTTGCCTCACTAGCGGTACATCTTCATGAAGTAGGCGATCTCCTTGCCCTTACAAACTCCTTGGTTCAACTCCACAATCTTGTCGGAGGCTCCCAAGTGACACCTAGCCAATCTAGGAGACACCACTCTCCAAGAAGTAACAAATGGTGTGTTAATGATGAACTCCTTGCTCTTGTGCTTAAAATGGTAGTCTCCCCAACACTCAACTCTCTCTCACAGGATTTGGATTTGGTGGAAAGAAGATTTGAGTGGAAAGCAACTTGGGGAAGGCTAGAGATCAAGATTCATATGGTAGGAATGGAATATCTTGGCCTCAACACATGAGTAGGTGGTTCTCTCTCAGAACATATGAGTTGGGAGTGTAGATGTGTTCTGATGGCTCTCTCCACGAGTGAAGAGGAGGTGGAGGGGTATATACAGCCTCCACACAAAATCCAACCGTTACACACAATTTACCAATCTCGGTGGGACCGAATCAACAAACTCGGTCGGACCGAAATAGTAAACCTAGTGACCGTTAGAGATTTTCGGTGGGACTGACATGCAACTCGGTAGGACCGATATGGTTAGGGTTAGGGCATAACGTAATCTCGGTGTGACCGATTACACAAACTCGGTGGGACCGATTTTGGTAATAAGCTAACCAGAGGGTTGGTCAGGCAAACTCGGTGGGACCGATTCGCTCTTCTCGGTGAGACCAAAATGTTACGAAAAGGAAACAGTGAGTTTACATTGCAATCTCAGTGGGACCGATCCGCTCTTTCGGTGAGACCAAAAAGTTACAAAAAGGAAACAGAGAATTTGCAATCCCATCTCGGTGAGACCGAGATCCCTATCGGTAGAACCGATTTGCTTAGGGTTTGGCAATGGCTATGACAAGTGAAACTCGGTGGCGCCGGGTTGAAAGAATCGGTAGGTCCGAGTTTGGCTTTGGGTTTAGGTCAAATGTGGATATGGTAAAGTAGCTGAGGATTTTGGAGCATATCATTAAGCACTTGAAGCAAGAGGCTCATTAAGCAACACCTCATCCCTCCTTGATAGTATTGGCTTTTCCTATGGACTCAATGTGATCTTGGACCACTAAAATGTAAAATGAAGAGTCTTGAGCATATGAGCTAGAGCCAATCCTTTGTCCTTAGCATTTTGAGGGTTCCACTTTCACCATCCATGCCATGCCAATCATTGAGCTTTCCTGAAATGATCATCTTGGAATAGCATTAGCTCAATGAGCTATATGTTGTTATGAATTACCAAAACCACCTAGGGATAGTTGCACTTGCAATCTCCCCCTTTTTGGTAATTGATGACAACATATAGAGCAAAGCTTCGACAAATAATAATAAGAATGAAATATATCGTTGCTTTGAGAAGTATGTGATAAGTAAGAGCTCCCCCTAAATTTGTGCATATTTAAAATTTGCTTTGGACTGCAAATGCACAAAGAGTTAGAGTCATGGGTTACTCTTCCATGTCACATACATCTTGGTGGAGCGCTCAAAAAGATAAGAATGAAATACATGCACTCATCACCAAAGAAAGTGAATGATCACATAAGATAGATAAGATATATCAAGCATGCATAAGTGTAGCTTATGATCAAACACATGATCATTAATGTCTCACAAGCATATCAAAGTATCTCAACCAAAAGCAAACAACGTATGAAAAAACACCAAATAAAGCAAGAGAGAATAAAAGCAACACTCTCTCTCTCTTGAAGCCTATGATCTAAGCCTATGATCTATACATTTTTCTCCCCCTTTGGCAACAAGTTACAAAAAAGTTCCTAGAAAATGCATAGTGCTAGATCGACTCTCAGGCTTGATCTTCTAGTGGTGGTGGAGTCTGGATCACTCCAAGGACGAAGCCTTCTATAGACGTGGTTGGAGTTGAAGCTGAAGTAGATGCTGGAGCTGGTTGGGCTGGTGCTGTAGCTGGAGCTGAGGTGGTGGCTCTGGTGTCAGGAACTGGCACTGCAATCGACCTCTGAGCTCGTGGCACTCTGGCAAATGCATCAGTTGTAGTCTTGCCCTTCCTCTCCTGCATATCATCCTGTAATTGTTCCACTGCAGACTGAATTTCTGTCACCTTCACATCTAGGTCATAGAACTTTTGTTCCATGATTCTTTCCATGCTCTCTTGGTTTCGAGTCAGGGTGGCCAATCCTTTCTCAATCCTCAGAGTTGATGCTATTAGGTAACCGAGCTGCTCCTGCTTGTTCTTCAAGAAGTACTCAGATGCCTCCTCTTGAGTTGGCATCTTGGCAGCTTTCTCCATCCTTGCCTTCTCCTTCTTTGCTTGTGCTTGTGCAGATGATGGTTTATTCTCATTCATGACAACTTGATTGTCCTTAAAGTCTGGATGGATGGGCAGGTGTTCCTTGTCCAACAAGTATGTGCCTGTGCCCATCTTTGAGTTAATCAACTCCTGGATCTAAGGGGCATAACCACAGCTCCTCTTCTGATCTGCTACAGTCCTCTTGATAGTCTCTACTATGAGGCTCATGACCTCGAATTTCTGAGGCACATCAAATATGTGTAGCAAGTTAATTGCATGGCCTCTGATCATTCTGTGATCTCCAGACTTGGGCAAGAGTGTGTGCCTAAGGATCCAGTTGATCGTTGGTAGTCCTGACAACAAGTGTTTACGGACCCAAGATGGTGAGTGTCAAGATCATCTTCAGGAATTTCCTTGTACATATTTGCCATTGAGTTATGATCCATCTTTTTCTTGGCATAGACATCCAAGTCATCTTCATTTTCCTCTGGGGCATTGATCAACTTTGCCCATTCCTCAATAGTTGATTGGTACCTTGTACCTTCAGACATCCATGTTATCCTACCATCTGGATAGAAGTGTGCTGTGGAGTAGAATTGCATAATGAGCTCCTAGTTCCACTTTGTGAGCTTCTGCCCAACAAAGTCTACAACTCCACAAGCACGGAAGTTGTCATACACACCAGGGTAGTGTTCCTCATTTTCCTTCATGTACTTCCAGTCGACCCACCTCATTTCACAAATGATAGGCTTCTTATCCAACAAAACTGTCTCATAGAAATCCTATTGTTCCTTTGTGTGGAACCTGTAGTCAACATCAGTTCTTCTCCTTGAAGCATATGGATCTGCTTCTCTCCACTTCCTGAGCCCTGAATCTCTCCTGATTTTCATGTTCTCAGCCACAGGATGAGCATCATTGTGGTCTGGAATCTTGGGCTTGAGTTTTCTCAGAACTTGTCCTTCATCATCATCTTCAGCAGCTTCAGGCACTGGGGCCTTGTTCTTCTCAGTTGCAGGTATGCTCCTTGTATTCCTCTTTGGTGCTGACTTGGGCTTGGAGGCAGCTTTGGGTGCTTCTTTGGGCTTTGATGCAGCAGCCCCTGTCCTGATAGCATCACCCATAAGCTTAGGTGCCTTAGGTGCTGGTGCAGCAACCTTTTCTTCCTCTTCCTCTTTAGAATCTCTCATGATTGAGGATCTCCCAAGCACTCTAGTAGTGGTCTTTTTGATCCTCTCCTTCCTCTTCTTCCCTTCTGCAGTAGCCTCTTTGGGTGCAGGCTTTTCAGGAATCTGAGTTGAGGCTCTGGCCTTTGGCATAGGCTGCCTTCCTGCTGGCCTTTTAGTTTTCAATCTTGGCTTTGTGCTTTGAGCTGAGCCATATTCCTTCTTGAGCACAACTTTCTTGGAAGTGGCTTCTTCTTCTGCCACATAATCCTCATCCTCTGAGTCTGAGGTTCTCTTCTTCCTCTGTCTGGTGGCAGCTTTTGGCAAGTTGCTAGGGGTGCTCCTGCTGCCTTCATCTGAAGAACTGGAGGGACTAGTGCCCTCACTCATGTGCACTTGCTGTTCTGTCATATTCTGGTTGTCACTCTGATCAGACATGATGAAAAAGCTGACTGCTAACCCTGTGAAGAGTTTATAGATGAGGTAGAATAGATGAGCATCACAAAATGCAGAGATTTTTGCAAAAGAACGATTCAAAATCTTAGTTTTAGTTTCCCACAGAAATCATTTCGGATCTACCGATTTTTAAACTCGATGATACCGAAGCAGTTTTGGAACCTAAACTAGTGAACTCGGTCAGACCGAGTCACAGTTCGATGGCACCGAGACTGCTAGGGTTTCACAAAGTTCCAAAATCGGTCACACCGATTAGTAATTCTCGGTTAGACCGAGTCTCACTTGTGCAATGGCATGAGCCAAATCGGTGCGACCGAGTTTTTCAACTCGGTGGGTCCGAGATGGTTTCGGCGGAAACCTAACCCTAAAATTTTCGAATCAATCCTATTCTACGAATGCATTGACTGGATAGGAGTGTTTCAATCGTGGCTAGAAACAATAAGATCACAATGTGCTAGGAATTAGATTGGGGATAGCACAAAGATCGAGTCCATACCCTAGTTCAGCGGAGACTCGCTACGGCGGCAACGGCGGGGTTGAATTCCGTTGACGGCGATGGAGACCAGCGACTGGAGGCGGCTGGCGGCGAGGAGACGATCCGGAGACCACGTTGGCAGAGCGAGCTATCGCGCGGGCGAAGGGGTTCGGAGAAATTTCCAAATTTTTGCCTGTGACTATATATAGCCTGACCCTGTCGGTGTGACCGATTGGAACAACTCGGTGGCACCGAGATGCAAAACTGTATACAGTTATTGCAACTCGGTGTGACCGAATGGTTCAAATCGGTTGCACCGAGATCGAAAATTCAGATCAACTTAATAATCTCGGTAGGACCGAAAGTAGGATATCGGTCAGACCGAGAATCACAAAGAGGTTTTGGAAGTTTAAGTCTATGACGAATCGGGGACTCCGAGTGCTCCTCACACAGAGTGGTTCGAATCTGACTTGATCAAATTTTGTGATGTAGCATGAATAGAGTTTGAGACGAGAAAAGCATAGATAGCTAGAGGAGGTTCTTAGGCATTCTTGTCCATCCACTTGGCAAAAGGAAATAAAACCAAACAATCAAAACAACAAGTGGATGTCCTCGAATGAGTAAAATATGCAACCAACATGCTCACACAATAAAATGGCAATTGAAATATGTGACAAAGCATGCACAACCAATTCTAGCATCTATCAAGCAATTGGCGATGACTAGGTCATCTATATATGAGTATATTGACTTAGGAGTCAAGTGAGAACACATGATCATACGTCATACTCATCGTTTAAGCTCAAGTGGGGTTACCACTTTTACATAAAGCATTGTTGTGTTCACATCTTTAGAGTTGCTTTAGCTCAAGTCTTTGAGTAAAGCTCCCCCTAGATGTGATATCCCCCCTAAGAGGGATGAACTAACCTTGGGTTTTGTCGATGATGACTTCATGTAGATGTTGAAGATGTGGATGCTCAATGTTGATGTAGATCACTTGGAGCTATCCATTTGAGTGAATTGCACCTTCAATACCTACATGGGTTAGTCCCACAAGGAACAAACAAGGATATCCATAGACATAGAGTGATGCACACACAAGATGATGTCCATGAAAACTTTTAGGTTACCTTGTCCCTTGTCTTACCAACAAGAGAGTTTGTGACTCCTTGAACTAGTGCAAGATGTGGAAGTTGATTGCACTTGTTCTTGCCAAAATGATAAGAGTGAAGTATGTTGGCGGAGTCACCCTCAAGAACTCTCTAGTTCTTCTTCTTTTGGATCCACACCATCTTGATGGGAATCCTTGGAGTTGTAGTCGTACTTGATGAAGTGGAACTTGAAGTGGTCTTGGGAATCGACTTGACTAAGGTCTTAGGAGCTTCTTCAAATGCATCAATTTCCTCTTGAAGCTTGTCCTTGCCTTTTTGCTTGTAGTCTTGTGGTGGAAGATCATCTTGAGCTTGTGTCCCCTTGAAGGAAGTAGGATACTTCTCTTGTTGAGGAACAAACTTTGTCTTGGGGTATTGATTTTCTTCCCACTCAACTCCATTGGCATTGAACTTTCGTTCAAAACCAACACCTTGATTCTTCCGGTGCCTTCCTTGCTTGCGCACAATTTCCTCGAATTGCTTACTCCCGGCAAGGCTTTTGTACACTCCTTTCTCTATAATTCCCTTTAATAAGCTATTTTCTTGCTCAAGTGTAACTTGGCTAAGAGAATCATTAGTGGAATCAAGAGAACTACTAGAAGCAACAATATTGGATTTAGCATGATCATTGTTACTACTAGAGGAAGAATCTTTCTTGTTCTTGTTACTAGACTTGACTTGAGGCATGTAAGTGGATAAGAGTAAACGCTTGGCAATGTAAGAAGAACTTTTCTTGCGGAGATCATCATTGATTGCCTTTAAAAACTCATGCTCTTGCTCAAGATTGAGCTTTTCAAAGCATAACTTCTCATGAGCTCTTAAAAGTTCTCGATGATCTTCAAAGATAGTTTCATGAGCTAACTTAAGAGTGTTTAGTTCTTTAGTTAGAGCCTCAATCTTCTCCTTATCATTGTCATTCGTTTTATCTTGATTAGCATGATTAATTGACGTTTCATCATAGTATTCATCACTAGAGTTGTCAACAAGTAAATCATCATCACCTAACAAGTCATCTTCATCACTATTAAAATCAACATACTCGGGGTGTGTTACCTTAGGACCTTTGGCCATGAAGCATCTTCCAATTCCTTCATTTGGTGAGTCAAATATGTCATAGCAGTTGGTTGACACAAGTGCTAGACCGGCAACACCTTCATCTTGAGTATATTCGGAATCGGAGTGATAACTTCTCTCGGAGTAGTTGTCAGAGTCGGAGCCGGATACCCATTCACCAACATGAGCTTGATGTCTTCGTTTTGTGTAGCTCCTTGATGATTTTTCCTTCCTTTCCGAATCCTTGCTTCTCCGTGAGTGTCTTCGTTCATAACGATCATCTCTACTCCTTCTCTCTCTTGGTGGTGATTCTTCTCTTTTGCTTCTTCTTTTTGGAGAGTCTTCTCTTCTCTTGTAGGGAGCCGTACACTCATTGTAATAGTGTCCGGGTCTTCCACAATTGTAGCAGTTTCGCTCTCGACTAGAAGATCTTTTGTCATTGTAGGACCTTGACTTGGAGCTTCTATCTTTGCTTCTACTCTTGTAGAACTTGTTGAAGTTTTTCACCATTAAGCTCAATTCTTCATTAAAGTTTGGTTTCTCACTTGATGATGTAGGGGCTTCACATGAGTCTTTGTAGGCACCACTTGATTTGTTGTGAAGTTCCTCTTTATCCTTAAGTGACATCTCATGAGAAACAATTCTTCCAATTACCTCCGTTGGCTTGAGATCTTTGTAATTGGGCATCATTTGGATCAATGTGCACACGGTATCATATTTTCCATCCAAGGCTCTTAGAATCTTCTTGATAATGAATCTATCGGTCATCTCTTCACTTCCTAAGCCGGCAATCTCATTTGTGATGAGAGCAAGCCTAGAGTACATTTCAGCGACACCTTCACCATCCTTCATTTTGAACTTATCAAGTTGACTTTGAAGCACATCCAATTTGGATTCCTTGACGGAGTCGATACCTTCATGCATATCAATTAAAGTGTCCCAAATTTCCTTTGCATTCTCAAGATGGCTGATTTTGTTGAATTCTTCGGGGCACAATCCGTTGACGAGAATATCACAAGCTTGAGCATTGTATTGCAACATCTTCAACTCATCCGCGGTAGCTTCACGGTTTGGTTCTCTCCCATCAAAGAAGTCACCTTGCAAACCAACACACACAATAGCCCAAACGGCGGGGTTATGTCCAAGAATATGCATTTTCATTTTATGCATCCAACTAGCAAAATTAGTACCATCAAAGTAAGGACCTCTACGATGATAATTTCCCTCGCTAGACGCCATACTCTCCTAGGTTGTGAAACCAAGGCTATGACCACCAAAAGCTATGGAAATCAAAGCAAAAATGGAGACCAAAGCTCTGATACCACTTGTAGGATCGAAAGTATGCCTAGAGGGGGGTGATTAGACTACTTGACCAAATAAAAACTTAACCTTTTCCCAATTTTAGTTCTTGGCAGATTTTAGATATTTTAGGACAAGTCAAGCAATCATCACACAATTCAAGCAAGCATGCAAAGAGTATATTGGCAGCGGAAAGTAAAGCATGCAACTTGCAAGAATGTAAAGGGAAGGGTTTGGAGAATCCGAACGCAATTGGAGACACGGATGTTTTTCCCGTGGTTCGGATAGGTGGTGCTATCCTACATCCACGTTGATGGAGACTTCAACCCACGAAGGATAACGGTTGCGCGAGTCCACGGAGGGATCCACCCACGAAGGGTCCACGAAGAAGCAATCTTGTCTATCCCACCATGGCCATCGCCCACAAAGGACTTGCCTCACTAGCGGTACATCTTCATGAAGTAGGCGATCTCCTTGCCCTTACAAACTCCTTGGTTCAACTCCACAATCTTGTCGGAGGCTCCCAAGTGACACCTAGCCAATCTAGGAGACACCACTCTCCAAGAAGTAACAAATGGTGTGTTAATGATGAACTCCTTGCTCTTGTGCTTAAAATGGTAGTCTCCCCAACACTCAACTCTCTCTCACAGGATTTGGATTTGGTGGAAAGAAGATTTGAGTGGAAAGCAACTTGGGGAAGGCTAGAGATCAAGATTCATATGGTAGGAATGGAATATCTTGGCCTCAACACATGAGTAGGTGGTTCTCTCTCAGAACATATGAGTTGGGAGTGTAGATGTGTTCTGATGGCTCTCTCCATGAGTGAAGAGGAGGTGGAGGGGTATATATAGTCTCCACACAAAATCCAACCGTTACACACAATTTACCAATCTCGGTGGGACCGAATCAACAAACTCGGTCGGACCAAAATAGTAAACCTAGTGACCGATAGAGATTTTCGGTGGGACTGACATGCAACTCGGTAGGACCGATATGGTGTGACCGATTTTCGGTGGGACGTAATCTTGGTGTGACCGATTACACAAACTCGGTGGGACCGATTTTGGTAATAAGCTAACCATAGGGTTGGTCAGGCAAACTCGGTGGGACCGATTCGCTCTTCTCAGTAAGACCGAAATGTTACGAAAAGGAAACAGTGAGTTTACATTGCAATCTCGGTGGGACCGATCCGCTCTTTCGGTGAGACCGAAAAGTTACGAAAAGGAAACAGAGAAATTGCAATCCCATCTCGGTGAGACCGAGATCCCTATCGGTAGAACCGATTTGCTTAGGGTTTGGCAATGGCTATGAAAAGTGAAACTCGGTGGCGCCGGGTTGAAAGAATCGGTAGGGCCGAGTTTGGCTTTGGGTTTAGGTCAAATGTGGATATGGGAAAGTAGCTGAGGATTTTGGAGCATATCATTAAGCACTTGAAGCAAGAGGCTCATTAAGCAACACCTCATCCCTCCTTGATAGTATTGGATTTTCCTATGGACTCAATGTGATCTTAGACCACTAAAATGTAAAATGAAGAGTCTTGAGCATATGAGCTAGAGCCAATCCTTTGTCCTTAGCATTTTGAGGGTTCCACTTTCACCATCCATGCCATGCCAATCATTGAGCTTTCCTGAAATGATCATCTTGGAATAGCATTAGCTCAGTGAGCTATATGTTGTTATGAATTACCAAAACCACCTAGGGATATTTGCACTTTCACCGCTTGCTGGCGACGTGCCGGCGGGCGTACACCCGGGTGCATTAAGCTCCAATGCCGGCGCCGTAGACACCAATACTGCCGCCGCCGTAGACACCAATACCGCCGCCGCCGGAGACACTCAGCGGGGAACTTGTATCGTTCGTGCAGCTTCGTGAAGAGGAGGCTGTGCAAATTCCCTCGGTCCTTATGCCTTAGGTTCTCGGTGTTGATCGAGGAGGTGCTCCGGAGAATGCACCCGAGCTGAACCGAGTACCCCTTGACTACGTGTTTGGGCGCCGTCGGATGCCCGTCGGAGTTCACTTCAGTAAATTCCTCCCTAACGGTGCCAAGCATGTTCCAGCGCCGGTCCTTCCGTTGCCTCTTCGGTTGGCTGCCATCTGTGCGTGCGCCGCCATCATCAGTGGTGGCATCCGCGGCGCCATCATCAGTGGTGTCATCCCCGACGCCACTAGGGGTTGTGTAGTCAGGATCGGTGTCTTCCGCGGCGTCCTCATAGCGGTGAGGTTCTTCCTCCAACTCATGGGACAGCTCCCAGAATTGCTTGCCGCCCGAACCGCCGGCCTCATCGTTGTGGACCATGTTTCGCTCTAAATAGGAAAAAAGTTTGGTCAAAAAGTTGGTTATTGTCAAGGAACAAGATCATGGTCTCATCATTTAGGGTTTGTCGACACCGAGGCATCCTAAAAGCTAAGCTTTTATCATTTAGGGTTTGTCGATGCCGAGGCACCCTAAAAGCCTAAGCGTACATCATTTAGGTTCTCATCGACACCGAGGCACCCTATAGAAGCCAAGTTAAGTTTTCATCATTTAGGGTTTATCGATGCCGAGGCACCCTAGGTTGGGCCTAATCACTTGGCACTAATCACTTGGCTCTATTGCCACCTATGTTGGGTTTATCATCTAGGGTTTATCGATGCTAAGGAGAATTCTAAGTTAGGCCTAATCACCCCGGCCCATGCATTAGTCGCAAGTACCCCATATGTCCTATTTTTAGCAAAGTCATGCTAAAATTCACGGAAAATTTCAGCATGACCTTTGCTGAAAATAGGACATATGGAGTACCCAAATTTGCCGGAACGGAAGTTAATCGACATTCCGGCAAACTCAAGGGCCTCTCGGGGTACCTGCAAATTCATCACGACACAATGGTCGAAGACAAAACCCAGCAAACTAGCAAGATGATCATCATCTTTGCAAGTCATTACTTGTCAAATTCAGAAGAAGGAACAATTTATTTGTCACATAGTTGGCCCATATAGAAGAAGCAACACCCTGCACTAGCCTAAAAACAAGTGAAGTTTCACCCATATAAGAACAATTTTTTGACAGTAGCTCCTAACTGTACCACAAAGAATACCATAAAAAATCCAGGATCAATTTTTCTAGAGAAAAGCATCATTATAAGGGGGGTTTCTTACTCTACCAGATCTACTAGGGGGCAAAGTAGAACTGATATTCTTTTGCTGACTTCTAGTACAAGGTATAGAAGAGGAGGTAAATACAGTAGACATGTAATTGCAGTGTATTAACAGTATAATTTCAATAGATTTATAGTGCAAATTTATAGTAGAATTACAAATACAGTGTGAGCCAGAACCATACTCCAAATGTACTGAAAGACACATTAACTAAGCAAAAAAAGGCAAACCAGCAAACACACACACACACACATCCAAAGAGATTTGGTTCTTCATATATATGACTAAATTAATAGATGAGTTTAGAGGGGGGAGGTTTGGCTAAAACACTACCTGCACTCCACTTAATAGATGAGTACAGTCTGACCTCATGCACTATGCATGAACATTTACAGTAATGATTTTTGACACTGACAACACATATATGAAGTGAACATGTAGTACAAGAGCATAAGTTCTGAATATACTAGGTTCACAAATTTACCAGTCTTATGATCAGCACAATGATCATAAACAAAACATAGCCATTACAAGCTTTGCATCTTATCATATAGTAAGTAGAAACACAAAAGTCATGAAGATCTTCCCCCCATTCCCCATGTAGAAAAGGATCTAGCTCCCCCTACACATGTATAGATCAATCAGTTCAGTTCTAATGTTACTAGACTTCTGTACCTACACTTCTGTACCTAGCTCGGTATTTTTCGGAACTGAATTTCAGAGTACTCTAAATGCTGTGTGCCCTAGTATTTCTGTGTTCCCTGGCATTTCTATAACATTCAGTAGCATGACAATTTTAACATGTTGAGAAAAATTCAGTAACATCTAGGGTTAATCATGTATTGAACAGTCAAAATTATGTTATGGTACAGTAACTCAAAATCTGCTGCCGTCACTAAATTTCATGGTTTTACCGCAAAGTTTTTCATTTGAAAACTTCACTATAGTAATCTGTTGTACCCTAGAAATCTGGGGATGTTCTGTAAACAGGGCTACGGATACCCATGATGGGCATGCTAATGATAATTAGTACTCCGTATTACAGTACTAGTAGATGATCTGAAGATTCTGATACGGTAAATGGCGACAGTATCATGCTATATCCACTCAGATAATCCCCATCACGAACCCATTTCACTCACTTTTGCAAAGCATCAGGGCACCAAAGTGTCCATAGGCAGCAACAACTCTACCCCGGTTTCAGCTAAAGACAAGGCGAGCACGGCTAATCCAGCTACAATACACGAAGCTACAGAGAGTAGCTACCCAATGATGCCCGCGTTCATGAGTGCCATGTCGATCTTGACGACAAGGTAAAGAAAGGCCAAGGAAACCAAATCCCCAAAAAATGTTTGTCCTCGATCAAGGCATGATCCATCCTTCCTAACCATCACTGTCAATCTAGCAACTAGCTCTAGGTGGCCCTAGGGTTTGCAGGGGAGGGGGTGGAGGAGAAGGGAGGA
>NC_041390.1:624131738-624152716 GCF_002162155.2 Triticum dicoccoides | reverse complement strand
GGAGCTGCGGTGGTGGGGGCGCGGGGGCGGCGGGGGTGGAGTCCGGCGAGGGTCGGGGCGGCGGCGTCGGGGCAGCGCGCGGGTGGATCTGGCGAGGGAGAGGGACGAAGGGGATCTGACAAGAGGGAGAGGGAGGAATTAGCTAGGGGGGAAGCGTACTAATGGCGCACCCGCGGTCGGTGCGCCATTAGTAAAAAAAAATTACATAGCAATGGCGCACCAGGCAGAGGTGCGCCATTAGTAATCTTTTTTTATAAATAGCAATGGCGCACCAGGCAGAGGTGCGCCATTAGTAATCTTTTTTTTATAAATAGCAATGGCGCACCAGCCAGAGGTGTGCCATAAGTAATTTATTTTTATTTTTTGTTGCATGTAATAATTTTTTAGAAAATGAATATGAATATGAAACAGTAATTTTTTTTATAAAAACAGTAATAATTGTTGTTTAACAACAATTGTAGTCTACACTTTATTTTTTTAAATGAATATGAATATGAAACGGGGGGTGCTCATCGGCGGCGGTGGAGCGGGGGAGGGTGCGGTGGGTTGTCGGCGGCGGTGGACCTAGCGGGGGAGGGTGCGGGTGGGATCGAGATCGAGATGGAGGGGGATAGCGATCGAGATGAAGGGGCATCGAGATCGAGATGGAGGGGGATCGAGATGGAGGGGGATCGAGATCGAGTGTCCTCATGAATATTCAATATTTTATCATATTGAATATGAAAAAATATCATCAAATTTGAAAAAATATTCATGAATTCAAAAAGTGCCCATGAAATTTAAAAATATTCATGATATCAAAAAGTGCCCATGAAATACAACCGAGAAATGAAGACTACGATTTAAATACAGTCGATCTTAGCTAGCTATATGTTCATAATCTTTTTGCCCTTCTTTTTCGCAAATGGAGTTCTTCTGTGGAACGGACGTCCTTTAGGTAGGGTGGTCCTGCTTCTTCTTGTGGTGTATGCTGCTACTACTTCATCGTCGTCGTCATGTTCGATCTTTGGGTCACCGTACTTGTCGAAGTCTTGCTTATTGGCTACTCCATCCATTCCAATGATCTTCCTTTTGCCTCTCCTCACGACAACACGACTGGGCTTTGACGGGTTGGTAATGAAGAAGCATTGGTCCACTTGGGAAGCCAGTACCCATGGATCATTTTTCGCGGTGACGTTTGTGCCCGCGGTCTTGGATTTGGCTTCGGGTATAACCATGGTGGTGAAATACCGGTCTTCTTTTAGGACGCTCTTGGCCCATCTGACACGGAACATCGGGACCTTCTCTCCAGCGTAGCTCAGCTCCCAGATCTCCTCGATCCTTCCGTAGTATTTGTCCTTATCTTTACCGGTGTAGGATTCCATCGTTACCCCGGAGTTCTGATAACCATCGCTCTTCATGTCCTTGTCCTCGGTGTAGAATGTGTAGCCGTTGATATCATACGCCTCATAGGTCATCAGGTTGTGCTCGGCGCCCTGTGACAAGGCGAATATGAGTTGTTCTTCCGCGGAAGAATCCTCATGTAAAGGGTACGATAGAAGCTTCTGCTTGAACCAACGCGTGAAACAAGAGTTGTGCTCTTTGATTATATCTCCGTCCATCCTCTGTTGGCCTCGGTCATTGTACGTCTTCTCAATAAAGGTTTTGTGCTCTACCACCCAAGGATCGACCACGTCTATGTGTTTTAGCACGACTAGGTTTGCTCTTTCAAAGTCGGCGAGTCGACCCTCGAAGTCGACATGCATTTCGCGGCGACCCTCACGGTGACCCCATCCAGCGAGCCTGCCGAGGTGCCTGTTGACGGGCAGACCAACGGGGTTCTCGATGCCTAGATAATTCATGCAGTAGGAGATGCACTCTTCGGTCAGAAAGCCCCTGGCTATACTTCCCTCTGGACATGACATGTTGCGAACGTATCCTTTGATGACACCATTCATCCTTTCGAACGGCATCATGCTGTGCAGGAACGTCGGATTGACTCCATCGGTGCTCGCGCCCAGCACGATGTTCCTTGGATCCTTCCCAAATTATGGGTGTTTGAAGTTCAACGCTTGCCACTGGCTCCC
Organism: Triticum dicoccoides; assembly: GCF_002162155.2. Lineage (NCBI taxonomy): Eukaryota > Viridiplantae > Streptophyta > Magnoliopsida > Poales > Poaceae > Triticum > Triticum dicoccoides. The sequence continues at coordinate 624,150,650 of NC_041390.1, read as the reverse complement.
ATCCTTAGGGTGACTCAGCATCTTGTCTTTTTTATTTATCTCCGGATCATTTGCGTCATCTTCTCGCTTCTTCTCCTCCCTATCCGCGTGCCAACGTAGGAGCTTTGCTACCTTAGGGTCCACGAAATACCGCTGCAGACGAGGAGTGATCGGAAAGTACCACACCACTTTTCGAGGAGATTTCTTCCTCTTCTTGTATCAAGTGACGCCGCACACCGTACATATGGTAGACTCCGCGTGCTCGCCTAGATAAATGATGCAATTGTTCATGCACACATGGTATTTCACGTGCGGTAAATCCAGAGGACACACGACTTTCTTCGCCTCCTCGAAACTGGTCGGGCACTTGTTCCCCTTGGGAAGACGTTCGTGCCAGAATGACATGTTCTCGTCGAAGCATGCATCGGTCATTTTGTGTTTTACCTTCATCTCCAAAGCCATGAGCGTTACTTTCAGGCGGGTATCCTCGGGTCTGCATCCTTCATACAATGGAGTAACCGCGTCTATCTCCAGTTGATCCAGCTTGGCTTTCTCTCAGGCGGCAGCTCTTGCGTTATCCGTCTGCTTGAGAAGCAGCTCTTGAATATGAGGGTCCTGCACCCAGCCCATCGATGGTCCATCGTCGTCTGCTCCTCTGGCATCTTGATCTTCATGATCATGCCCTTCGTCTGCTCCGGCATCTTCCTCATCATCATGTCCGGCATCTTCTACATGATGACTGTGTACAGCATCACCGTCGTGATCATGTCCTGGAGATTCTTCGTCTTCTCGCCCGCCCGAGCCGCGGTGGTTGTCTTGCTGCCCTTCCTCATTTCTTGCCCGGCCCCCATGGACGACTTCATAGTCATCTTCATCACCTTGCCACCGATAGCCATCCATGAAACCACGCAAGAGTAGGTGGTCCCGCACCTGCCCGGAATCCGGGTCCGCAATAAGGCTCTTGAGCTTGCATCTTCGACACGGACATCTTATCTCCATCTCGTTCTTTTGAAGCATCCCGGCCTTCGCGGAGCTCAAAAACCTATTCACGATGCCTTCGGTCATCGTGCGGACCATGGTCACCTGCGGGGTAGAGCAAAACGATATTTTAGAACCAAGAAAAAATTTGGCATAACTTTCCCTAAAAATAGGACCAAAAGAATGCATAGTGCCAAAATTCTCGCCGAAACAGAAATGAATCAACATTCCGGCAAAATATTGGCAACTATCGCATTTCAAATACCGGTACCTGCAAACACAAACATATATGCAACACCACAAACATATGCAACACCACAAACATACATAAATCTAGCTAGGCCACAAAAAGTGCATGTGCACGTTGTTGGAGCGAGCTAGGGAGAAAAAAGTAGATCTACAACATGAAGATAGCTTTCCCCTTACTTACCTATCAAAAAAGGTAATTTCAACACTTAATTTTGATGAATCTATGGTGCAAATGAGGTGAGGAGGAGGAGGCAGCCGACAAACTTAGAGAAGGAGGTGGGGGGAATGAAGTGGGGGAAGTGAGTGTGTAGGTGTGGCTGTCCAAAAATATCTAGCTGGTCCCAGGTTACTAATGGCGCACCACATAGACATGCACCATTAGTAACCCAACATACTAATGGCGCACCACACAGACATGCGCCATTAGTAGTTTTGCAAAAAAGTAAAAAAACATTTTTTATACTAATGGCGCACCTTGGCACAGTGCGCCATTACTAGTTTAAACTAGTAATGGCGCACTATGCAACGGTGCGCCATTAGTAGTTTTGCAAAAAGTAAAAAAAAATACAGTAGTGGCGCACTCTATGGCTGGTGCGCCATTAGTAGTTCTAACTACTAATGGCGCACTCTGCCCGGATGCGCCATTAGTATGTTTGAAAAAATGAAAAAAAACATTTTGTTACTAGTGGCGCACCGTGTGCCTGGTGCGCCATTAGTGTCTTCCACACTAATGGCGCGCCAATACATGGTGCGCCATTAGTATATAGTAATGGCGCACCACATGTCTGGTGCGTCATTAGTGTCAATTCCATCTATAGCCCTTTTCCTAGTAGTGTATAATGCTACCGTCAATTAAAGCAAGATAAGATGCATAAAAGATAAACATCACATGCAATCAATATAAGTGATATGGTATGGCCATCATCATCTTGTGCTTGTGATCTCCATCTCCGAAGCACTGTCATGATCACCATCGTCACCGGCACGACACCTTGATCTCCATCGTAGCATTGTTGTCGTCTCACCAATCTTATGCTTCTACGACTATCGCTACCGCTTAGTGATAAAGTAAAGCATTACAGGGCGATTGCATTGCATACAATAAAGCGACAACCATATGTCTCCTACCAGTTGCCGATAACTCGGTTACAAAACATGATCATCTCATACAATAAAATTTAGCAACATGTCTTGACCATATCACATCACAACATGCCCTGCAAAAACAAGTTAGACGTTCTCTACTTTGTTGTTGCAAATTTTACGTGGCTGCTACGGGCTTAGCAAGAACCGTTCTTACCTACGCATCAAAACCACAACGATAGTTTGTGAAGTTGGTGTTGTTTTAACCTTCGCAAGGACCGGGCATAGCCACACTCGGTTCAACTAAAGTTGGAGAAACTGACACCCGCCAGCCACCTGTTTGCAAAACACGTCGGTATAACCAGTCTCGCGTAAGCGTATGCGTAATGTCGGTCCGGGCCGCTTCATCCAACAATACCGAACCAAAGTATGACATGCTGGCAAGTAGTATGACTTATATCGCCCACAACTCACTTGCGTTCTACTCATGCATATGACATCTACGCATAAAACCAGGCTCGGATGCCACTGTTGGGTTATGTAGTAATTTCAAAAAAATTCCTACGCACACGCAAGAACATGGTGATGCATAGCAACGAGAGGGGAGAGTGTTGTCCACGTACCCTCGTAGACCGAAAGCGGAAGCGTTAGCACAACGCGGTTGATGTAGTCGTACATCTTCACGATCCGACCGATCAAGTACCGAACGCACGGCACCTTCGAGTTCAGCACACGTTCAGCCCGATGATGTCCCTCGAACTCCGATCCAGCTGAGTGTTGAGGGAGAGTTTTGTCAGCACGACGGCGTGGTGACGATGATGATGTTCTACCGACGCAGGGCTTCGCCTAAGCACCGCTACAGTATTATCGAGGTGGACTATGGTGGAAGGGGGCACCGCACACGGCTAAAAGATCAACTGATCAATTGTTGCGTCTCTAGGGTGCCCCTGCCCCCGTATATAAAGGAGCAAGGGGGTGCGGCCGACCAAGAGAGAGGGCGCGCCAGGAGGAGTCCTACTCCCCCCCCCCCCTTTTCCTAGTTGGATTAGGACTTGGGAGGGGGGAAGAGGAGGGAGAGAGGAAGGAAGGGGGCGCCGCCCCCTTCTCCTTGTCCTATTCGGGGTAGGGGGGAGGGCGCGCGGCCCAGCCTTGGCCACCTCTCCTCTTCTCCGTAAAGGCCCACTAAGGCCCATTAACCTCCCGGGGGGTTCCGGTAACCTCCCGGTACTCCGGTAAAATCCCGATTTCACCCGGAACACTTCCGATATCCAAACATAGGCTTCCAATATATAAATCTTCATGCCTCGACCATTTCGAGACTCCTCGTCATGTACGTGATCACATTCGGGACTCCAAACAACCTTCGGTACATCAAAACATATAAACTTATAATATAACTGTCATCAAAACGTTAAGCGTGCGGACCCTATGGGTTCAAGAACTATGTAGACATGACCGAGACACGTCTTCGGTCAATAACCAATAGCGGAACCTGGATGCTCATATTAGCTCCCACATATTCTACGAAGATCTTTATCGGTCAGACCGCATAGCAACATACGTTGTTCCCTTTGTCATCGGTTTGTTACTTGCCCGAGATTCGATCATCGGTATCTCAATACCTAGTTCAATCTTGTTACCGGCAAGTCTCTTTACTCGTTCGTAATACATCATCCCGCAACTAACTCATTAGTTTCAATGCTTAAGTGATGTGCATTACCGAGAGGACCCAGAGATACCTCTCCGACAATCGGAGTGACAAATCCTAATCTCGAAATACGCCAACCTAACAAGTACCTTCGAAGACACCTGTAGAGCACCTTTATAATCACCCAGTTACGTTGTGACGTTTGGTAGCACACAAAGTGTTCCTCCGGTAAACGGGAGTTGCATAATCTCATAGTCATAGGAACATGTATAAGTCATTAAGAAAGCACTAGGAACATACTAAATGATCGGGTGCTAAGCTAACAGAATGGGTCAAGTCAATCACATCATTCTCCTAATGATGTGATCCCGTTAATCAAATGACAACTCATGTCTATGCTTAGGAAACATAACCATCTTTAATCAACGAGCTAGTCAAGTAGAGGCATACTAGTGACACTCTGTTTGTCTATGTATTCACACATGTATCATGTTTCCGGTTAATACAATTCTAGCATGAATAATAAACATTTATCATGATATAAGGAAATAAATAATAACTTTATTATTGCCTCTAGGGCATATTTCCTTGAGGCAGTAGCTGGGGTTTTTGTTTTTTAAGGGGGGGTAGGGGGTTTTGGAGGGTTAATTTAGGGGTTTCATATTGTCTTAGCTAGTTAATAGAGAGAAGTGTCCTCTCTTTCTCCATGCTTGGTCGACACTATCTACTATGCGTATAGAGAGAACTCGACACGCTAGCTAGTAAGTAGATGAAGGAACCATTAAGTACACAAGATCGTCATGAACATATACAGAGAGAAGTGATCAACCTCTCTTTCTCCGAGAGATTGGTCGAACAACAAGTTTTCATATATCTATCTGACGTTACTAGCTACATATATACAATATAAGATCTCTTACAATCCCTAACATCCAATGTCAAATTCCACATGGTATTCTCCGGCTTTATTTATGATGTGGTCAAGAAATAATCCTGCCAATTCCTTTGAATTGCTCGTATGCGATCATGTGGTAGGATTTCATCCCGCATCTGCCAGATCTAATTTAAAGAAGGGGGTCAATACATATATATGAATGAAACTCAACACAAATGATGGTAATAAAATAAAATTGTGAATATTATTGCTTACGCACTTCATATTGTTTTTCGAAGTAGCCCGCTCACAGGTCGAGTGGAGGATGAACTCGCAAACATAGTATCCACAAAAATCATTCCAGCTTTCCTGCCACAAGCACTTTACGAGAAATAGAGTTAAATCAAGCATGATAGACGGTATTGATGAAACTAGCTAGAATCAATGGGATATGCGCGGAACTAGCTAGTAGTACTTACTTTCGGGTGTGTAAATCGCAGCTCCCCCGGCAGTCCTGGAGCTATTGCGGTGAACTCTTTCCAAACCCTGCGAGACAAGGAAAATAATTACTTGATATCAGGAAATGAACAAAGTTGCCGATATGGTGCGATAATGATCGATTGAACTTACTTCTGGAGTATTTCAATCATGTCCGCATACTCCTGGGGATCTTTTCGTCTCGAGTCTAAGATGGTTACTAGTCCTCGGTCAAGCTTAATCTCTAGCAGAATAAAGTGAAATATGCATACGCATGCGTAACTCATCAATTACATTACTATAACCTCGAGTAATAAGGGAAACCGAATATATATGCACAAGACAGTAACACTCACTTGAAGTTGTAAGGAAAGAGTATTTTATCTTTGTTTTAATTTTTGAGCAACGATTGTAGCAAGTTGACCTCGGTTTCTATGACATTGTGTTTAACCATCCATTCATGTATGACATTTGGGTTAATGAACCCAATGTCATAGATTTGTGCTTTTCTGCATTCGACGATCTTCAATCTGCATAATATAGTGAGGATAATTATATATACATGCAATGAAAGAGCTGAGGTATATATAGAGACTTAATTACAGAAGTAGTACTTATAGACAGTAGCAAGTCAAGAGTGTTTTGTTGAGGGCCTTTTGATTGAATAACTAGAATAACTCGTCAAATGCAACAGACAACTGATCCATTCCGACAAGGTCGTGCTCATCTTTAATTCTCAGCGTCAAAGTATCCTTCCTAGACTCGCTGTGGGTTTCCATGTACCATTCAATGAATCTTCGCATCATTGTTGTTAGAGGAGGATGATCAGGTTTGACGAGAGGCTTCCTGTACTGGTATCTGAATTCATCCACCTCCGTTGTTTCAAACACCACATTATCGCTTAGGTAATCACTAGGATTGGTACCGGGCACCATCCCCGGCAGATTAGCAATGATATCGCTAGACACCTTGAGCGGGGGGCACGATTGGTTCACCTGTTCGCCGAGCTGGGGATTTTTTTTCCCACTTCTTCGTCCTGCTAACCTTTTATCACTGGAAGTAGTTCCCGAGTGTCACGCATCTTGATATGTCTTCTTAAGACAGCAGAAATAGTTGGAATCCGGCGGAGGCGGTGGTGGTCGCTTCAGGGCATCGATAGTGCACTTCGCTTTCACCGGATCTACCATCTCCTTCGGAGGTGGAGGTGTATTTGAAAAAAAAAGTCCCTCACTTGGGCACGACAGATCTCCTCGTTTTCCTTCTCGATCCTCTCATATGGTAAATTTTCCGGAGCCTCGTATCTGAATTGCCTCCCGCCTCTGCTTGTACTACTAGCCGCCGGAGTGGTGGCGTCTCTCTTTTTCCGTTTCTTACGAGGCAGAGAAGGAGGCGTAGTACGCCGATGCGCTGGAAGAGCCGGAGCGGTGGCGTCTATCTTCCGCCGTTGCTGACGAGGCAGAGGAGGAGGCAGACTGCTCTAATGTGCCGGAGGAGGCGAAGGAGTGCCCTCACACGTCGGAGGAGCCGGGGAAGGAGGCAGAGTGCCCTGATCACATGCCGGAGGAGGAGGAGGCGGAGTGTCCCGACTCGCCGGAGGAGGAGGAGGCGTCCAGTTCGGAAGCTTGATGTATTCCTTCAGTCATAGACATGTAGTCTAATAACACACAATCGCAACAATTTTCGAGGGTAGAGTATTCAACCCAAATTTATTGATTCGACACAAGGGGAGCCAAAGAATATTCTCAAGTATTAGCAGCTAAGTTGTCAATTCAACCACACCTGGAAACTTAATATCTGCAGCAAAGTGTTTAGTAGCAAGGTAATATGATAGTAGTGGTAATGGTAGCAAAAGGTAACAGTAGTAAAAGTAATGTTTTTGGTATTTTGTAGTGATGATAGCAATAGCAACGGAAAAGTAAATAAGCGAACCACAATATATGGAAAGCTCGCAGGCAATGGATTGGTGATGGAGAATTATGCCGGATGCGGTTCATCATGTAACAATCATAACCTAGGGTGACACAGAACTAGCTCCAGTTCATTGATATAACGTAGGCATGTATTCCGAATATAGTCATACGTGCTTATGGAAAAGAACTTGCATGACATCTTTTGTCCTACCCTCCCGTGGCAGCGGGGTCCTTACAGAAACTAAGGGATATTAAGGCCTCTTTTAATAGAGAACCGGAACAAAGCATTAACACATAGTGAATACATGAACTCCTCAAACTACGGTCATCACCGATAAGTATCCCGATTATTGTCATTTCGGGGTTAACGGATCATAACACATAATAGGTGACTATATACTTGCAAGATAGGATCAAGAACACTCATATATTCATGAAAACATAATAGGTTCAGATCTGAAATCATGGCACTCGGGCCCTAGTGACAAGCATTAAGCATAGCAAAGTCATAGCAACATCAATCTCAGAACATAGTGGACACTAGGGATCAAACCCTAACAAAACTAACTCGATTACATGATAGATCCCGTCCAACCCATCACCGTCCAGCAAGCCTACGATGGAATTACTCACGCACGGCGGTGAGCATCATGAAATTGGTGATGGAGGATGGTTGATGATGACGATGGCGACGGATTCCCCTCTCCGGAGCCCCGAACGGACTCCAGATCAGCCCTCCTGAGAGGTTTTAGGGCTTGGCGGCGGCTCCGTATCGTAAAACGCGATGAATCCTTCTCTCTGATTTTTTCTCATCGAAACTCAATATATGGAGGTGGAGTTGGAGTCAGAGACGCAACAGGGGGCCCACGAGGTAGGGGCGCGCCCTAGGGGGGCAGGCGCGCCCCCCACCCTCGTGGCAAGACGGTGGGCCCCCTGGTCTTCATCTTTGGCAGGTATTTTTCTTATTTTCTGAAAAGTGTCCCCGTGAAGTTTCAGGTCATTCCGAGAACGTTTGATCCTGCACATAAATAACACCATGGTAGTTCTGCTGAAAACAGCGTCAGTCCAGGTTAGTTCCATTCAAATCATCCAAGTTAGAGTCCAAAACAAGGGCAAAAGTGTTTGGAAAAGTAGATACGTTGGAGACGTATCAACTCCCCCAAGCTTAAACCTTTGCTTGTCCTCAAGCAATTCAGTTGACAAACTGAAAGTGATAAAGAAAAACTTTTACAAACTATGTTTGCTCTTGTTGTTGTAAATATATAAAGCCAACATTCCAGTTTTCAGCAAAGATTATAACTAACCACATTTGCAATAACGCATAGGTCTCAAGTTTACTCATATCAATAGCATAATCAACTAGCGACCCATAATAATAAAACTCGGATGACAACACTTTCTCAAAACAATCATAATATGATATAACAAGGTGGTATCTCGCTAGCCCTTTCTGAGACCGCAAAACATAAATGCAGAGCACCTTTAAAGACCAAGGACTGACTAGACATTGTAATTCATGGTAAAAGAGATCCAGTCAAGTCGTACTCAATGTAAACTAACAGTAATGAATGCAAATGACAGTGTTGCTCTCCAACTGGTGCTTTTTGATAGGAGGATGATGACTCAGCATAAAAGTAAATAGATAGGCCCTTCACAGAGGGAAGCAGGTGTAGAGGTGCCAGAGCTCAGTTTTGAAACAGCGGTGGATAATATTTTGAGCGGTATACTTTCATTGTCAACATAACAACCAAGAGATGGCGATATCTTCCATGCTACACACATTATAGGCGGTTCCCAAATAGAAGGGTAAAGTTTATGCTCCCCCTTCCATCACAAGCATCAATCCATGGCTTGCTCGAAATAACGAGTGCCTCCAACTAACAAGAGTCCCAGGGGGAGTTTTGTTTGCAAGTATTTTGATTTAGTTTGCATAAAGCATGGGATTGGGCATCCCGATGACCAGCCATTTATCTCGTGAGTGAGGAGCGGAGTCCACTCCTCTTGAGAATAACCCGCCTAACATGGAAGATACATACATCCCTAGTTGATACATGAGCTATTCAAGCATACAAAACAGGATATTTATTTGAAGGTTTAGAGTTTGGCACATACAAATTTACTTGGAACGGCAGGTAGATACCGTATATAGGTAGATATAGTGGACTCATGTGGAATAACTTTGGGGTTTAAGGAGTTTGGATGCACAAGCAGTATTCCCGCCTTGTACAGGTGAAAGCTAGCTAAAGACTGGGAAGCGACCAGCTGGAGAGCGACAACAGTCATGAACATGCATTAAAATTAATCAACACTGAATGCAAGCATGAGTAGGATATAATCCACCATGAACATAAATATCGTGAAGGCTATGTTGATTTTGTTTCAACTACATGCGTGAACATGTGCCAAGTCAAGTCACTTAAATCATTCAGAGGAGGATACCACCCTATCATACGACATCATAATCATTTTAATAGCATGTTGGCACGCAAGGTAAACCATTATAACTCATAGCTAATCAAGCATGGCACAAGAAACTATGATCTCTAGTTGTCATTGCAAACATGTTTATTCACAATAGGCTGAATCAGGAACGATGAACTAATCATATTTACAAAAACAAAAGAGGTCGAGTTCATACCAGCTTTTCTCATCTTAGTTAGTCCATCATATAACATCATAATTGCCCTTCACTTGCACGACCGAACGATGTGAATAATAATAATAGTGCACGTGCATTGGACTAAGCTGGAATCTGCAAGCATTCAATAAACAGGAGAAGACAAGGCAATATGGGCTCTTTTGTCAGATAAACAATAATGCATATAAGAGCCATTTCAACAATTTAATCATGGTCTTCTCCTATAGACTCCCAAAGAAAAGAAAAGAAATAAAACTATTTACACGGGAAAGCTCCCAACAAGCAAAAGAAGAACAGGAAATATTTTTGGGTTTTCTTTTTAATTACTACTACAAGCATGGAAATTAAACTAACTAAAAGTTACAACTAATTTTGTTTTGGTTTTTCTTAAGGTTTATTAAACACACAAGAAGAAAGCATAAAAAGGAAAATAAACTAGCATGGGTGATACAATGAAAAAGTATGAGCACCGACATCTAGCAACGAGTGTGTGAGCATAAATGTAATGTCGGTGGGAAATACGTACTCCCCCAAGCTTAGGCTTTTGGCCTAAGTTGGTCTATGGCCATGGCTGGCCTGGCGAATATCCATAATAATAGCTGGGGTCGTACTGTGATGCAGCAGCTATCGCCTGCTGAGCTGCAGCGTGGCGACGAGTAGCCTCCTCTCTCCTCTCGTACTCATCTGCCTCCTCTCTGGTAATAGTATATCCTCCTCTTGCCTGATAATCAAAGAAAGAGGAGCAGGGAGAGTAATACGGACAACACGGCGTCTGTCAAAGATTAGTCAATACTAGAGAGGTGATTCGTTCCTCTCGACAAACTGGTGGTGAACCATAGCATTAAAATCTAGATAGGCAGGAGGCAATTCAATATCATCTTCGCGTACGTCTATACCAAGAAAATTAGCTATGCGGGTTGCATAAATTCCACCAAAGAAATCTCCATTATGTCTATTAAGATGCAACCTACGTGCAACAATTACTCCCAAATTATATGATTTGTCTCCTAACACAGCACTCCTAAGAATACTAAGATCGGGGAAACACATGTGACATGCCTCATATTTACCATTTATGGATCTACCTATGAAGAGAGCAAAATAATGTATAGCAGGAAAGTGAATGATCCCTATGGTAGCTTGTGTAATATCTCTAGATTCTCCCACAGTTATATTAGCAAGAAAATCTCTAAATTCAGATTTGCGAGGATCCCTTATACTACCCCGTTGTGGAAGTTTGCATGCAGTGGTAAAATCCTCTAAGTCCATGGTATAAGATTTATCATAAAGATCAGACAGGACAGTTGGAGAATTACGTGAAGTTGAAAATTCAAACCTCCTCACAAAGGAGCTAGTGAGCTCATGATACTGACTGCACTTCTCTTCCTCGAAGCTCATGAGATCAGCGTTACGCAAATATGCGTTGAATTCTTCTTTTATTCCCGCTTGATCCATAAAATTTTCAGAAGGCCACTCACAAGGACGCACTGGAGCGTCTCTTGGTGGCTCTTCGTCAGCATCACGCATTGCAAGCCTGGGTCCTTGCTTCTTTGAAGAACCACCTTGGAACATTTTCCTAAGCATTTTTCTTCCTCTGAAAAATTCTGAATTTTTTTAGTAACTTCAAAATAAAAGTAAACCAAACTCAATAATATTGATAGTAACTACTCCTACAAGTGCCTAGGGCCTATATCATGCATCAAAACTACTTTTGACCATATAAATTTGACATGCAAGTTCAAGAACAGGGTCACCTAAGCAGCAAAAATTTGTAATGAATAGAGCACTAGAAAAAAACTAATTGGACCAATGGAGGAGTCACATACCAAGGAACAATCTCCCCAAGCAGTTTTTTGAGAGGTGCTTTGAGCAAGGAGATCGAAAATGGCAGCAAAACGAGCTTGGACTCGGGTTTGAGCTGGTTATTCATGTTTGGGGGATGAAGAAGGAGTGTGTGGGTGAAAGAATAAGTGGACGAGGGCCACCATGGGCCCACGAGGCAGGGGGCACGCCCTCCACCCTCGTGGGCAGGTGGTTGGCCCCCCTGGTGTGTTCTCAGTTCCATAAATCCTCAAATATTCTAGAAAAATCATATTTAATTTTCAATGCATTTGGAGAACTTTTATTTTCGAGGTATTTTTATATTGCACGGATAATCAGATAATAGACAGACAAATATTTATTTTAATTTTATTCAATATAAACAACAGAAAGTAAAAGTGGAGTACAGAAGGTTGTGCCTTCTAGTTTCATCCATCTCATGATCATCAAAAGGAATCCACTAACAAGGTTGATCAAGTCTTGTTAACGAACTCATTCCGAATAACATGGAACCGGAGAAATTTCGAATAACACTATGTTACCTCAACGAGGATATGCACCTCGCCAATAATAAGAATATCATATTTCTTCTTGACAGTAGGAAGAGGAAATTCAAAACCTCCAAATATAATCGATGGAATTTTTCCAATAGAGTTGATACTATGAACTTGAGGTTGTTTCCTCGGAAAGTGTACCGTGTGCCCATTACCATTAACATGAAAAGTGGCATTGCCTTCAGTGCAATCAATTACAGCCCCTGCAGTATTCAAAAAGGTTCTTCCAAGAATAATAGACATACTATCGTCCTCGGGAATATCAAGAATAATAAAGTCCGTTAAAATAGTAACATTTGCAACTACAACAGGCACATCCTCACAAATACCAACAGGTATAGCAGTTAATTTATCAGCCATTTGCAAAGATATTTCAGTAGGTGTCAACTTATTCAAATCAAGTCTACGGTATAGAGAGATAGGCATAACACTAACACCGGCTCCAAGATCACATAAAGCAGTTTTAACATAATTTCTTTTAATGGAGCATGGTATAGTGGGTACTCCTGGATCTCCAAGTTTCTTTGGTATTCCACCCTTAAAAGTATAATTAGCAAGCATGGTGGAAATTTCAGCTTCCAGTATCTTTCTCTTATTTGTAATAATATCTTTCATGTACTTAGCATAAGGATTTGTTTTGAACATATCAGTTAATCGCATACGCGAAAAGATAGGTCTAATCATTTCAGCAAAGCGCTCAAAATCCTCATCATCCTTTTTCTTGGATGGTTTGGGAGGAAAAGGCATGGGTTTCTGAACCCAAGGCTCTCTTTCTTTACCATGTTTCCTAGCAACAAAATCTTTCTTATCATAACATTGATTCTTTGATTGTGGGTCATCAAGATCAACAACAGGTTCAATTTCTATATCATTATCATTACTAGGTTGAGCATCATCATGGACATTATTATTAACATTATCACTAGTTTCAGGTTCATTACCAGATTGTGTTTCAGCATCCGAAATAGAAATATCATTTGGATTCTCAGGTGTTTCAACAATAGGATCACTAGAAGCATGCAAAGTCCTATCATTTTTCTTTTTCTTCTTTTTAGAAGAACTAGGTGCATCTAAATTATTTCTCTGAGAATCTTGCTCAATTCTTTTAGGATGGCCTTCAGGATACAAAGGTTCCCGAGTCATTCTACCAGTTCTAGTAGCCACTCTAACAGCATTATTATTATTTTTACTATTCAATTCATTGAGCAAATCATTTTGAGCTTTAAGTACTTGTTCTACTTGAGTGGTAACCATAGAAGCATGTTTACTAATAAGTTTAAGTTCACTTTTAACATTAGCCATATAATCACCCAAGTGTCCAAGCATATTTGAATTGTATTTCAATTGTCTACCAAAATAAGCATTAAAATCTTCTTGCTTAGCCATAAATTTATCAAACTCATCTAAGCATGGTCTAGCAATTTTAGTAAATGGGATTATAGCTTTATCATATCTATAGAGAGAATTTACCTTTACTACCTGTGTCGGGTTATCAAGACCATGAGTTTCTTCAATAGGTAAAGGATTTGGATTATATGTTTCTTCAACAGGCGGTAAATTAAGACCATGTATTTCTTCAATAGGAGGTAAATTCTTAACATCTTCAGCTTTAATACCCTTTTCTTTCATAGATTTCTTTGCCTCTTGCATATCTTCAGGACTGAGAAATAGAATACCCCTCTTCTTCAGAGTTGGTTTAGAAATAGTCTCAGGAATTAGCTCCGGAGGTGTCCAATTATTTTCATTTGTCAACATATTATTCAATAGAATTTCAGCTTCATCCGGTGTTCTTTCCCTGAAAATAGAACCAGCACAACTATCCAGGTAATCTCTGGAGGCATCGGTTAGTCCATTATAAAATATATCAAGTATTTCATTTTTCTTAAGAGGATGATCAGGCAAAGCATTAAGTAATTGGAGAAGCCTTCCCCAAGCTTGTGGGAGACTCTCTTCTTCAATTTGCACAAAATTATATATATCCCTTAACGCAGCTTGTTTCTTATGAGCAGGGAAATATTTGGCAGAGAAGTAATAAATCATATCCTGGGGACTACGCACACAACCACGATCAAGAGAATTAAACCATATCTTAGCATCACCCTTTAATGAGAACGGAAATATTTTAAGGATATAAAAGTAACGAGTTCTCTCATCTTTAGTGAACATGGTAGCTATATCATTTAATTTAGTAAGATGTGCCACAACAGTTTCAGATTCATAACCATGAAAAGGATCAGATTCACCCAAAGTAATTATATCAGGATCAACAGAGAATTCATAATCCTTATCAGTAAAAAAGATAGGTGAAGTAGCCAAAGCAGGGTCAGGTTTCATTCTATCATTTAGGGATTGCTTACTCCATTTAGCTAATAATTTTTTAAGTTCAGTTCTATTTCTGCAAGCAAAAATAGCTAAAGAAGCATCTTGATCATATACATAACCCTTAGGAATAGCAAGTGGTTCTTCATCATCAGTATCATCAGATTCAATATTTTCAATTTCTCTAGCCCTAGCAAGTTGTTCATCAAGAAAAGCACTAAGTGACATAGTAGTATCAGGCATAGAGGTAGTTTCATCATAAGTATCATGCATAGCAGAAGTAGCATCATCAATAACATGCGACATATCAGAACGAATAGCAGAAGCAGGTGTAGGTGTCGCAAGGTTACTCAAAATAGAAGGTGAATCAAGTGCAGAGCTAGATGGCAGTTCCTTACCTCCCCTCGTAGTTGAGGGATAGATCTTGGTTTTTGGATCTCTCAAGTTCTTTATAATGATAAGCAGATATATATCCCAAGTGACTCAAAGAATAGAGCTATGCTCCCCGGCAACGGCGCTAGAAAATGGTCTTGATAACCCACAAGTATAGGGGATCGCAACTTTTTTGGAGGGTAGAGTATTCAACCCAAATTTATTGATTCAACACAAGGGGAGCCAAAGAATATTCTCAAGTATTAGCAGCTAAGTTGTCAATTCAACCACACCTGGAAATTTAATATCTACAGCAAAGTGTTTAGTAGCAAGGTCATATGATAGTGGTGGTAACGGTAGCAAAAGGTAACAATAGTAAAAGTAATGTTTTTGGTATTTTGTAGTGATGATAGCAATAGCAACGGAAAAGTAAATAAGCGAAGCACAATATATGGAAAGCTCGTAGGCAATGGATCGGTGATGGAGAATTATGCCGGATGCGGTTCATCATGTAACAGTCATAACCTAGGGTGACACAGAACTAGCTCCAGTTCATTGATATAATGTAGGCATGTATTCCGAATATAGTCATACGTGCTTATGGAAAAGAACTTGCATGACATCATTTGTCCTACCCTCCCGTGGCAGCGGGGTCCTTACGGAAACTAAGGGATATTAAGGCCTCCTTTTAATAGAGAACCGGAACAAAGAATTAACACATAGTGAATACATGAACTCCTCAAACTACGGTCATCACCGATAAGTATCCCGATTATTGTCAGTTCGGGGTTAACGGATCATAACACATAATAGGTGACTATATACTTGCAAGATAGGATCAAGAACACTCATATATTCATGAAAACATAATAGGTTCAGATCTGAAATCATGGCACTCGGGCCCTAGTGACAAGCATTAAGCATAGCAAAGTCATAACAACATCAATCTCAAAACATAGTGGACACTAGGGATCAAACCCTAACAAAACTAACTCGATTACATGATAGATCCCGTCCAACCCATCACCGTCCAGCAAGCCTACGATGGAATTAC
The DNA here is from genome assembly GCF_002162155.2 of Triticum dicoccoides. Taxonomy (NCBI): domain Eukaryota; kingdom Viridiplantae; phylum Streptophyta; class Magnoliopsida; order Poales; family Poaceae; genus Triticum; species Triticum dicoccoides. The sequence goes on along the minus strand of NC_041390.1, from coordinate 624,134,694 downwards.
TCACGCACGGCGGTGAGCATCATGAAATTGGTGATGGAGGATGGTTGATGATGACGATGGCGACGGATTCCCCTCTTCGGAGCCCCGAACGGACTCCAGATCAGCCCTCCTGAGAGGTTTTAGGGCTTGGCGGCAGCTCCGTATCGTAAAACGCGATGAATCCTTCTCTCTGATTTTTTTTCTCCCCGAAACACAATATATAGAGTTGGAGTTGGAGTCGGAGGAGCACCAGGGGGCCCACGAGGTAGGGGGCGCGCCCTAGGGGCAGGCGTGCCCCCCACCCTCGTGGACAGGTGGTAGGCCCCCTGGCCTTCATCTTTTGTAGGTATTTTTTATATTTTCCAAAAAGTTGCCCCATGAAGTTTCAGGTCATTCCGAGAATGTTTGATCCTGCACATAAATAACACCGTGGTAATTCTGCTGAAAACAGCGTCAGTCTGGGTTAGTTCCATTCAAATCATGCAAGTTAGAGTCCAAAACAAGGGTAAAAGTGTTTTGAAAAGTAGATACGTTGGAGACGTATCATAGTCCTCAGAGCATAAACTAGCTGAGTCTCCCCTTCACCTGTAGGGTGGTCAAGCTTGAGCTCGTCAAATCCCTACATTACTTCATCCACCGTCACAACAGCATAGCCATGTGGAATCGGACAACAGTGAAAAGTTCCGTCAGGTTGAGGAGGTGCAACAGAGCCGACAACCGCCTTCAAGGTGAGGTTCTGACATTTTGTCATAAGCTGGCAATGTTGAGCCTCCGTGATAGCATCCACGGGGTAGCTAGGAGCCGTGAAGTCAGGCTACTGAATGAGCTCCGTGGAAGCTATGCTACTTCTCCGCTGAGATGGCGGGGTAGCTTCATGCCGCTGAGATGGTTGGTCGGCAGCTCGCTGGCTCTGAATTTGTTCCTCTAGCTTTAGTACTCTTGCATTGAGCTTCTGCATTTCGCTCAACTCCTGTTTCCTCTTCCTCTCCCAGGTTTTGTAACCGCCTACATGGGGAAACCCAACCTTCCACGCAACGGAGCCTGGCATGCCTCGTGTTCGTCCGGGGTGCTCAGGATTCCCGAGGGCCTCAGTCAGCTCGTCCTTCTCTCTGTCAGGAATGAACATCCCTGCCTGCGCTGTGGTGATATACTTCTGAAGCTTCTTGACGGGTATTGCAAGTTGCTCGTCCGTCCAATGGCACTTCCCTGTTTTAGGGTCCAAAGTTTCCCCAACCCCAAAGAACCAAGTCCTTGAATGGTCTAGTAGTTCCATGTCTCTGGTTTGACCCCTTTAGCAATCAGGTCATTCTCAGCTTCGTCCCACAACGGCCGGGCTTTGAGATAGCCGGCTGACCCCGTGCGATGGTGATACAACTTCTTTGCAATATTTATCTTGTTTATCTCTGACATTTTCTTACTCTTGTCCGATGTCTTGTAGGCTACAAATGCGGGCCAGTGATCTCTTATCTTCTCAAATCGGCCGGTGAATTCTGGAGTCTTCCCTTTGTCGACAAACGTTGATTTCAACTCATTCTTCCACCTCCTGAATAGATCTGCCATCTTCTTAAGAGCACACGCCTTGACCAGTGGCTCTATAACTGGCTTATTCATATTCTCCTCTGGTGGTAGGGTGAAATTTGCCTTCAGCAAGGTCCAAAGATCATCTTTCTCTCTATCAGTGACATAAGAAACTTGAGGGTCTTCGTTCTTAGGCTTATTCCATAGCTGGATGCTGATCGGGATGTTGTCCCTAACAATAGCTCCGCACTGATCAGAAAATGCATCCTTGGTCCGCCTGGGTTCAATCGGTTGTCCATCGTCTGCGATTGCTATGATTGTGAACCTTTCATCCTGGTGCAACCTTTTCTTCGGGTTCAATCAGTTTGGCTCGATTCGAAGGGCTATAAAAGAAGAAAGAAGAGTTAATATATGTACATACCAAAACAATTAATGCATCAATTAGCTAGTCAGCATAGGCTTAATATATATATACCTCGCCGGACTTTGCAACAGCTCCCTTCTCCATTCGGTCACCGGAGTCGTCATCGCGGTCTCCTTCTTCCACTGGCATTCGGTCACCGGAGCCATCATGATCATGTCTTCCCTCCTCCATTGTTCGATCACCGGAGCCTTCATCCTCTCCTTCCAGGCCATCGGTGTCATTGAGAAACGACAAGACATCACGTCCGTCACGGATTATGTCCCCCAACAACTCTTCTTGTTCTAAGTCTCTTTGACCCATAGTTTCTGCAAATATTACAACATGGCAATTAATATACAAACATGAGATGGATATATTAGTGGAAAACATAGACCTAGCTAGCTAATCATAACAAGGAATATTAATTACTGACCTCGACGCTTCTACGCTTTGGGTAGCCTCGACAACGCTTCTAGGGTTTGGGGTGGCCTCGACAACGCTCTTTTAACTTGGTAAATTTGGGTGGCCTCGATGCTTCTAGGGTTTGGGGTGGCCTCGGCAACGCTTCTAGGGTTTGGGGTGACCTCGACGCTTCTAGGGTTTGGTCGGGCGAGAGGGGGTCGATCGATGTCCCCCCCTCATGTTGAAGAGTTACCGGAGTTCTCTCATGAATGTCCGACGTCCGGATCGCCTCTCTCATGAATGTCAAACAAGGGATTTAAAAAAATGGCGCCATTCTGGATGTGCAGAAAATGGTCCATATTTTTCCTGATCTCATCTACCCTTCTATATGTCACGTTGTCAATGTCAAACGATTCAAGAAAACCATGGATTCATCATTAGCTAGAAGTAACAGGCGCATAATGGTACGAAGATCTCCAAAATTGTTTTGGAACGGAGTTCCGGATAGGATAATTAGTTTTTTGGTACGAAGTTTAGCAAGAACCTTCCGAATATCGCTATTTGGAAGGCCTTTGCTGAAATTCATACCAAAAAGCGAATTATTCTATCCGGAACTCTGTTCTAAAACAACTTCGAAGAGCTTCATAGCATCAT
>NC_041390.1:624102859-624131509 GCF_002162155.2 Triticum dicoccoides | reverse complement strand
ATCACCCAAGGTGCAGAATAAGTTATTCTTCACCCAGGTAATCTTACGATCATTTCATAATTAAATTACGTTTGGAATTCAAATAGTTACATTTCTATTGATTCACTACGTAAAATTTGACATAAGAAAATAAAAATATAGGTCATAAGACAAGAAAATTTGCAGTTTATGTGTATTTTAGACTATGTTTTTACGTTTGTAATTTTACATAACAAAAAATATTTTTACGGAGATTATATATTTTCTTACGATCTCTTTTTGCGTCGGAAATAAGACAAAAAACTTACAGAATGTAAAATTACGGTGCATTGATGGTAAAATAGAGGGGGTGAAGAATAACTATTCCTCACCCAGGGTGACGAATAGCGCGACCCTATATATATATGAGATCAGGAAAAAAAATTGGATCAACTTGTGCACATCCATAATGGGGGCATTCTTGATAATTCTATGTCAAAAGTCAAACTTTGACATATGATCAAATATTGTTGCATATGTCAAAATTCAAACTTTGACATGTGATAAAACTTTGATATATGATCAAATGTTGCATATGTCAAAATCCATGTCCGACGTCCCCCCCTCATGTCGAAGTTATCGAGGAGGGGGGTAGATCGACAACGCTTTTTCAGTCCCGGTTTGGCGAGAGGGGGTTGATCGATCAACGTCCCCCCTCATGTTGAAGAGTTACCGGAGTTTTCTATGAACAAGAAAAAATACTACCTATCATGTTTGGGTGGACTCGAGAGTTATGTTGGGTGAGAGGGGGGTTGATCGACGTCCCCCCTCATGTCGAGGTGCTAGGAGTTTTCTATGAACCAAAAAAATGCCACATGGCATGTCCGACGACCGGACCGCCTCTCTCATGAATGCCCAACGTCCATGCCTCTCTCATGAACAAAAAAATCTATGAATAAAAATACATCATGTTCTATGAACAAAAAAGCATCATATTCCATCCACATCCATGCATACATCATATATATGATCATCTATGAACAAAAAAACATCATATTCTATGGAAAAAATCATCGTATATATGAACAAAAACAATTATGAAAAATCAGGACATATCATCATATATATACACATACATATCAGCATATATATGAAGAAAAAAACATGCATATATATGAAATAAAGGGAAACGGGAGAGGGAGGAGGATAGGAGGGCGCCGGCCGGACCAAGGTGAGGAGGGGCAGGGGTGCGGGGTCAGAGCGAGGACGGCGATGGCGACGACGTCGACGGGACAGGGGCACGTGCTCGGGGCAGGGGCAATGGCGACAACGGGGGCGGGGCAGGGGCGACGGTGATGACTGGAGCGGGCTGGGGCAGGGGCGCGGGCGACGGCAACGGCTGCAGGCCAGCGACGGGGTCGACGAGGACGGCGGCGACGGCGACGTCGGGGCAGGGGCGCGGCATCGAGGAGCAGAGCAGGAGCCTGGCGGCGTTCGAGAGAAGAATGGTGGGTGGAGGGAAAATTCCTAAGTGTTGGGTTATATAGGAAATTCTTTGGTCCTGGTTCGTGGCATCAACCGGGACCAATGTCCCCCTTTAGTCCCGGTTGATGCCACCAACCGTTTGAAGGAAATATGACCTAGAGGCAATAATAAAGTTATTATTTATTTCCTTATATCATGATAAATGTTTATTATTCATGCTAGAATTGTATTAACCGGAAACATAATGCATGTGTGAATACATAGACAACAGAGTGTCACTAGTATGCCTCTACTTGACTAGCTCGTTGATCAAAGATGGTTATGTTTCCTAACCATGAACAAAGAGTTGTTATTTGATTAACGGGATCACATCATTAGTTGAATGATCTGATTGACATGACCCATTCCATTAGCTTAGCACCCGATCGTTTAGTATGTTGCTATTGCTTTCTTCATGACTTATACATGTTCCTATGACTATGAGATTATGCAACTCCCGTTTGCCGGAGGAACACTTTGGGTGCTACCAAACGTCACAACGTAACTGGGTGATTATAAAGGAGTACTACAGGTGTCTCCAAAGGTAGATGTTGGGTTGGCGTATTTCGAGATTAGGATTTGTCACTCCGATTGTCGGAGAGGTATCTCTGGGCCCTCTCGGTAATGCACATCACATAAGCCTTGCAAGCACTGCAACTAATATGTTAGTTGTGAGATGATGTATTACAGAACGAGTAAAGAGACTTGCCGGTAACAAGATTGAACTAGGTATTGGATACCGACGATCGAATCTCGGGCAAGTAACATACCGATGACAAAGGGAACAACGTATGTTGTTATGCGGTCTGACCGATAAAGATATTCGTAGAATATGTAGGAGCCAATATGGGCATCCAGGTCCCGCTATTGGTTATTTACCAGAGACGTGTCTCGGTCATGTCTACATTGTTCTCAAACCATAGGGTCTGCACGCTTAACGTTACGATGACTGTTGTTATGAGTTTATGCATTTTGATGTACCGAAGGTTGTTCGGAGTCCCAGATGTGATCACGGACATGACGAGGAGTCTCGAAATGGTCGAGACATAAAGATTGATATATTGGAAGCCTATGTTTGGATATCCGAAGTGTTCCGGGTGAAATCGGGATTTTACCGGAGTACCTGGAGGTTACCGGAACCCCCCGGGAACTATATGGGCCTTAGTGGGCTTTAGTGGAAAGGAGAAAGGGGCAGCCCAAGGTGGCCGCGCGCCTTCCCCCTCCCCTAGTCCTATTAGGACTAGGAGAGGTGGCCGGCCCCCCTCTCTCTCTTCCCCCCATAGAGGAATCCTATTCCAACTAGGATTGGGGGGGGGGATCCTACTCCCAGAGGGAGTAGGACTCGCCTGGCGCGCCCTCCTTGGCCGGCCAGCCCCTCCCCCTTGGATCCTTTATATACGGGGGCAGGGGGCACCCTAGGACACACAAGTTGATCATTGAGATCGTTCCTTAGCCGTGTGCGATGCCCCCTGCCACCATATTCCACCTCGATCATATCGTTGTAGTGCTTAGGCGAAGCCCTGCGTCGGTAGAACATCAAGATAGTCACCACGCCGTCGTGCTGACGGAACTCCTCCCCGAAGCTTTGCTAGATCGGAGCCCGGGGATCGTCATCGAGCTGTACGTGTGCTAAGAACTCGGAGGTGCCGGAGTAACGGTGCTTGGATCGGTCGGATCGGGAAGAAGACATACGACTACTTCCTCTACGTTGTGTCAACGCTTCCGTTGCGATCTACAAGGGTACGTAGATCATACTCTCCCCCTCGTTGCTATGCATCACCATGATCTTGCGTGTGCGTAGGAAAATTTTGAAATTACTACGTTCCCCAACAGTGGCATCCGAGCCTAGGTTTTATGGTTTGATGTTATATGCACGAGTAGAACACAAGTGAGTTGTGGGCGATATAAGTCATACTGCCTACCAGCATGTCATACTTTGGTTCAGCGGTATTGTTGGACGAGACGACCCGGACCGACATTACGCGTACGCTTACGCGAGACCGGTTCTCCCGACGTGCTTTGCACATAGGTGGCTTGCGGGCGACTGTCTCTCCAACTTTAGTTGAACCAAGTGTGGCTACGCCCGGTCCTTGCGAAGGTTAAAACGGAGTCAAATTGACAAACTATCATTGTGGTTTTGATGCGTAGGTGAGATTGGTTCTTACTTAAGCCCGTAGCAGCCACGTAAAACTTGCAACAACAAAGTAGAGGACGTCTAACTTGTTTTTGCAGGGCATGTTGTGATGTGATATGGTCAAGACATGATGCTAAATTTTATTGTATGAGATGATCATGTTTTGTAAACGAGTTATCGGCAACTGGCAGGAGCCATATGGTTGTCGCTTTATTGTATGCAATGCAATCGCGATGTAATGCTTTACTTTATCACTAAACGGTAGCGATAGTCGTGGAAGCATAAGATTGGCGAGACGACAACGATGCTACGATGGAGATCAAGGTGTCGCGCCGGTGACGATGGTGATCACGACGGTGCTTCGGAGATAGAGATCACAAGCACAAGATGATGATGGCCATATCATATCACTTATATTGATTGCATGTGATGTTTATCTTTTATGCATCTTATCTTGCTTTGATTGACGGTAGCATTATAAGATGATCTCTCACTAAATTATCAAGAAGTGTTCTCCCTGAGTATGCACCGTTGTGAAAGTTCTTTGTGCTGAGACACCACGTGATGATCGGGTGTGATAGGCTCTACGTTCAAATACAACGGGTGCAAAACAGTTGCACACGCGGAATACTCAGGTTATACTTGACGAGCCAAGCATATACAGATATGGCCTCGGAACACGGAGACCGAAAGGTTGAGCGTGAATCATATAGTAGATATGCTCAACATAATGATGTTCACCGATGAAACTACTCCATCTCACGTGATGATCGGACATGGTTTAGTTGATTTGGATCACGTAATCACTTAGAAGATTAGAGGGATGTCTATCTAAGTGGGAGTTCTTAAGTAATATGATTAATTGAACTTAAATTTATCATGAACTTAGTACCTGATAGTATCTTGCTTGTTTATGTTGATTGTAGATAGATGGCTCGTGCTGTTGTTCCGTTGAATTTTAATGCGTTCCTTGAGAAAGCAAAGTTGAAAGATGATGGTAGCAATTACACAGACTGGGTCCGTAACTTGAGGATTATCCTCATTGCTGCACAGAAGAATTATGTCCTGGAAGCATCGCTGGGTGCCAGGCCTGCTGCTGGAGCAACACCAGATGTTATGAACGTCTGGCAGAGCAAAGCTGATGACTACTCGATAGTTCAGTGTGCCATGCTTTACGGCTTAGAATCGGGACTTCAACGACGTTTTGAACGTCATGGAGCATATGAGATGTTCCAGGAGTTGAAGTTAATATTTCAAGCAAACGCCCGGATTGAGAGATATGAAGTCTCCAATAAGTTCTATAGCTGCAAGATGGAGGAGAACAGTTCTGTCAGTGAGCATATACTCAAAATGTCTGGGTATAATAATCACTTGATTCAGATGGGAGTTAATCTTCCAGATGATTGCGTCATTGACAGAATTCTCCAATCACTGCCACCAAGCTACAAGAGCTTCGTGATGAACTATAATATGCAAGGGATGAACAAGACAATTCCCGAGCTCTTCGCAATGCTGAAAGCTGCGGAGGTAGAAATCAAGAAGGAGCATCAAGTGTTGATGGTCAACAAGACCACTAGTTTCAAGAAAAAGGGCAAAGGGAAGAAGAAGGGGAACTTCAAGAAGAACAACAAGCAAGTTGTTGATCAAGAGAAGAAACCCAAGTCTGGACCTAAGCCTGAAACTGAGTGCTTCTACTGCAAGCAGACTGGTCACTGGAAGCGGAACTGCCCCAAGTATTTGGCGGATAAGAAGGATGGCAAGGTGAACAAAGGTATATGTGATATACATGTTATTGATGTGTACCTTACTAATGCTCGCAGTAGCACCTGGGTATTTGATACTGGTTCTGTTGCTAATATTTGCAACTCGAAACAGGGACTACGGATTAAGCGAAGATTGGCTAAGGACGAGGTGACGATGCGCGTGGGAAACGGTTCCAAAGTCGATGTGATCGCGGTCGGCACGCTACCTCTACATCTACCTTCGGGATTAGTATTAGACCTAAATAATTGTTATTTGGTGCCAGCGTTGAGCATGAACATTATATCTGGATCTTGTTTAATGCGAGACGGTTATTCATTTAAATCAGAGAATAATGGTTGTTCTATTTATATGAGTAATATCTTTTGTGGTCACGCACCCTTGAAGAGTGGTCTATTCATAATGTTGAAGCCAAAAGATGCAGAGTTGATAATGATGGTGCAACTTATTTGTGGCACTGCCGTTTAGGTCATATCGGTATAAAGCGCATGAAGAAACTCCATACTGATGGACTTTTGGAACCACTTGATTATGAATCGCTTGGTACTTGCGAACCGTGCCTCATGGGCAAGATGACTAAAACACCGTTCTCCGGTACTATGGAGAGAGCAACAGATTTGTTGGAAATCATACATACAGATGTATGCGGTCCGATGAATATTGAGGCTCGTGGCGGATATCGTTATTTTCTCACCCTCACAGATGATTTAAGCAGATATGGGTATATCTACTTAATGAAACATAAGTCTGAAACATTTGAAAAGTTCAAAGAATTTCAGAGTGAAGTGGAAAATCATCGTAAAAAGAAAATAAAGTTTCTACGATCTGATCGTGGAGGAGAATATTTGAGTTACGAGTTTGGTGTACATTTGAAAAATTGTGGAATAGTTTCGCAACTCACGCCACCCGGAACACCACAGCGTAATGGTGTGTCCGAACGTCGTAATCATACTTTACTAGATATGGTGCGATCTATGATGTCTCTTACTGATTTACCGCTATCGTTTTGGGGATACGCTCTAGAGACGGCCGCATTCACGTTAAATAGGGAACCATCAAAATCCGTTGAGACGACGCCTTATGAACTGTGGTTTGGCAAGAAACCAAAGTTGTCGTTTCTGAAAGTTTGGGGCTGCGATGCTTATGTGAAAAGGCTTCAACCTGATAAGCTCGAACCCAAATCGGAGAAATGTGTGTTCATAGGATATCCAAAGGAAACTATTGGATACACCTTCTATCACAGATCCGAAGGCAAGACTTTTGTTGCTAAATTCGGAAACTTTCTGGAGAAGGAGTTTCTCTCGAAAGAAGTGAGTGGGAGGAAAGTAGAACTTGACGAGGTAACTGTTCCTACTCCCTTATTGGAAAGTAGTACATCACAGAAAATTGTTTCTGCGACACCTACACCAATAAGTGAGGAAGCTAATGATGATGATCATGAAACTTTAGATCAAGATACTACTGAACCTCGTAGATCAACCAGAGTGAGATCCACACCAGAGTGGTACGGTAATCCTGTTCTGGAAGTCATGCTACTAGATCATGATGAACCTACGAACTATGAAGAAGCGATGGTGAGCCCAGATTCCGTAAAATGGCTTGAAGCCATGAAATCTGATATGGGATCCATGTATGAGAACAAAGTATGGACTTTGGTTGACTTGCCTGATGATCGGCAAGCAATTGAGAATAAATGGATCTTCAAGAAGAAGACTGACACTGATGGTAATGTTACTGTCTACAAAGCTCGACTTGTCGCGAAAGGTTTTCGACAAGTTCAAGGGGTTGACTACGATGAGACCTTCTCACCCGTAGCGATGCTTAAGTCTGTCCGAATCATGTTAGCAATTGCCGCATTTTATGATTATGAAATTTGGCAGATGGATGTCAAAACTGCATTCCTGAATGGATTTCTGGAAGAAGAGTTGTATATGATGCAACCAGAAGGTTTTATCGATCCAAAGGGAGCTAACAAAGTGTGCAAGCTCCAGCGATCCATTTATGGACTGGTGCAAGCCTCTCGGAGTTGGAATAGACGCTTTGATAGTGTGATCAAAGCATTTGGTTTTATACAGACTTTTGGAGAAGCCTGTATTTACAAGAAAGTGAGTGGGAGCTCTATAGCATTTCTGATATTATATGTGGATGACATATTACTGATTGGAAATAATATAGAATTTCTAGATAGCATAAAGGGTTACTTGAATAAGAGTTTTTCAATGAAAGACCTCGGTGAAGCTGCTTACATATTGGGCATTAAGATCTATAGAGATAGATCGAGACGCTTAATTGGACTTTCACAAAGCACATACCTTGACAAAGTTTTGAAAAAGTTCAAAATGGATCAAGCAAAGAAAGGGTTCTTGCCTGTGTTACAAGCTTTGAGATTGAGTAAAACTCAAAGCCCGACCACTGCAGAAGATAGAGAGAAAATGAAAGATGATCCCTATGCTTCAGCCATAGGCTCTATCATGTATGCAATGTTGTGTACCAGACCTGATGTGTGCCTTGCTATAAGTCTGGCAGGGAGGTACCAAAGTAATCCAGGAGTGGATCACTGGACAGCGGTCAAGAACATCCTGAAATACCTGAAAAGGACTAAGGATATGTTTCTCATATATGGAGGTGACAAAGAGCTCATCGTAAAAGGTTACGTTGATGCAAGCTTTGACACTGATCCGGACGATTCTAAATCGCAAACCGGATACGTGTTTACATTAAACGGTGGAGCTGTCAGTTGGTGCAGTTCGAAACAAAGCGTCGTAGTGGGATCTACATGTGAAGCGGAGTACATAGCTGCTTCGGAAGCAGCAAATGAAGGAGTCTGGATGAAGGAGTTCATATCCGATCTAGGTGTCATACCTAGTGCATCGGGTCCAATGAAAATCTTTTGTGACAATACTGGTGCAATTGCCTTGGCAAAGGAATCCAGATTTCACAAGAGAACCAAGCACATCAAGAGATGCTTCAATTCCATCCGGGATCTAGTCCAGGTGGGAGACATAGAGATTTGCAAGATACATACGGATCTGAATGTTGCAGACCCATTGACTAAGCCTCTTCCACGAGCAAAACATGATCAGCACCAAGACTCCATGGGTGTAAGAATCATTACTGTGTAATCTAGATTATTGACTCTAGTGCAAGTGGGAGACTGAAGGAAATATGCCCTAGAGGCAATAATAAAGTTATTATTTATTTCCTTATATCATGATAAATGTTTATTATTCATGCTAGAATTGTATTAACCGGAAACATAATACATGTGTGAATACATAGACAAACAGAGTGTCACTAGTATGCCTCTACTTGACTAGCTCGTTGATCAAAGATGGTTATGTTTCCTAACCATGAACAAAGAGTTGTTATTTGATTAACGGGATCACATCATTAGTTGAATGATCTGATTAACATGACCCATTCCATTAGCTTAGCACCCGATCGTTTAGTATGTTGCTATTGCTTTCTTCATGACTTATACATGTTCCTATGACTATGAGATTATGCAACTCCCGTTTGCCGGAGGAACACTTTGGGTGCTACCAAACGTCACAACGTAACTGGGTGATTATAAAGGAGTACTACAGGTGTCTCCAAAGGTAGATGTTGGGTTGGCGTATTTCGAGATTAGGATTTGTCACTCCGATTGTCGGAGAGGTATCTCTGGGCCCTCTCGATAATGCACATCACATAAGCCTTGCAAGCACTGCAACTAATATGTTAGTTGTGAGATGATGTATTACGGAACGAGTAAAGAGACTTGCCGGTAACAAGATTGAACTAGGTATTGGATACCGACGATCGAATCTCGGGCAAGTAACATACCGATGACAAAGGGAACAACGTATGTTGTTATGCGGTCTGACCGATAAAGATCTTCGTAGAATATGTAGGAGCCAATATGGGCATCCAGGTCCCACTATTGGTTATTGACCAGAGACGTGTCTCGGTCATGTCTACATTGTTCTCGAACCATAGGGTCCGCACGCTTAACGTTACGATGACTGTTGTTATGAGTTTATGCATTTTGATGTACCGTAGGTTGTTCGGAGTCCCGGATGTGATCACGGACATGACGAGGAGTCTCGAAATGGTCGAGACATAAAGATTGATATATTGGAAGCCTATGTTTGGATATCGGAAGTGTTCTGGGTGAAATCGGGATTTTACCGGAGTACCGGGAGGTTACCGGAACCCCCCGGGAACTATATGGGCCTTAGTGGGCTTTAGTGGAAAGGAGAAAGGGGCAGCCCAAGGTGGCCGCGCGCCTCCCCCCTCCCCTAGTCCTATTAGGACTAGGAGAGGTGGCCGGCCCCCCTCTCTCTCTTCCCCCCTCGAGGAATCCAATTCCAACTAGGATTGGGGGGGGGGGGAATCCTACTCCCAGAGGGAGTAGGACTCTCCTGGCGCGCCCTCCTTGTCCGACCAGCCCCTCCCCCTTGGATCCTTTATATACGGGGGCAGGGGGCACCCTAGGACACACAAGTTGATCATTGAGATCGTTCCTTAGCCGTGTGCGGTGCCCCCTGCCACCATATTCCACCTCGATCATATCGTTGTAGTGCTTAGGCGAAGCCCTGCGTCGGTAGAACATCAAGACCATCACCACGCCGTCGTGCTGACGGAACTCCTCCCCGAAGCTTTGCTGGATCGGAGCCCGGGGATCGTCATCGAGATGTACGTGTGCTAAGAACTCAGAGGTGCCGGAGTAACGGTGCTTGGATCGGTCGGATCGGGAAGAAGACATACGACTACTTCCTCTACGTTGTGTCAACGCTTCCGTTGCGATCTACAAGGGTACGTAGATCATACTCTCCCCCTCGTTGCTATGCATCACCATGATCTTGCGTGTGCGTAGGAAAATTTTGAAATTACTACGTTCCCCAACACCGGCACCAAAGGTAAGTTTTCAGCAGCCCAAAGGGTGGGAAACCGAGCCCTTTGGTCCCGGTTGGTGGCACGAACCAGGACCAAAGGGGGCATTGGTCCCGGTTGGTGCCACCAATCGGGACCAATGGGCTTGCACAGCGGTGTGGTGGTGGGAGTTTAGTCCCATCTAGCTAGTTGAGAGCGCCCCGCACCAGTTTATAAGCTCCGCTGCCTCATCCCTCTTGAACTCCTCTGAACTGCAGGCCTACGGGCCTAATATAACACTACTATGCCTGTGGGCCTACTGGGCCTGCTGCGGGCCTGCATCCGTTGCCCGGTGCTGTGATTGCTGCTCTGCTCCCCAAAAGGATTAATGCCATCCGCGCTTAAACCAAACCATACATTCCTTGCGTCACCTACAAAGTCCTCCCAGTATTTTCTCTCGATTTTTCTCCACTGTGACCCGTCAGCGGGTGCTCTCAACTTCTCGTCTTTCTTACAGTCATCTATGTGCCATCGCATCAACTTGGCATGCTCTTTTTTTCTGAACAGACGTTTCAACCGTGGTATTATAGGAGCATACCACATCACCTTGGCAGGAACCCTCTTCTCGGGGCTCTCGCCTTCAACATCACCAGGGTCATCTCTTCTGATCTTATACCGCAATGCACCGCATACCGGGCATGCGTTCAAATCCTCGTACACACCGCGGTAGAGGATGCAGTCATTAGGGCATGCATGTATCTTCTGCACCTCCAATCCTAGAGGGCATACAACCTTCTTTGTTGCGTACGTACTATCGGGCAATTCGCTATCCTTTGGAAGCTTCTTTTTTCAATATTTTCAGTAGCTTCTCAAATCCTTTGTCAGGTAGACCATTCTCTGCCTTCCACTGCAGCAATTCCAGTGTGGTACCGAGCTTTGTGTTGCCATCTTCGCAATTGGGGTACAACCCTTTTTTGTGATCCTCTAACATGCGATCGAACTTCAGCTTCTCCTTTTCACTTTTGCATTGTCTCTTTGCATCAACAATGACCCGACGAAGATCATCATCGGGCACATCATCTAGTTCCTCTTGATCTTCAGCTTCCCCCGTTGCAGCATCACCGTATTCTAGGGGCACATAGTTGTCATCATCCTCTTCTTCTTCGCTGTCTTCCATCATAACCCCTCTTTCTTCGTGCTTGGTCCAAACATTATAGTGTGGCATGAAACCCTTATTAAAGCAGGTGGGTGTGAAGGGTTTTCGAGTCAGAGTAAGACTTCGTATTCCCACATATAGGGCATGGACAACACATAAAACCATTCTGCTTGTTTGCCTCAACCACTTCAAGAAAATTATGCACGCCCTTAATGTACTCGGAGGTGCGTCTGTCACTGTACATCCATTGCCGGTTCATCTGCGTGCATTATATATAATTAAGTGTGTCAAAACCCATTACAGAACATCATGAATACAGAAGTGACCAAATTAATTAATAGAAGTTCATCATCACATTAAAACCAAAGTACATACATAGTTCTCATTGAACAACATATAGCCCTCGAGAGCATCTAATTAAACCATACATTGAAACTATCTAAAACATTTCAATGCAACAACAAATGCAATCATAATCATAACTAAGGTAACAATTGATCCAACAGCATAATGATACCAAGTCTCAGTATGAATGACATATTTTCTAATCTTTCTAATCTTCAAGCGCATTGCATCCATCTTGATCTTGTGATCATTGACGACATCCGCAACATGCAACTCCAATATCATCTTCTCCTCCTCAAAATTTTTCAATTTTTCCTTCAAGTAATTGTTTTCTTCTTCAACTAAATTTAACCTCTTGACAATAGGGTCGGTTGGAATTTCCGGTTCACATACCTCCTAGATAAAAAAATATATGTCACGTTGGTCGGCATAATTGTCATAAACACTAAATGAACCAAATAGTTATAAAAGATAATATATACCACATCCGAATCATAGATAGAACGAGGGCCGACGGAGGCGGATACCAAAACCATCGCCTATATAATAACAAACAATAATAAAAGTAAGAAAATTACACAAGTATCTATCTAAATCATACAAGTAAGAACTTTTTATTTTAGAAAGAAGATAAGATCAAGAGGCTCACCATGGTGGTGCCGGCGACGAGATCGGGGCGGGCGATCGACCGTGGTGAGGACGGGGACGGGACAGGACGGACCGCCAAACCTAAACAAATCTTGAGGAAAATAAAGTTTGGATAAGGAGCTTCGAGAGAAGAAAGCTTAAGAGTGGCTCGGTCATTTCATCAAACACCTCATGTGCATAGGAGGTGAGCTAGAGCACCACAAAGCTCTCCCACGGCCGACCAAAAAAACATAGCACTCCACTGCTCCGCTCGCGGGCAAGTGAGTATATATAGGCATCTCATTGGTCCCAGTTCGTGGCTGGAACCGGGACTAAAGGACCCCATTTGGTCCCGGTTCCAGCCACAAACCAGGACCATGGTTGTGGGCCAGGAGCGAGGCCCATTGGTCCCGGTTCGTGTCTGGAATCGGGACCAAAGGGGCCATACGAACCAGGACCAATGCCCCACAAGGCCCGGCCGGCCCCCTGGCCTCACGAACCGGGACCGATGCCCCCATGGGTCCCGGTTCGTGAGTGAACCAGGATTAATGGGCTTACCCGGCCTGGATCAAAGCCCTTTTTTCTACTAGTGTACGCAGCCCTAGGGATGGGACGTGGGGAAGGAACAAAAAAACAAGAGGAAAAATTATTACAGAAACAAATCAGTGAAAAACCAAGATCGTAGAGAGGTGGAAAAACGGATGGAGGTGGGAAGCAATCATACGTAGGGGTGGGGCAAAGAGGTTTGACGAAACGTAAGACGAAAGACGGAACACTATGTTTACTAGTACAATGCCCGTGCGTTGCTACGGGCTACAATGACAATAAATGAATCAAATAAATGACTAAGATCGTCTTCAAGGTTAAAACTCATTTCTCCCTCATAAGTTCGGGCTTGTTCTGACATCAAACAGGTGCTCAGTGGGCTCCCCAAAATCCACCCGTCTCGACAGTCCGGGCTCCACCAAATCCAACCCATGTGTGGGGAGAAATGTGGTTGTCCCGACTATCCGCCAGGTTATCTTCAGCATGCAGTCCCAACACAAAACCCCACCCCACAATGCACCCTCCCCTTTTCCTGTTGGACCCTCCCCTTCCCACTCAATTTCCCGTCGTACCTGGACATTTCTCGCTAGAGCCCTCTCCTTTAAAACTGGATGACACCCACCTCACCTTCGCATGGCACCCTCTCTCCTTCACACCGTACTTCCCCATGGACTGCCACGGAGGAGTTCCTCACCAACCACCCTACTCTTGTCCTTGATCCCCTTCCCCGTGTTCCATCCGCTACTGCCATCAAGGGAGGACTTGGCGTGCGCCGCCCATGACTCCCCTCGAGCCAAGAAGGCAGATTTGATGTCTTCCGAGCCATTGCCACGTCCTAATATATATAGTTGAATGTCATGCATTACCATAAAACAAAAATATGATGTCCATTGTTGGGGATGCAACTGATACGCCGTCGTGTCTGTTATTGACTATTAAAGCTAACACCTCTTTCATTTTTTGTTTTGGGTTTTCTTTCAATTTTGTGTGTGTATGGTTTCCTTACCCACCATATCACCAACGCTTCGACTCATGGCCCACTCCTTCCCTTCACTCCTACTGCGTGGATTCACTCTTGCCTCTCTTATCGTGCGAGGAAAGAAATCATGACGCGCATATCTACTACCATCCCACCTCATGTATTCCATGCCGTCGCCCCTACATCTCCACCTACCCAGTCCCATCCATCATCACCTGGCAAAAGGTCCAAGAAACCTCACCTTGTCACCTGTCATCGTGACATCCCAACGGCCGCATGAGCATTGAGACACCCGTAGGAACGCACGAGCATGTAGCTAGTTGGATAAAACAACTGGAGGCATGAAGGATCCAACTCACCTAATAAGTGAAAACATTTCAGTTCTAACACTATCTAGCATCTTGATCCCCTTTCCATGTCTATGATGTATGAGAATGAAAAACACAGGAGGGTCAACTCCAATACAAACACATGATAAGTTAGCTAAGTGTCCCTATTAGGCATATTAAAATTGAATTTTCTATGGGCTAATTTGAATGGCCTATTGAGATGCTAGATAGCTCTTTGAGACCTTTATCTCATGTTGACTACTGCTGCACCAGAAAATAGATCGTGAGAAAAAAAATCAAATGCATCAAAGGATGGCATACAGGAGAAAAATACTATATTTTACAAATTCAAGATCAAAAGCACATTTAATCATCTTTACTAATCTGCTCTAAGAGGGTATCATCCCTATAGAAATGTTATGGTCTTTACAAGTCAAAAACACATCAGTGCTTCTCCATACGGTTCATGATTTTTTTAATTCACTTTTGGGGCACATAAATAGAGTGTACTACTGTCGTACACCACGTACACCATAGCAGTAATTGTGTGATGTATAATTTGATAAGAGAGACACCCATGCGAAAAAAGAAAAAGAAAAAGAAAATAGTGCTAAACAAAACTACCATTTGTTCACATCTGTTCATGGAAAAGACAGAGGATGCGAATTTTGAGGACATGCGGCCACACGCTGCTGTTACCGTGTGCGTCCGTTCTGCGTTGCGATTGCCGGGTAATATAGCATGTCACATCCCACGCCCAAATACTCACAGTGTTAATTATTTCGAAAACAAGAATACTCTTTCTATACCATCGGGCTCATGGGGCAGCAACCATTTATGATCGTAGTAATACAGCCTTGTCTGCTAGCGGTTCAGCCCGCTGGACCACCCGTGTTAATTGATGTAATCAATTTATGCTGGGTGAAGTTATTCGGCGCAGAGTTAGTGGGCGTATTGATAGTGCACTGTGCCGTCTCTTATTGCTGCATGCAAGTGAACGGAGTGCGGCCAGTGGGCAGTTACTTCCTTTGGAAGGCACGGTCAATTTATGCCGCTCCTTGCTGTTTGGTGGGAACCGTTCGATGCATGAACGTGTTTCCACCTGTTTCTCATTAGGGACAGGCTAATTATAGTTATGGCGTCCGCTCTCAAACGGTATGTAGATAGATTATTGATAGATCAGCTGCGTGAGCAAGGTAAACGTACTAGGAGATACATGCGGTTCGGCTAGCAACAAGTAAAACATAAGAAAAAAATAAGGCGGACCCTACGCAAAAGGGAGTGGAGGCATGTGATTCCTCGTGTAGTGAGATGAAAATGGTGTTGAACTGCTACGGGACATGGATGAACACATAGTTAGGCAGACCAGGGGAGCTGGGAGGAATGGAGAAGATGAGCAGTTTCGAATGACCGTCCGAAGCAAGGAAGCATGGGAGTTTAAAAAGACACGGAGGAGCGTCGTCCGGCTAGCCATTGTGCCTAGCAGTGTGATCAACGCGCGTCTCGCTGCCGCCTGGTGCAGCTAGCCGTTGTCACTGTTGTGCAATAAATACCTCTGCGGGGTCTTTACGGTGGCATGCAGAGGCAAATACGAGTGCTATACAAGCTGACGTACGCTGCCCATGGAAGATTATACTTCAACTTTGTATTGAATTAGCACGAATCGCGTGTGGACGGGGGTGCGGATAACGACCTCACGTGGTGGCATGTCCACTCGCGATTTACCGCAGATTGAAAGCTTTCCATCTACAACACGTACTCTACTAAAATACAATTTGTGACAGCTACGTTTGGTAGGTGCTAATGCTATGAATGCTCGAGCATATGGTGTGGTACCCGCAAAGCCAATTACAGGTGGGGCCGGGGTGATTTATTATGCAGGGCCCGAGTGATGTGACAAGCCGAGACGAGCACGCCGCGCCAGCAATCCGCGACGAATGCTTTCATTGGACGATCAGTGGTTCACTCTGCCGGTGTGCTTTCTCGAAATTCAAAAATAAATATTTGAAAATATTATTTTTCGCCTATTTAAAAAAATTTGTCACGAGTTTGATGCTGGCTTCCTTGGTCATGCTTTCGGCGTGGTTGGTCGTTCGGGTCATCCTTTTGGTCACTCGTAAGTCGTCCATCATGCTCGCCACACGACGGGCATGAAGGACCAAACAAGCTATGCGTCCGTGTAATGGTGAGAAAATCTTGTCATGGTTCGTTTTCTACTTTGGATAAGTTATAGTGGTTTACTTCACAATAGTGTCATGCGTAGTTTTTGGATGAACAAAATGCATCACGTTGATAGTATTACTTATAGCATATGCATCGATCCGTCAAATTGTGACTTGTGTTTTGACTCTCCGACAAGACCTCAAAATGCTTAACTCAACAACCTCGACATGAGGGCGGCCTACCATGTTCAAAAAATACAACCAAATGATAGCTTAAAAAATCAATTAGGAGATATATGTCAGCATTATGCATATATTAAAAAAATGTAGGTGTTTAGACCAAAAAATGCCACGAGCATGGCCTGTTGGCAAACTTCGGGATCGGGCCGTCAAGCCATGCTCGACGATATAAGATGCTCAAGGCTCCATGGGATGCTCTTCAGTCCATTCCTCAAGGCATCTTCATCGTAGTCATCCCCACCCTAGTGTCGACAACTATGCCCCAAGCTCGTTATCATCTATTTGTATGTGGAGACCATGCCCCAACCTTCTTATCATTGCCCTGTCTGCGACAACCATGTCCCAAGCTCATTATCATCGATTTGGCCACGACGACAATGACCCAAACTCATAATCATCACTTCGCTTGTGATGACCATGTTCAAGGCTTGTTGTCCTTCGTTTGCGGATATTTGTTAGGATATAGTCGTCGACCATTTACACGCTTTTACCGATGGTCTCGGGCCGCTTATGGATGGTCATGGTGGCGGGTGGCCAGCCCCTGAGGGTTCGATGACCGGTGTTGAGGACACATGGCGGATACACAACTAGTGTTGACATGGCCGCTCATGTTACGCTTGCTAACGTGTCGAGCTGCATTTGGTCACGGGTGTGGGTGACAGGTCCATATCTTCTCTATGAAGGCTTGGTTTTTCATGAGCCTATTGAAAATACGTGGACCTTCTAACCCTTTATTAATCGGAGAGGAGATTTGTTCGTGTTAAGAATAAAATTTTGTGTCACGGGTTGGAGAGGCGATGGCCAAAATGCATGCGTATGTGCGTGCGCCAAACATGCACCGAGCCACGCGTTGGAGAGGCGTGCATGCATGCCCTGGTGCCCTGTGAGAAAACAGTGGGCGTAGCCAGGCCCACAGTGATGCCCAGCTCTCTCAGGGCATCTTCAACAGCTGTAAGATAAGTGTTGGTAAATTTGCCACCTAAGACATAGTGTTGATGTGGCATGTAATAAATATGAAGAGAGAGCAAAGTTGTATATAGAATAACCAACAACCTTTGCATAAGCTCTAAGGTGAAATAGAGAGCAATCACATTTATTTTCTCATCATTTATTGGATACCTTAGATACAACCCATTGGAATAGTTGTATGATAGCTTGTTGGTTGATGACATAGACATTTTACCAACAAGACTAACATACAATCTATTGAAGATGGCCTGAGGGGTTTCTTGAGCGAGTCGACGACTTTTCTAGTAGTATGGGGCACAGAACCGGGCCTCGTGACCTCGTGCTCTCACGTGCCTGTCACCCTCGTCTCATACTATTTTTCTTGTCCCGATAGAAATGCTCGGGTAGTCTGAAAGCTGAACTATGGCAAGATAGACTAGGCAATAGGCAACCCACACTCTGGCAATAATTAAAGGCATCTCCAACCCTAAAAGCACGCCCCGTCTAACCAAGTTGTTTGTACGCAATTTGCGATCTAACATGATAACGGTTCGGAAGTTCGTTTTCTCACAAATCGGAGGTGGACAAAGAGGAAGGCTTTATGGAAGGTCAGGCCACCAACACATAGGACTCTGACACCCCGACCCACTCAAATCTCTTTTTGGTCCACTTTTCTTTCACTTCGGCCCTTTTCCCTCTTTGCTTTGCATATGCACACTCCTCGTCTGACATAACCGTTGTACCTCTCCACAATATTATCGATATGATTTCTCTTGAATTATTCTCTATGTCGTTTGGTGATTCTTCCCCAATGCGTGAATAGTTCCCCTAGGCATGGGAGATTTAGGTGGTCGGCAAGATTCATTAGTGCCTATCCTATATGTTGTCATTCGTGGTTACAGTTTTGTGTTGTTTATATGTGATGAACATATGCGTATTGTCCAATTTAAGGGCCCGGACAACATGATCCAAAGACCTATACAGGTAACACATATTGTTTAGTGAATTCGTGTATGTGAGCAACTTCATTCGTACTCTGTTAAAAAGCGAATTCATGACATCCAGCTGATAGGTGGAGACATCTACGTGGATCTAAGATAGTATGAGATAACGGTGATCCACCAAACCTAACGCATTGTTCTGATCTAACAACCTCAATTGCGGAGACGACCACGATGTGACAACATCAAAACAGGACTATTGAGGAGAATGGAATCTCGCGTGGAGGAGTTCTACAACTCAAGGATGACCCGCCTACCGAACAAACAATCAACACATTAGAATCATGATACAAGATAGTTGGCATTACCGTCGCACTGTCACACTTGATGTACACCATGATCCGAAGTTTCTCCACGCCTAATCTCTCTCCTGTAGGAAGCCATTTCCATTCTTTTAATTTATATTCTTTACTTTAAAGTTATCATTACGCTCACTCCAACAATCAATCCTTATTACCACTATGGTATATTGGGACAATAGTACCGTTTGCAGGTTCTCAAATAGTTACTTCACATGCGATTCGTGACAACTTGTGTGTGAATGAAACGCCACTTATTTAAACTCTCCTCTCTTTGTTGGGATGATAACTATTGTGGTACTTACATTAAGGTGCTACAGTACATGTGGTACTTATATTATGGTGCTGTTGGATTTGACACTTTGACAAAAGCTTGCTAGAGACCACCACTTCAAGGGAATATTCTTTTCATGGGTTCGATAATCCAGGGTCACCTCTCGGGAAATAGGTGTGGGATACTTTTTTTGTTCCAATATAGGATCAATAAAAGGAGGTATTGATAACCCACAAGTATAGGGGATCGCAACAGTTTTCGAGAGTACAATATTCAACCCAAATTTATTGATTCGACACAAGGGAAGCCAAAGAATATTCTCAAGTATTAGCAACTGAGTTGTCAATTCAACCACACCTGGAAACTTAATATCTGCAGCAAAGTGTTTAGTAGCAAAGTAATATGATAGTAGTGATAACAGTAGCAAAAGGTAACAGTAGTAAAAGCAATGTTTTTGGTATTTTGTAGTGATGATAGCAATAATAACGAAAAAGTAAATAAGCGAAGAACAATATATGGAAAGCTCGTAGGCAATGGATCGGTGATGAAGAATTATACCGGATGCGGTTCATCATGTAACAGTCATAACCTAGGGTGACACAGAACTAGGTCCAGTTCATTGATATAATGTAGGCATGTATTCCGAACATAGTCATACGTGCTTATGGAAAAGAACTTGCATGGCATCTTTTGTCCTACCCTCCCGTGGCAGCGGGGTCCTTACGGAAACTAAGGGATATTAAGGCCTCCTTTTAATAGAGAACCGGAACAAAGCATTAACACATTATGAATACATGAACCCCTCAAACTACGGTCATCACCGGTAAGTATCCCGATTATTGTCACTTCGGGGTTAACGGATCATAACACATAATAGGTGACTATAGACTTGCAAGATAGGATCAAGAACACTCATATATTGATGAAAACATAATAGGTTCAGATCTGAAATCATGACACTCGGACCCTAGTGACAAGACTAGTCAGAATATGAAACCGGGAGATCAAAAAAGGAGAATGTTTTGTCCTGTGATGTGATGTCCATACCGATGTGAAATGGTTGTTCATACAGATTCTTCTTTCTAATCAACACATTGGTTTTTCTTTTTTGGAGATAAAATCGTAGCAACATTTTCTAGGTTTTCTCAAAACATAAAATGGGCAAGAGAGACACAATAAAGAAACCAAGCCTGAATAGTGTGACAAAGCCATATGCCTCTAAGAGCATACCGAAGAAAGGCCACCCCATCAGAACCAGGAAAAAGCCAGCGCCAGTTTATTATGCAATACAAATGTTAAAAATCGGAACAGCTGTAGCGATTTTGTAGTTGCCTAACCTTGTACTCCATCCGTCCCATAATATAAGAACGTTTTTGACACTACACTAGTGTCAATAACGTTCTTATATTATGAGACGAAGAGAGTAATTCTTAGGCTTTGCGAAGAACTGCGTGGTTGGTTTCAGACCAATTGTCAAACCCAAACCTGTCAGGATAAGTATCTGAAAGAAGATGTGAGAAAACGTCAACCATATGCATACTGGTCGACACAACTATTGAAAAGATTGAGGGGAAAAACTGAGAAAAGGAAACTCACAATGCCCATTGCAAATAAGCCGACGAGGATCATGCCCACTGCCACCAGCGTCACCGTCGCTGTTGCAACTGATGCCGCGAGCCCCAAGCCGCGGGACGTCTCGCACGACCACCACCTCCACCACTGCTGTGGAACGTCTAGGAAGAGCAGGGCCGCTGTTGCTCGCGTGTCACTGTAGGTCGCTCGATGTGCTTTGGTTTCTTTTTTTTTTCTTTTCACTGGTTTTCTTCGGGTTTTTTCTTTTCGTTTGTCATACGTTACTTTCATGTGTTTTATCAATGGTTTTTTCTTTACTTTTAATTTTTTTCCATGGTTTTATTCGTATTATTTGGGTTTCTTCTTGTTTTTTAACACATGTCTTCTTTTTCTCATTAAACAATGTACATTTATAGCGCACATGCGAAACATTTTGTTAATACACTTCAAACATTTTCCAAACAGTTGACAACCATGTTTTGAACACTTTTCTGAATACACTGTAACATTTCCCAAATACACGTTTTACATCAAACTTTTTTACAATGTATAAAGTTTTTTGAAATTTCCATTGACATTTTTTGGAAACATGTGTATCTTTCTTTCAAATGTTACCTACCTTTTTTTAAGGGACATAAACAATTTTTTGAACCTACGGGGAGAATTTTTTACATTGTATAAACATTTTTTTAGAAAAGTCATGAACTTTTTTGGACACGGTAGAATTTTTCCTTAAAATATCATGTATATTTTTTTAATGGGATGAAACATTTTGTAACATTTGAACACAATTTTTTATATTGCATACAGTTTTTTTAATGTCACAAATACAATTTTGAAAGTAAATGTCATGTACATGTTTTTAACAATGTCACATTTTTAAAACGTCACAAATATTTTTGTACAGATGATTAACATTTTTCAATATTTTATGTGAAGTATTTTTGTAATATATCTACTTAGAATATTTGTAAATATACATTTTGCAATAGAAAACAAAAAAGGGGGGAAAATGTTAGTAAAAAAGGAAGAGAAAACAAAAGGAACATGACGTCAGATGGCGCGCGGTTATCGGGCCGGCTCAACTCGTGCAGCGGGCGGCACATAGCTCAACTCGTCGCGCCCACTGGCAAAGCCCGTCTCTCCTCTCGCTCTCGTCGCCTTGCTTCTGCCGACGTCGGACAGCAAACAGCCACCGCCGTCACCGTCGCCGCGGCGGCTGATGCCGCGCGCCCCAAGCCGAGGGACGCCGGGCGAGGCCGCCACCTCCGCCGCTGCCGCGGAAGGGCCGGGAAGAGCGGGGCCGCGGGTGCCAATGCCGCGGCGGGCGAGGGCTCCAAGGAGAGCCCCGGCCCCGACCTGCCCCCCAGGTGAGTTCCGGTGCCGCCGCTCCATAGTCTGCTCGGACTGCGCCTAACGCCTGTGTTTCCCGCAGATGGGGGCGGAGTACGTGCCGGAGAAGCCCGGCCTCGACGCCGGCGACCCCCCCTCCTCGGCGCCTCCGCTGCCGTCTTCGAGAAATTCGGCTTCAAGGAGCCCCCGCCGCCGCACCTCCCGCGGTTTCCGGGTCCTCCTCTCCTCCCGCCGAGGTATCCCAGTCTTCCTCCTCCTTTCTGTAGGGTTTATGGCGGGGTCTGGTGCTTGGTAGCAGCAATCATATTTTCTGGTTGAACTGGAATCGGGACCTGAAGGACCAAAATTTTGTTGCTGGTAGGGCGAGGAGAAGGAGAATGAAGGCGCACCCCAAATGCCACGAAGAAGGGGTCAGATGCCGCTGATAATGAAGCTGCAGAAGAAGCAGCCGCGGAGGATGAAGATTGCAGAGCTGAAGCAGATGTGCGACAAGCCTGATGCTGTTGAGGTGCAATGCCTATAACTGTCCCATGCTGTTGCGACGTCTATGTGGACATCTATCTATGGTATCTTTGCATGAATGCGCTCTTCATCTCACATGTGCTTTGTTGTTTGCTTCCCTTGCTAGGTCGGATGGTAATGCCCCTATCCGAAGTTGCTCGTATATCTGAAGTCCTACAGGAACACCGTCCCTGTTCCAAGATACTGGTGCCAGAAACGAAAGTTCCTGCAGGTTTGTGAGTTTTGAAACAACTATTTTTAAGTATGATAACCATGTTTGTGAAATTAGTTGCTCAGTAAGTCGGTATGCAGAAAATGGTTGCATTTTCTTGCAAGTCGGTCAGGGAGTGGGTGTGGGGGCATGTGCACTGGGGAGGCTTGTTTGCCCAGTTTTATCCTACCATAAATTTGTAGTGTCCCTAAGATTTGGTCGCTTGGCCTAATTCCAATATTTAGCATGCTCTGCAATATTTTGGTTGTGCCAAGGCTTTTGTTGGTGCATAGTAGGAAAACTCTAAACACATTGTCACGCCTGCTGCTTGTGCCCTTTTGCTGACATGGCTAGGGATAGTTAGCTATACTAATTAGTTATTTATTTGAGGTCCCCTTTTGCTGACATGGCTAGAAATAGTTGGCTGTACAAAGTAGTTATTTATTTGAGTAACAGGATTCAAACATTAATTCTTCTGAAATGTCAATCCAGTTTGTGATCTGTTTGAATAGCTATATCCCTTGTGATTTAATCAGTAAACTAAGACCTACATTGATTATGTTTTGGTGTAAAGTACTATATGACATGTGGAACCCATGTGCAGCAACAATTAGAGAAGTTGTCATCGTCTGCAATCCTATCATCTCAACTTTACTGGCATCTTGGAGACGTCTTGAACTCTTGATTATGCTTTACCAAATTTGCCGCTTGGATATTTGGGGCAACAAACCAAACATGCCCATGATGTCCAACATGTTTCACCCTTCTTATATGGATGTGCAATTCTTGCAGGGACTGCTGTAACATCCGAGGAAGCTGGAAATGGTGTTGCGCTGCTTGAATGGTTTCTGTAGTGTATATAGGATAGTTATTTTTTGGCAGGGGTATATAGGATAGTTGAATCTACTGTATATTTATGTAATGCCTCTTCTGCTGTACAAATTTGAGTCCAACTTGAGTCCATGGCTTTTGATATTCCGTCATTCCGTGCATTAGAATCAGATCGTAGTTCTTGAGCTGTTATATTTTTCTTGAAGAGTAAAAAATTTCTAAACTCAAGATAGCATCTAGCACTGCCATATTTTAACCTATTGCTCTGTTCATATTCTTGGATTCATGCATTATGTTGTTGTTTCGGGGAAAGATGAGTATTGAAGAACAACCGTTCCAGCTTCCTGACTTCATTGCTGCAACTGAAATTGAAAAAATAAGGCAGGTAACTCACTTTATTGGAGTTGAGCAACATAAATGGACTGTTTATGTTGGTTCCCGTGAAGCTACTATCTGGGTTTATTGTCTCACTGGCTGGTAAATCTAGTGTTGTATTGGTGAGCTAGTGTCAGTGTCTGTTCTATCATGGGAAATGTTGCATGTTGGTGCACTCCTTTGGCAAGCTGATAAATTTCAGAAACTACATTGTCTTTCTTTTTGTTTAGATTATCTGCCTCAAAGACCCAAAGTATCAAATACTCCTGCTAAGAATTCTTCTGTTTCACAGGTGTGACAATTTGAGTATTGGTGGGCCCATCACTCAGAGTTATTGTTGTGGTTATCAAAATTCACGATACACAAGGCCTGAGAGCAACAAGGAATTATTGTTACCAAGGGCACTGCAATCATGGGTATATCCACAATCCATGTTACCTGCTTCCATCATACTGCTATGCTCTCATCAAATACACGAGGAGGTAATCACTAGAATTGAATGATTCTTCCTGTATTTTAAAAATAACTATCCCTGTAATTCCTGCGGATGTAATACGTTTCCCCCCTTCTGGCATGTAGAAAATGAGTTCCTTCTCAAAAGGTATCAGGACTGGGAAGACTTGTTTCAGAATCTTTATTTCATGCTCCGCAAAAATCTGTTGAACATCTTTTATGGTATCTCCGTACTCCTCAGACCTCAACATCTCATTCATAATATCTTGATTAAGTCACTTATGTGAGAAACTTAACTACTTATTTTCCATAATGTCTTCATTTGTACATGCACAAAAAAAGGTATATATTTGTTAAGAAAAACATTAGCTCATGACAGCTGATGCGAAGTATGATTTATGTATGTTAAACAGTGAACATTTTTATCGAGTGGAAGATGTATTTCGACAGTATACAATATGAATTTCTTCCTGCCTTACACTTTGTTATTCAAACATGAATGAGAACTTTGAGCATATAATTCCACATTTTGCTCAAGGTCACCTTCATTTGCTGTTCAATTTTATGTGCCTTGGAGTATTGAATTTTAAGGTTTTATTAGACTATGACTATCTATGGTTAATGTCCTCACTGTACTGAAGACTGGTTTTGTTATCTAGTTTATACTGCACTCATCTGTGGAAACTGTTCGGAGAAGCAGTCCTGTAATGCCTACTTATCAGTCTACACGTGGCACAAGGTCACTACTGTGAAAACATGTAAGCTCTCCATTCTGTTTCTGTCTCTACTTTGGTTTAATTTTCACACTAAAATGAACCCCTTATATGCCTGCAAGTTACTATGGCATATTTCTGTCATTGACCAATCATTATTTTTACTATGATCTTGCTTGCAATTTGTGTGTCACTTTAATCAAGTAGATCAACTTATTGGTTACCAAGGCTACTCTTTGGGTCTTGTTTTAATTTTCTGAGAACGTATGGCTTTGTAGTTCTACATGGGAATAAAACATTATATTTTGTGATGTAATAATTGCTTCTGATTTTCCACTTTGCTGAAAGTAACATTGCTTCAGTAGTTTAAGTGATTTTTCTACCCTTATATGGTAGCCTAACAGGAGTGGGATATAATATTGGTATGTTGGTCTCGAAGTCATCCAACTGCTTAAAACATCTCAAGCTTTTCGTTTGAGCTTCGTACTAGCTCAAAGTCATTTTTACTATTAGGGTTATGATTGTGTGACTATGTGACTGGTTTGTCACAGGGCGTTCGCTTTTCTATGCAATGCTGAAGTGGAGCAGGCTGCTGATGAGTTTTCAAAAATCCAAACACTTAATCTGGGCCAGGTTCTATTTGCTTATCAACCTTTCCCCTTATTTGCTAGTCAGGCTGCAGTTAACGACAGTTTGTGTTTTATTTTTCCTGAACTTGCAGACACTTCATATAGATGCTTTATCTGAGGTGGACAATACTACACAGTCACTCCTTTCATTTACTGGCAATAAGAGCATTCATGGCTTATATTATGTCTTGTTGAACTACAAGTAGGGTGCTTAGTCTCTAGTTATTATTCTGTTCCTTTTGACCTGCCAGAATTTTATGTTGTATAATCTAATTTTGTGATTTTCAGGTTCTTTCTGAATTCATTATCTGCCGCATACGTCCCAGTGTTATATTCACCGGTGCCATTTCAAAATGGTTGCCTCCATATTCCAGAGGTCATTTCATTTCTGTAACTCTGTTTTCATTTGGCTACTGTGGGCAGCCAAATGATTTGCGTACTCATGTTTATGTCCAGTTATTTCCTGCACAGCAAGACGTTGAACAGAAGCAGTGCGACCATATGCAGCCCAAGATGGGTAATATGGATATCGATTATCAGGTCAACATCTCCAGCTGCATATCACAGTAGTTTACTTATGTTGCCAAAGCTGCATTTGAAGTAATTTGTGGATCATGCTTCCTCTGCTTTCTTCCATACAACCATGAGTACTTATATTTGCTACTTTATAGTGCCTTCTATAGTTATATCGCTGTGTTTGTATTTTAGGCCCTCTTTTTGATGCAAACCTAAATCCTCCCTGAGTTATCTGCAAATACGAACCCATCAGAGTAACTCCCTGGGTGTCATTCTAATGTTTAGGGAACTTACACAACTAATACTGCTACTGTTGGTGTGTAATTGATATTTGATGTAACTTTAATATATTAGATCTGCCCAGTCATCAGTTTCTACCATGGTTGTCATTCAAGGCTAATAATGTTTTGTTTTCCACAGGTTTTTCATGATGCATTCTTCAAATATCAAACAAAACCCAAGTTGACTAGTCATGGTGATCTGCATTATGAAGGGAAAGAGTTTGAGGTACGTACTCTACAATATTTACACAACAAAAAAGGCAGAGACCATCCATGAGTCCATATATGGTTCTGATGCTAAGTTCTACTTGCACATTCTACAGCTGAAGCTTAAGATAATGAAACCAGGTATGCTGTCCCAGGAGCTTAAGAAAGCTCTTGGTATGCCTGATGGTGCCCTGCCCCCATGGCTTACCAGGATGCGGGTATGTATTAACTAACCTATGTTCGTCTGGTTTTCTTATTGGCAATGGTTTCATCATTAGCCAGTTGACCCCGCTTCATTTTGCCAGTTCGTTGGTCCTCCACCCTTTTATCCTTATCTGAATATCCCATGTTTAAATGCCCCAATCTCTCCTGGAACCGATGAGGTACCTTACCTAAACCAAACCTGCTATTATTTCTTTGTACCATATCCCAGTATATGAACATGTTTTTTTGGATTCCTGATGCAAGTCAAATCTTGTCAATAAAGTTAGTTGCAGTGTATTGTGGTTTTCGTGAGCAGCACTAACATTTGCTTTCTGCGATTATCTAGGAAGAACCTCTCAATCGCAGCAAACACTGGGTAGATTCAGAAGACGAAGAGGATGAAGAGGAAGAAGAGGAGGAACTAATTATTCATGCGGAAATAGAAGAAGGCATTCGGTCTGTTGACACCATCTCAAGGTAATTCTCTATACTCCTGTTCTTTTGTTGCCAGTTATTTTAAGTGCCAGTTACCAGTTTTCTTATTTCAATTAAATAGTGCAGTAGACACTTAGTTTCTAATTTTCGTTGTTGCTGTAACAGTACTCCAGCTGCTGTGGAAACACCTGATGTTATCGACCTTCGAAGCTGCAGAGGAAGGATGCAGATAATCAGCCAGGTCAGTAAACTGCTCTCTGTGTACGAGAAAGCAAAGTGGTGTTAATCATCAATGTCTTGATGGTTGACAAATCATTCTATTATGGCACCGCTTAGCTTGGCTAGTCGTTGCTGTTAATCATCAACACGCTGTTTCTTCCCTCTGAAAGTTCTTGAACAGAAAGAAGAAATGATCACCCCACGGGCGCTGTTCGCGTCGAACCACCCATATGCTTCCCTAGCCAAACCTATCGCGTAGTTCTCCCTCGATTCCCATATAGTTTGTCAACCATAAAAGTCACACGCCGCATGGCCTCACCTTGCAGGTATGTGCTGGTGGCAGCTCAAGATAAACCGTGTCATCAGGCGGCAGTATTGGTGATGGACCTGGGGAATTGGGAAAGCCTCCAAGTGACAGGTAACTTACCTATTAAAAAGTTTCGTTTTACACCATCTAATAATTGCTACATTTCCTTTGTAAACCTGCTATTGTTTCTTTCCAACTGCATAGGCACCCAACCCAGTATATGAAAATGTTTTTGGATTCCTGCATCACGATGAACCTTGTAAATTAAGTTAGTCGCATTGCAGTATGGTTTCTCTTGAGCAGAACTAACATTTGCTTTCTGCAATTATGGGGGATTGGATGATTTGCCCCACTTTACAAGGGGTTGGATGATTTGCCCTGTGATTGTCTCAATGACAGTGGCCCCGGGCCCCACCCGGTAGCCTCTCAGGGGGGGGGGGGCAAATGATCTTATGGAGAAGTAAAGTGGGGCAAAAGATCCAATTTCTCCTGCAATTATGTAGGGAGAGGAATTGGACGAAGAAGAGAAGGAACCGGAAGATGGGAAAATAGAAAAAAGCATTCTAAAAGAGGAAGAGGTACTGGAAGATGGGGAAATAGAAGAAGAAGGCACTCAGGAAGAGGAAGATGGTTAAATAGAAGAAGCTATTCGGGAAGACGTAGAAGAGGAGGAGGAACTGGAGGAAGACGGGGAAATAGACGAAGC
>NC_041390.1:624082783-624102418 GCF_002162155.2 Triticum dicoccoides | reverse complement strand
GGGGGGGACTGGAAGTTGGGGAAATAGTGGAAGGCATAGGCAAAAGGAAGAAGAGGAGGAGGAGCTGGAAGATGGGGAAATAGTAGAAGGCACTCAACAAGAGGAAGAAGAGGAGGAACTGGAAGATGGGGAAATAGTAGAAGGCATTCACTCTGTTTGACACCATCTTAAGGTAATTGTCTATACGTGTGTTATTCTACTGTCAGTTGCCATTTTATTTTCCAATTTAATAGTGCAGTAGACACTAGGTATTCGCTTGTCCTTGTTGCTGTGACAGTACTCCAGCTGGCATGGAAACACCTGATGTCATTGACCTTCGGCAGCCATCGATGAAGGAAGCAGATAATAACCAGGCAGAAAGGCCATTATACCAGGTGATGTAATGTGCTCTCTGTGTCCGAGAAAGAAAAGTGGTATTGATCATCAAGTTATTGGTAATTAACATAGTGCTCCCTGTTAAGTTTGCTAGTCGGTGCTGATAACCGTCAGTTTGCTCTTTCCTCCCTCTGTAGGTTCTTGAACAGAAGGAAGAAAAGACCGCCTCTGCCGGGGGCACAACCATGCGTATGAATGCTTTCCTAACCAAACCCCTATCATGCAGTCCTCCCTCGATTCATGCTTAGCTTGTCAGCCATAAAGTCACAACTCACAAGCTGCATGCGCATTCTCGCGTTAATCACAGGTACGTGCTGGTGGGAGCACAAGATAAACGATAAACGTGCAGTGTAGTTGTTGTCACGTGTTATTTAAACATGTTCCTTGCCTGATATTTAGTCTTTGCTGCTTAAGAACCAGGGGCTGGAGAGAGTGGACGTCACCATCCACCTTGACCAGCTTGACGCCGTGCACGACACTCTGGTGGCAAAGTAAAAGACCGTCTCACCGGCCATTTTCTGCTACAGAGTGCAGGGATAATATGCATGGTGCGGCATGTTTTGGTTACCTACCTATGTGTTTCGGTTGACAGGTGCAGGGAGTTATGGGAGGAGGGAGAGAGCGCGGGCTAGAGGAAGAGGAGGGGGAAGATCGGCGGGGAAGGGAGCAAGAAGAGCAAGAAGATGGACTTCAAGTTTTAGAAGAGTAGGAGAATGACCTTTATTTTGCATCTGCAAACTAACTCATTGGAGGAGGTAGATTAGTGTCTGACGACCTGATGAACAGCTCCCGTTGCACGGAGGAGAATGTGTAGCTCGTGCGGAGTAGTGTAGATGCAGGAGTAGGAGGAATGTGGTTTAGGTGATGCCTTAGGTAGGATGTAAGGTTTGATTTTTGTAAGGTGGGATTCGGCCGCTGACCTTGAAGATAGTATCAGTGGGTAGACTTGTAGGACTGAAGATACTGTCAGTGGCTTTGAACAAGCTATCCAACTAGGAGAATGCAAAATAGTCGAAACATTAGAAGACTTGTTTTTCACCGTGCAGTATTTCTGTAGAGGTGGGTTTGTTTCTTCTTGTGCACGCATAATAATCTTATTATGCTCTTAGTTCTAACTCTTGTTCTAAAACTTCACACATGGCAGGTATAGTTGATCAATCCCACTACATAATTTGCCTTCTTGAGTCTGAATCACCAGATGGCCATCAAATAGCTGTTGAAATGATATCAGGAGATGAGCACTCTCACACTGCTAATCTTCCCACTTCTGTGAGCACTGTTTATGATCTAATTTAGTTTTCCTAGTGTAATACCTCTTGATCTCTGTCAGCTACATGATATTCTTTTGCAGGATCAAGCAAGGAAGTTTGTGGATCGATCATTCTTCTGGTAAGTCAGCATTTTGCCCCAAGGAAACCATTTCCTTGATAAATAAAGAACTTGTATATTTTTACAATTTTGGTTAAGTGAGGGATCAAATATGTAGTCAACTTTATTTGATGGTAGCTTGGAGGATTAGAAATATGACTATTGCTTTCCAATTAGCTGTTCTTGCATTAATTGCGAGCGAACCTTTCTGTCTGTGGTCATTTGTCTCTTAGGCAGTGACAGGCTGTTGATATGTTTAAATGCTACTATGTTGTTTCTTGTTTATGGAGTGGGCATGCTAAACTAGTTCCTGCCCTGGATGAATTCAGAATTTTAGGAACCGTTGTTTTCCAATGATGCTGAAATAATATTTCAGCTCTATTTCTGAGTCTTGGATTGTGTGTGCAGATGAAAGTGAATGGCTACGCACTATGCAACTCTACGGAATGCAATGGATTCTCTGATCTCAGGCGGGTAAGATGAGGATTCTTTTTATTAATACTCGCAATTACTCCCTCCGTTCCTAAATATTTGTCTTTTTAGAGATTTCAAATGGTTACCACATACGGATGTATATAGACATATTTTAAAGTGTAGATTCACTCATTTTGCTCCGTATGTAGTCACTTGTTGAAACCTCTAGAAAGACAAATATTTAGGAACGGAGGAGTAGATTAGAATCGGCCCAGTTGCACCTTCATTAGAATCAGCCAAAAAGCTGGCATCAACAAAGTGTGATGCATTTTTTTGGGGGTAAGGCCTAATCTTTATTGATTAAAGACCACATAGAGTGGGATAATGTTCACATTTAAGAGCAAATCTGGCTAATCTATGAGCTTCTACATACACATACAAAGTCAGTAACATTGGACTGGACTACTCATCTCCCCCACCGCCATCCACCGCTCGGCCCAGCTCGGCCTCACGTCAGGAACAATGGGCCTTAGCCCATCATTCGCCCATCGCAGCAGACGGCACATATAAATGGCGATCCTCCCTTCCACGCCGCCCCCTCCCACCTAGGGTTCCACCATCTTGTCAAAAGAAAAAGAAAAAAACTAGGGTTCCACCAGAGAGCAAAGGGGATCGGGTGTCAGTTATGCGCCACCGCCTGCCGTGCGCCGATCTCCCCCCTCTCGCCGTCGCAATCGCCGTCGGATGCCTCGAATGAGGATCCACTGCTGCTTGCGAACAGGCGACCAAATAAGCAGCTCCCCCTTTGGGAGTAACACCAAAAGATACACAAAAAAGCGCCAACACCACATAGGACAGGACACACACGGACAAGATAACTCAATTAGGTTTCTATCCTTGCTTTGTTCATAATGTAACACCAAAAAATCACACCATTCTCTTTTTTGTATATGCTGTCCAAGACTCGTAAAAAGTCCAATGTGGTGCAAAATCAACCACAATCATGCATAGGAAAGACACGAGCCACCACTAATTGAGGAGGGACGTTGCACATAAGTCCTAGCAAAAAATTACAGTGCACTTACAAACAAAAACCAAGCGTTTTTACAGCGCCCTTTCTAAACAAAATTGGGTGTTACTTCTTCCGATTAACATGAAAAATCTTAAGCTGTGTTACATGTCAAAAGATAATGTCCTACCACCATAAGCTCAGGTATGCAAAGTACCAAACACATAAGATTTTACATACAGCATAGTACCTTAAGAGGTACTATAAGGGTTGGTTCTCTGAAGGCGAAACTTCATCAAAAACGGGATTTTGAGCAGTGGAGCGATCTGCAAGAGTAAGTCCTAATCAGTTCGAGCGGCAGACATAATCCAAAGGAATTTTGAGAGGTAGATTTTTACAAATCATATGCCCTCTACTGTTCTGCCTTGTGCGTTGGCCGAGAACGACAGTTGAGCCTCTGCAAACCGAAACGATGGTCATATACTGAAGATACGTCAGTGTTCAGCTACAAGGCCAGCAGTAGGGGAGAATCACCTCTGCGTTTGCATCACCTGATCTCGCACCGACAGCCTTGGTGCATCATTCTTGTGCCGGGAGATGTTACCTGAGTAGCAAACTGCAAACTGCAAACTCCATGTGCACATTTGCAGATCCACCAAAAGGGAAGGATCCTTAGGGCAGTTGACAATGGCCATGGCATCGACAAGATTAACGTGGAGGGGTAGGGTTTCCGCGCACTTGGTTGATGACCACGAGATCGGAGCCTCACTCGGCCTGTCGGCCATGAACTGCGGCGGCACCACCATCTTGATGTAATCCTGCGCGCGACGCGGGCGGGAGTCACAGAAGCAACCCATGACCAGCCACTCGCTGGGGTTTCTCGGGGGCTGGTGGAGCTTATGGTCGGCGGCGGTGGCTGGAGGCCCGCGGCTTCGGCGGAACGGGGCGCCGGAGTTCAAGGTGGAGGACTGGAGGCTGCGTTTTTTTCTTTTTGGGATAGAAGAAGGCTGCGTAGCCGCCGCGGTATCAAGTTGGGTTGAATTTCGGCCCACCCGGAAATTTGGCCCACGTGGAAACAAATATGTACTTTGGAAAAACGTGTATATATTCTAAAAAATATGAAAAAAGTGTATATAAGCAAGGTGAGAGAAAGGACAGCTGGGTCTCCTGAGATGTCATGACAAAGCTGAAAAAATTGGGAGGTCTGGGCTTCAGAGATATAGAACTATTTAATCTTGCTTTATTGGCTTTTTTTGGCGTGGTGTATTCTACAAGAACCAAAGTACCTCAGTGCACATATTCTTAAGGCAAGGTATTTTCCTCGGTCCGATTTTATGCAAGCCCAAGTTGGTAAGACACCCTCTCATGTGTGGAGGGCGATAATGAAAGGGAAAGACATGTTGGCTCAAGGTCTGATCCGCAGGGTGGGAAATGGTCAAACAATAAATATATGAAGAGAAAATTGGTTATCCAGGGAATACAATATGTGTCCAATCACTAGCCTCACGCTCCACCTGAACTAGTCAGCGAGCTCACCTTAAGAAAAACGGGCAACTGCAACAAGGAGTTGATTCACAGCACTTTCATATCCATTGATGCCGAGGCAATTCTATCTATCGCTTTGTGCACAAGGGCGTTCGATGATTTCTGGGCATGAAACTATGACCAAGGGGCATCTTTTCGGTTAGATCGGCTTACCGGATGATATTATCGACAAAACACCTACGTGAGGCATGGCTGGAGGGACGTGTTGATTCGTCAAACGCTGAGGGTGAACAACGCTCTTGGTGCAATCTTTGGAAGGTGCAAGTGCCTTCAAAGATTAGAGTCTTCCTTTGACGTTTGGCTCAACAATCTATTCCTTCAACCGACCTGCTTCATCACCGCAACATGGTTGTTTGTAGCACCTGCATACTGTATGGGGCAGAGGAGGGAGGACTCATGGCGGCACTCACTACTGGAATGCACCATGTCCCGCTGTGTTTGGGCTCTAGATCAATAGTTAGTGCATGCAATGCAGCAAACAAGAGAACTGGATGCAAAACGATGGATTTTTTTTCTCTGGTGGAACTACTACCGCACCATGATTTCATTTGTGTGCTAGTCACACATGGGGTAATTTGGCATGCGAGGCGGAAAACTATACATGAACTGATGAACATGAGTTCGAGAGCCCGAGCGCCGCACAAGAGTTCGTGCAAGACGTTTCATTGGAGAAATCACCATGGCAAACCAACTACCCCACAACATCAAGCGACCAACATCCAGCCTACTATCACTCGTTGGACTGCATCCTCCTACAGGGTCAACGAAGTGGATAGCATCGTTTCTAAGTCTTCAAGCAACAGTTCAGTAAGTGCTATCTATAGAGACAGTGGCAGAAATTTCCTTGGGGCCTCGGCCCTGGTTTTCGCCGAGGTAACTGATCCGCCCTGCCCAGGGGCTCTCGCTTGTCGTGAGGCCGTGGCTTTGGCGACTGATCTCTTGCAAATGTGCATAGTCATTGCCTCGGGCTGTAAGGAAGTGGTATCAGATATCAAGGAGGGCAGCGCCCGCAAGCACGATCATATCATTCGCGAGATCAGGATCACATAATCGGAGTTCCAGGATTGCCTTTTCATCTTCGAAGGAAGTGCCTCGAATACAGAGGCACATAGCCTCGCTTACAGCCCATGCCCTTAGCAGCACTGGTGGTTAGCAAAACACTTTGTTAGTTGTCCTGGCATGGCGCAGGTTTGAGTCCTGGTACCCGCACCTTCTGTGTGTGTTTTTGCGAGACATTTTGACTACGTTGCGCGTCCATCATGGGGCGGCCCATGAGGTGATGAGGTGGGCGCGCGTGGGCGCCAGCTTATTGTTCGGGCGCTTAAGGCGCCGAACAGAAGAGCAATTAGTTGAGGAGCGCTCCTTCGGGAGCCTCCCAACGATCACATGGGGTGGGCTGAGATGGCGCGCTTTCTTCGGATTTTTTTTAAAAAAATTCCGCACGCGTTTTCTGCTTTTTAGATGGTTTTCTTTCCGGTATTTTTTTGACTTTTTGGTTTTCCACGGGTATTTCTTAGCTTTTCGAAAAATGTTTTTCTGGGAAAAAAATAGTTTGAGCAGAAAATAACGCATTTTCTCTTCTTCTTCTTCTTCTTCTTCTTCTTCTTCTTCTTCCGTGAGAGGTATGATTTTGCTTCACGAGAGCCACATATTTGCTTCCGTGAGAGGCACGACTGTGCCTCTTGAAAACGGATTCCGAAAAGAGAAAACTCATGGTTTAAAAGATAAAATGGTTAAAATAAACGAATTTACAAGAAAAAGAAAAAAAATTCACAGATTGCGACAAATGGCTCCCTTCTATCTGTCCCTTCCGCGACGTCCGATAAAATTGAACGATACAAAGATCCTTCCATCACACTGTAACCTTTTTTTTAGGCAAATCTCACTGTGCCTTTTTTTTTAGACAAATCTCACTGTACCCGAAATATAGTTCTCGCGGGGTGGCCGGGCTACTGCAAGCCTGCAACAGGAAAAGCTGGTTGGGCCTTTAGCCCATCCGTGCCACCATTCTTCCATCACAGGCCGCCATATATAATTTGGTCCTCACCGATCGACTAAAAAAAAAAGATCTAGGGTCTCACCGCTGCCTGCCGTGCGCCCATCTCCACTCTCTCGCCGTCGCCGTCTCCGTCGCCGTCGGATGCCTCGAATGAGGATCCACCGGTGCTTGAGAAGAGGCGCCCAAATAAGCAGCTCTCCCTTTGGGAGCTGCAGTCCCCAATCCAAGTAGCAGCAGCACAGCAACTCCTTTCCGAGCTGCGACCGGCAATCGAAGCAATCAAGCAATCGAAGCGGCTCCCTTTTTATAGTAGCAATCAAGAATCAAAAGCAGTCCTTTCCGGATTACAATCAGAAACAGGCCCTCTTTCGAATTCAGTCTCCAAGTTTCCATTGGTGGCGGAAACCTAGCAGCTACTGTATATTAAGGACAGTATAATCGCACCTAATCCCTGCCCTCACAGCGATTTGGGTTTTTGGTCGTCCGTTTTATTGATCTGGGAGTTTCTGGCCGTCAGATTTCGTGTTTAAGGCAGTCTGTTTCGCAATCTGTGTAAACTGGGCCAGCTGTCCTGTGGGCTGCTACTCCACCGGCCGAAACAGACTCCTCTGATGCATTGGGCCTTTGGCGAGCCGGCAGCCCATTGGAAGGAGGGAGGCCTACGAGCGACCGCGTCAGCTCCATTTACTCGTGAACCCAATCGCTAAAAAAAATGCTCGCGAACCCTCATCGAGTCCCGACCGAGGCCGAGGGGAACGGGACCGCATCGATTCCACTACGGAATCAAGCCGCAGAGAGGGGCAGCCGGTTCCATCCAGTGAAGACCGCCGGGGTGCGTCGGTTAACCTGAGGTCAGGGATGGGATCGAGTCCATCCAGTCGATCGCAGCGACCGGAGGAGCGGGATCCAGGTCAAGCCGAGTCCATCCGGTCGATCCCAGCGACCGGAGGAGCGGGATCCGCGTCTAGCCGATCCAATCCAGCGCGTTGTAGAGGTGTGCTACGGAGTCAAGGTGCGGGGGAGGGAGATAATGGCAGACGCCTCGCGTACTGGTAACTTCTCTCCTCTCCTTCAAGAATATTGATTCAGAGATTAATCACCCATAAATAGCAGTCGATGGTCCGGCCATTGATTACTGGTCAGTTACATATGGCGACTCATATTCTACATCTACATTCAATTAACGCACACCATATAACCCCGACTTGCCGATGCTCCTTTCCCACTCTCCCCACTCTTGCAAACCAATCTCCAGCAGCGATGGGTGATGTTCAGGTCTCCAATTCGTTCCAATTGTCTCTCCTTCATGCATCTCCTCTTCCCCCAATTCTTCCTTCATTTTTAGAATTTGTTTGGGTTTATTGATATTGTTCTTTGTGCTCACAAAAATGCAGGTGTTTTGCTGATTCTGTTGCATTAGAAAGTTTAGGCATTAACCATCTGGAAGGTGATGCACTACTTTCTATGTTCCCAATTTTTCATTTGAAGTTCCCTGCCGCACTAGCTGCAGTGCTTCTGTTGAGACTTGCCAAATAATGCTTAATTGAACAAGTAGAAAGTGCAAGGGGCTACCAATAGTTGTATGTGTAGTCCATCTCTTTTTTACTTCTTGAAAGATTTTGTAGTTATCTTTAGCTGGTGAAACACACGTGCACTCATTCAAACTAATTATATCAATCTCTTGACTTCTGAATGCATAGATGCTGGTACAACTAAACCTGATGTCAAAGCAAATGGCAGGTAACTGTTCAGTTCATGTTCACACCCAGAGGATAATGGCTGTGTGCATCCTAGTTATGTAGAGGCCGGGTGTTACTCATAATGTTTTGTATCCGCTTGATGCTACATTTGAGATAATAAAATCGCCCTTTATCAAAAATGAAAAATGAGAAGTACACTTCCATTATTTTTGAAAACAATATCCTGTCTTGATTTATACGATCTCATCTACCTCATTATTCTTTGATGGCAGGTCAGGAAGACCGTCTTACTTTGATCCTTGGGCAGTGTGACTGATCGGTAGATCAACATCAAAGTTTTGATGATCTATGATTGTTTACGTGTTCAAGGTCTTGTGTAGTTGTCTGCTTGATCTGGTAGTATGACACATAAAATATTAAGGCATGTGAAATGTTTGATAGTCACTTGAAGCTGATTTTGCGTAAAGTCGAGAGTGACCTTTTGTTTTATGAGTTTTCAAAGGAGTCTGTTATAATTTATATAATTATTATTTTTATTTGACTTGTCTCTGAATTCTAATATTCACTTACTAAATTGAACCACAAAGTAATGCGTACTAACTTGCTTATACAATATTCACCCAAAACTAATTTTAAAAAATGACTTACACTAACATATATTTTACTAATTACCTATCATTTTATTGAAAAAATGGACGGACGCGGCAACGCGCGTCTTTGATGATCTAGTATCAGTTTGAAGAGGAGACGATCAGCTCTCTTCCCAGGCAAACGGCTGCCAGAACGGCCTCGGCAAATCCTCCCTCGACATGACGGTGAGTTCGTCCTCATGCTCCTTTTTTGCCTTCATATATCAGAAATAGATCCTCTTACAACAGCACCGCAACAAAGAAAAAGGAGCAAAAAGAAGTAGGAATCATAATCATAATTCTTGGTCAAAATTTAACCTTTTTGTGGGGAAATATCAAGATCGCCTCATTCTATTGGAAAGTATATAGAAGTATAATCACAATTGTGTTTTTTCTCTCGGAAGTATAAAGACTGTCTAATCAAAATTGTACAGTCAAAATTGCGTCTCTCTGTGGGGAAGTACAAAAAAATCTATAATTATAATTGCTCTTCTTGTGGGGAAGTTTGTAAATTATATCGTTGTTTGTGGAAAATATTAAAATTGCGCCGGTGATGTGACTAGTAAGAAACCAACTCTGATTTGTCTCCATATCAAATGTAGGAGGACAGTGAAGTTGATAGGCTCAGCAAGTTGCCTGATGACGTTTTGCTCAACATTGTGGAGCGACTTGATATCGCTGATGCTGCACGAACCACCATCCTCTCCCCACGTTGGAAACAGATCCCTGCGATACTCTCAAAGATTGTTATTGTGGCTGGTTCTTTTGAGCCCAAGCACGAAAGGAGGAAGATAACCTCAGATGATATAGTTCGGGCCAACACCACCGTGCTGGAAGCTGCTAGGTGCATACTGGGAAGGAGGGCTGGGAGTCTATCCACCATTCACCTGTTGTGCATGCAATTCTACTTGGGAGATGAGTCTGTTTTCATTGGCCAGACTGTTGCCAACACCACAGCAACACAAAAGGTCGCTTCAGTCGAGTTTACAATCATGACGAAGGTGCGCAGAAATTGTTCTGTTGATGAACTGCTCACTTATGGGAGGCAGTTCATGTCATTCTATGGTTCGTGTCC
This sequence comes from Triticum dicoccoides, assembly GCF_002162155.2. Taxonomy (NCBI): domain Eukaryota; kingdom Viridiplantae; phylum Streptophyta; class Magnoliopsida; order Poales; family Poaceae; genus Triticum; species Triticum dicoccoides. The sequence continues at coordinate 624,092,304 of NC_041390.1, read as the reverse complement.
AAACACATTTGGTGGTCTTGCACGCCTCACGCTAGAGAATTTGAGGTTGGGTGAATCAGACTTCCCCAAAATTTTCAGTATTTACAATCAACTGGAGTTCCTCCGTCTCCAACAGTGTGATGCGGGGAATATGTCTTTGCTGGAAGTGGAACACGAACAGCTCCGTGAATTACTGATTTTTTGTAGCAGTATTAAGAGGGTTGATCTGAAGTGTGTACCAAAGCTCACAATTCTGAAATTTAATGCTTTTATGTCTCCAGAAGACCCCTTCTGTCTGGGCTATGTCCCACTGCTTCAGACTGTGACCATCATTAATACTGGTCTTTCGCAGCACAAGATGCTCAAGTTAAGCGAGTTGCTGGGTAAGACCGCCATAAGCATCCTCCATTTGAACTTCAAATGTGAAAAGGTTAGTGGAGGCCCACAATGTTGTCCGAGTGTTGTGTGTTGTGGAGAGGTTGTAGTCATTATTTTTGGTAAACATACTTCTGCATTATCCCCCTCTTTTGCAGATTTGGGTGAAACCAGAAGGTCGAAAGCAATTGCTACCGGTGTTCCACAAACTAAGGCTTGTGAATTTGATCAACATTTCTGAAGAATGTGATTTGACTTGGACGATGTTCATACTCCAAGGTGCACCCGCCCTTAAGGAACTATGCATCATGGTAAAATCCGATTTTCATTTCTCATTTTTATTCCACCTCATGTTGAATATGCAAAGCGAGCTCTCTCTTTTCGAAGTTCAGACACCAGTTTGGAATTCTTGACCTGATTGAATGCAGGTGAGGGATCATTTATGTGAAGTGACAACCGGGGAGGTGAGGAAGAGGTTTACGTATAGCGAGAAGAAGGACAAAGGACTAGAGTGGGAACCATCTTCCCCTGATTTCAAGCACCACAATCTGGCTGAGCTCAGGATCTATGGGTTTCAGGCAGAAGACAAATTCATGAGGTATGCCAGAAATGTCATGGAGGCAGCGGTGAACCTGGAGGCCATGAACCTATATAGAAATCCAGGGTGTGATAAGTGCAAGCACACGCTTCCAGGTCAGTGGACATGGACGGAGATGTTGTTGATCAGAGACAAAATCAACAACGGGATGTCGTCACATGCCAGGATTCACTTCCCGAGCTGAGGGCAAGTTTTTTTCTTAAGAGAGATATGGCTCGCGTCTAGAATTCTGGCAAATGGAAATTGCCAATGTTTGTTATTTGTGATAAATGCTTGCACCTTGTTCTCGTTTCAAATTGTATTATACTGAGCACTGCACTGGTGACAAAGCGTGTTATAGCCGAAAGAACATTTCGTGCAGACTGAAACAATGAACATCTTTGACATCTGTCAGCGTTAGCCTGTTGAACTTTCGCTGCATTGCACTGGGCTCGCCTTGTACGAGCATAATCCTTCACCACACAGAGCTTCTAGCACTGGGTTTGTCCTTTTTATGTATCCACGATCTTGGGAACCAGATTGCTGGAAACCAGATCTTGCAAGAAGATACGGGCACCACATATATTGCTAGTCGAAGTTGGAATATGCTGTTGCTGCATATATTGTGGACCATTTTTTTTGAACCGGGCTAACCCCCTTTCCATTACTTAAAACGAAAATACAACCAGTCTGAGAACAGAGATGAGTCTAAGAACAGGAAAAAGGGGAGAGCGAGTTTAACGCACTACTAGGAAACCCACGGCACCCGCTCGCCATCGAAACGATATATTGTGGACCATGGGGTTGGAAAGGTCGAGAATGCATTTGTTGTTGTGACGAGTCCATTCCTTGTTGGTACGATTGGCCTGTTAGGAGGAAGTCCTTGTGGCGGCCGGTGCCTGGGGAGGGATACTGGAAGGAATTGGTGGCCGCTGAACATGATGCCCATGTTGCTGATGTTGTGGTGTATGCTGAGCACCTTGAGAGGTAACATTTTGATTACAAGAGTTTCTGGACTCATTGATGCTGAAAATAGGACGTGGGATGAACAATTATTAAATGATATATTTTGACCTATTGATGTGCAATGAATTATGAATATCCCTTTGGCAGTGGGTATGATGGATGATTTTGTCTCATGTCACTTTAACAGAAGTGGGATTTTTTCTATTAGATCGGCTTACCATGAAAAATGGGAGCACTAGCACGGACGAAAGTTGAGAATGACAAACTCAGTTCAAGCCTCAAGTACTAGTCCAGTCTGGAGAACCATTTGGAAATTGCGTGTGCCGGCAAAAATAAAAATCCATGTGTGGAGAGCTTTGCTTGGAGCCATTCCCTGTTACGGAGTCCTTGCGAATAGGCATATGATAACTAGTTCCCAATGCCCGCTTTGTACATCCGACTGTGAGAGTATTAGGCACGCTTTGTTTCTATGCCCGAGAGTGCAAGAAATATGGCGAATTCTAGGTCTGGGACCCTTGATCAATGAGGTATGTTCATCTGAAAGGGAAGGGGGGTTTGTGCTGGCGGATGTGTTACTGTCCAGGAATCAATTTCAGTCGTTGGTGGCTGATGTTAACCACAAAGATCTATTGGCCATAGGTGTCTGGTATGTGTGATGGGAGCGTCGTCAGTTCACTCATGGTGAGCTCCTTTGTGAGCCAACGAGATCAGCACAAGCAATTTTAGCTTTGGCAAAAAACTTCACACAGGCACAATCCAAAAATACGAGAATCAAGAGACATGGATGGAATAAGCCGCCGGATGGTCTAGTTAAACTCAATGTTGATGCTACGTTTGATCAAGACAGAGGTACTGGGAGTACGGGTGCAATTTTACGTGATGACACAGGTTTTTTTCTTGGCTGCATCTTGTGTTGATATTCCGTTCGTGGAAGATGTTGGGACAACAGAAGCTCGGGGTCTTAGGGGTGGGCTTCTTCTGGCTAATGATATGGGCTGCAACAAAATCTACGTGGAGACGGATTGTATGGAGGTAATTAAGATCATGCAGAACGGTGGAAATTCACTCGGCCCAGCGGCGACAATCTATGAAGAATGCTCTTTTTTAGCTCGCAATTTTATTTCAATATGTTTTCATCATTGTCCTAGGGAGGCCAATATGGCGGCGGATGTATTGTCTAGAAACTCGGAGACTTCTCGAACAATTGTCTGGAAGTCGGAGCCTTCGGGGTTTCTAGTAGACGTTTTATCAAACGATGTATCTTTATTCTCGGATGAAATATAAACCGCCATGATGGCATTCCCTTAAAAAAAAGCAAGGTGCGTTTCTCCTAATTTTTTCATCCGTTCACCATCGATTTTTTTGTTCTATCCAAGGTGGTACTAATTTTTTGTGTGTCCATCTGCCATAAAAGAAACAGTTTTATCCAAAATTTCGTAAGTGGCCGCGCGTGCTGAGGTCCAGCCCATTTATTTCCTGTCCATGCAGCTGAGAACCATTATTTATCGCACTGGGCGAGAAATAGACAAAGTTTCGCATATAGCGCCCAGTATTGGGACGACCTGCTTTATATTTTTCTCAGTTCTTCTTCTTTTTCCTTTTTATTTTCTTTCCCTTTTCTTTTTCCTTTCCTTTTTCTTTTTTCTCTTCCAATTTTATTTTTGTTTTTTCCTTTTTTCATAAAATCAATTTTTCAGAATTTTAGTTTTTATTAGATTTTCGTAAAATCTCCAGAATTTATTATATTTTTACCATTTTGATTTTTTTCTTCAAATTTTAGATTTTTCTTCCCATTCCGGAAATTATTGAAAACTATAGAAAATTTTCGAATTTTAATTGTTTTATGTTTTCCAAAATTGTTCGATATTTTCAAAATAAATTGCATTTTGAAAATGATACAAATTCAAAAAATATTCATTTTTATTGAAACATTCACAAATTCAAAGTAATGCTTGTGTTATAAAACATGTCTTTGAAAATTGTTTCAATGTTCAAAACATATTTAATTTTCAAAAATTGTTCACATATTCAAAAAATGTTCGTTTTCTTATAGAAGGTTCATGTTTTTAATGTTTTGTGAATTTCAATAAATTTTCATGTTTCGAAGAATATTCGAGATATCATAATTATTAATTTATTTTTTGATAAGTTTAATAAGATGAGGAAAAAATGTTCTGAATGGTACGCTACAGTATATTATTAAACATTCGTACTGGCCATTTATTAGCACGAGCTGTTTGTTCGAGTGGCTAGCAGCACGTGGTTGAGTTTTTGAGGTCGTGAGTTTGATCCTTCAACACAGTGGTTGTTTTGGATTTTTGTTCGCGCCTTACAAACACATGTCATTTTGGTGCCTGCCACTTGCCTGGTCAGACTTGAACTATTGTGCATCCGACGTGTTATTTGACAATAAAAAAGAATATGTTTGTTGACTATAATTAAAAGAAATTGTGGGCACATGGCAATAAAAGAGGATATGTTGGTTTGTCTCTGACTAAAAATATGTGGGCAAGTGATCACTGAAATAATTACAGAGAATAAACCCTGGTAAAATAGGGACTACCTGGTTATGTGTTGATTATACCAATGAAACGGGATTCGTTGCAATTTGTATTGTATCTGTTACGCCATCATAGGAAAGAGTGGTCGAAGCAACTATGCCCTGAAGGTCGCCGTGCTGCCACAAAATGAGGAGGCAACCAGAACCTAGACACGGTGGCGGACACGAAGAAAAAAAAAGTCACAAGTTGGGTGGTGGCCACCACTCCGACCAACCCCATCACTATTAAGATCTCGTGGGCCAAACATGACCCGTGAGAACTCGCAGCTCCTCGCTCTATAGCCCCACCACTATGGAGACCGTTTTGATGGACACATAAATTATCTCTTCGATACTTCTCGTAAAAAAATATCTCACCCGTTGTAACGCACATGCATATGTGTTAGTTTACACTACGGAGGGTGTGCAACTGCAGGATGCCGAAGACCAACTAGCTGTTGGTGAGACTGTCAGGGCTGCAGAAATTGAGTATGAGCATATGGAGCATGTCGTGCAGGAACCTGAGCAACATTGTGCGGCGCGGCGGTGCCACACTGCCACTTACGTTTGAGGTTGTATGTGCTGTTGGTATTGGCCATACTGTTGATGCTGCTACGTGCAGGGGTTTGTAGCCAGGGTAATACTGCTGGTAGTACTGGAGCTTCTGCTGGTACTGCTCAGCCGTTTGAGTTTGTAGTGCAACTGCTTGACCTTGAGTAGCAGAAGTAGGCGTCCGTGCACAAGGGGCCGCAGCCACCACGCTTGTTGTGGTCACACCAGCTGAACTAGTTGCCACTGCAGAAGCTGTGACAGCTCCGGGTGTTGCTGCAGGTGGCACTACTGTAGGAGCTGCTGCACAAAAAGTATCGTGTCCTGACCACGCCAGCCCAGCAGCAGTAGAGGAGATCGGGAAGGGAGATCACGAGACAAACAAGTCTGCTACGCTTCGATGTGGCAGGCGCGCTTTGGTGGAGGAAGAGGGGTTTCAGCTGCGGCGGACTCCGGGACAGTGCTGTGGAGAGGGATTTGGAAGGACAAGGGTTGCGTTCTCATCATACACAGCAGCAGCATACCTGAGTGTGTTGCCCTGGCAGAAATCACTAGCTGATGGATGATCAGCCAAATGTAGCAATGTGCAGAAGACAAAGACATTGGCTTGTCTCTTAATAACTCGACAAGATAGAATCAATTCATAGCTACCTTAGAATGTACACTTACAATGATCGAACCAATTCATAACTCAAAGATTAAACATCTAACGATGGTTCTTCCTGTATGGATAGTTCAGCAGAATCTTTAGTATTCCCTCCGTCCCATAATATAAGACCCTTTTGCAAGCTAGCATAGTTTGCAAAAGCATCTTATATTATGGGATGGAGGGAGTGTCATTTGCCATTAGACAGTAACGTGTAACCCATAACCGAAAAGGGAACCGGTGACAACATTAAGATGCGGTGCTGAACAAAATGATAGTTAATGTCTACAGACTTTGGTGAACAAACTAACACAAGCCGATGGCAAGACAAAGAGCCATAATCCATCCAGAGATACTAGTGTTGTGTTGTATCACTGACTCGGTGTAAAGATTATATCAGATAATAGTAGATCATGCACTATATGTGTAAAATTTGAACTAAAACCACGGCAATTATTATGGATCGGAGGGAGTACGCACAAAAGAAGGCCACCAGCTTAGGCGGGTTCTCTCTAATTGTTTTTACTGAAAAGCTATTTCACTCAGTTTCCATAAGAAAACAGTTAAATGGAGGATCCTGAAAACAGGGACTTGCTTGATTGTTTAGTGCCTGCAGTTAAAATGGTTAAAACTTCAAAGTCAGCAAGCAGTGTGCAAAGTTGCTGCACTGGGAGCATGACTAATTCTGCAGAGAGCATGTTGCTCCTGCAGAGCCTCCAGGCTTAGCAACTTGCAGCCTATTTTCTGCTGAGAAAGTATCTGACGGCGGGAGCAAGCAAACATGCGTGCGGCACTTACGGTGGCAAGAGAGCTGCTGCGATGCAGGCTGATGGAGAGCGGCCGGGATACGCTGCTGGAGCGTGTTGCCGAGCTGCTGGATGCAGCGGCGTCGGGAGCACCACCCTTCTGCTATCGACTTCTTCCCCAGGCTACTGCAGGGCCGCGCGGTGAACCTCACCACATCCGTGTGCCGTCGACTACGCCCGGGGGCTTCATCAACATCAGCACGGCCAGCGGTGTAGGGGGCTCCGACCCCCCATGCCGCCCGCGACAAGCACGAGCTCAAGCATCGCCCTTCATGGTCCCAGCCGGATGCCACGCTACCATCCTCAGGACGCCACCCTAGGCCAAGCAACATGGAGCGTGGGGCACCATGGCGAGGTGTTCGGGGTGACCGCCCCGGAAGCCTACGTGCCCCGCATGATGGATCAAGGGTACGCACCAGAGGACGACCTAGGCTCATTCATTGGAGAAGATTGGGGAGAGGGGGCGCTAGGAGCCGAAGCCTGCCAAGAACCAACGGAGAACCAGAACGATCGCGCCGGCAACGGCAACTACAGGGTACCGCTAATCTCTTAGGAACAGGCTTATGCCAACCATGGGTTGCAGATGAATCAGGTTGCAGCGTCGATCGACGACCCTGGCACGGCGGCACCTGTTCCAACAAGGGAGACACACTGGGGGGCACCGGGAGGGAGCCAGGAGCAACGCCCCTCCCCCGGCGCACGACGCCTGGCGACACCCGGAGGTAGGCCCTCTGCCAGGGAGGCCTCGACAACCCTTCCCCGGCAGAGGACCTATGGTTGCCGAGGGAACCGCTGGTGAGCGAGTCCTGGGTTAGGGGGTGTTCGGATAGCCGAACTATACCTTCAGCCGGACTCCTGGACTATGAAGATACAAGATTGAAGACTTCGTCCCGTGTCCGGATAGGACTTTCCTTGGCGTGGAAGGCAAGCTTGGCGATGCGGATATTCAAGATCTCCTACCATTGTAACCGACTTTGTGTAACCCTAACCCTCTCCGGTGTCTATATAAACCGGAGGGTTTTAGTCCGTAGGACAACTTCATCATACAACAATCATACCATAGGCTAGCTTCTAAGGTTTAGCCTCCTTGATCTCGTGGTAGATCTACTCTTGTACTACCCATATCATCAATATTAATCAAGCAGGACGTAGGGTTTTACCTCCATCAAGAGGGCCCGAACCTGGGTAAAACTTCGTGTCCCTTGTCTCCTGTTACCATCCGACCTAGACGCACAGTTCGGGACCCCCTACCCGAGATCCGCCGGTTTTGACACCGACATTGGTGCTTTCATTGAGAGTTCCTCTGTGCCGTCGCTTTTAGGCCCGATGGCTCCTTCGATCATCAACAACGATGCGGTCCAGGGTGAGACTTTTCTCCCCGGACAGATCTTCGTCTTCGGCGGCTTCGCCCTGCGGGTCAATTCGCTTGGCCACCTGGAGCAGATCGAAAGCTACGCCCCTGGCCACCAGGTCAGGTTTGGAAGTTTAAACTACACGGCTGACATCCGCGGGGACTTGATCTTCGACGGATTCGAGCCACAGCCAAGCGCACCGCACTGTCTCGATGGGCATGATCTAGCTCTGCCGCCGAACGGTGCCCTGGAGGCCGCACACGCACCGGTTCCGACCCTTAATTCGGAGCCTACTGCGCCAATCGAGGATGAGCGGTTGGACGCCACCTCGGGGGCTGCGATCTCAAAGGCGATCGAGCCGAACACCAGCCCCGCGCTCCACATGGCCCGTGACTCCGAGGAGCTGGATTCCTCTCCGAACTTCGAGCCTCCCGCGCCCCTGCCGATCGAATCCGATTGGGCGCCGATAATGGAGTTCACCGCCGCGGACATCTTTCAGCACTCGCCCTTCGGTGACATCCTGAGTTCTCTAAAGTCTCTCTCTTTATCAGGAGAGCCCTGGCCGGAATACGGTCAGCAAGGTTGGGATACGGACGATGAAGAAATTCAAAACCCACCCACCACCCACTTCGTAGCCACTGTCGACGACTTAACCGACATGCTTGACTTCGACTCCGAAGACATCGACGGTATGGACGACGATGCAGGAGACAAACAAGATCCAGCACCTGTAAGGCGCTGGAAGGCCACCTCGTCATATGACATATATATGGTGGACACTCCAAAGGATGGAGATGGCGATGGGATAGCGGGGGATGATGTTGGGGAACGTTGCAGAAAACAAAAAATTTCCTACGGTTTCACCAAGATCCATCTAGGAGTTCATCTAACAACGAGTGATCGGATGCATCTACATACCTTTGTAGATCGCGAGCGGAAGCGTTCAAAGAACGGGGATGAGGGAGTCGTACTCGACGTGATCCAAATCATCGGAGATCCTAGCGCCGAATGGACGGCACCTTCGCGTTCAACACACGTATGGTCAGCGTGACGTCTCCTTCTTCTTGATCCAGCAAGGGGGAAGGAGAGGTTGAGGAAGATGACTCCAGCAGCAGCACGACAGCGTGCTGGTGATGGAGTTGCAGTACTCCGACAGGGCTTCGCCAAGCTCTATGGAGGAGGAGGAGGTGTTGGAGAGGGAGAGGGAGGCACCAAAGGCAAAGGTAAGAGACCCTCCCTCCCCCCCACTATATATAGGGGGGCCTAGGGGGGGCGCCGGCCCTAGGAGATGCAATCTCCTAGGGGGGCGGCGGCCAAGGGGTGGGGGGCTTGCCCCCCAAGCGCACACCCTTTAGTACCGGGTCGTGGCAACAACCGGTACTAAAGGGGGGGCCTTTAGTACCGGTTGGTTCCACGAACCGGTACTAAAGGGGGGTGCTTCCCGTCGCTTGGCCTGGCCAAAACAGGCCTTTAGTACCGGTTGGTGGCTCCAACCGGTACTAAAGGTGCCTTCTATATATACATCACTTCGAAAAATTTCATTCTCCCTCTGTTTCTTCCCGATCGATCGACGCCGTCGCCGCCCCCGTCCTACGCCGCCCCCGTCGCGCGCTGTTGCCGTCGCCGCCCCCATCCTCGTCGCCGCCCTCATCCCCGTCGCCGCCCATGTCCCCGTCGCCGCCCCCGTCGCTGTCGCCGCCCTCGTCTCCGTCGCCGCCCCGGGCCCGTCCCC
>NC_041390.1:624079598-624082169 GCF_002162155.2 Triticum dicoccoides | reverse complement strand
GCCCGTCGCCTCGCCGTCGCCGTCGCCCCGCTGTGAGCTCTCCCCCTCTAACCCCTCTCCCTCGCCCCCGGTGGCCACCATGGGCGCCGCCCCTCCCCGAGCCCATACACACACACAAGCATGATGAACACACACACACGCACATTTCCTTAAGTTAATTAGTATATACGTATTTTGTATGTTTAATTAGTTTAGATTTTCCAGATTATTATTTTTTCACTAGTATATATGTATGAATGCATGTTAGATGGATATAATTAGTGTTTAATTAGTACGGAATTTTTTTATATAATGTTGTTTTTCTGTTTTTAATGGATGTATAGAAGTTGTTTTTTCTGTTTTTAGTGTTAGATGCTTAATTAGTATGAAATAGCATATAGAATTTTGACATATGCAATGATAGCATAATTAGTGTTACATTTGCATATAGTATTTGTTGTCGACGATGCCCGGCCCGCATCCTCGCCGTCGACCCGTTCGCAACGACGTCCTGCTTCAGAGGACCCATGTCCGGGACTAGGCTCCGCCGGGCTGGCACTGGGAGGTGCTACCTTCAGGGGCGCGACGCTTGGTGAGGAACCCGACCTCGGGTCCCGTCGTCGACCCTCATCTCCTTTGGTGGCATTCGCGTGGGCCACTTTCGGTGCGGAGGGAGCCGGCCCCGCCGGAGGTGGTACGTCGCCGTGTCAGGGAGGAGGACGAGCACGTCCATCGCTACATGGCTGCTATGGACGTCAGGTTCTCCAATACCTGGCAGGTTCTTTGGGGAGATCACCCGAGCTATGATCCAGTGATGGTTCCTTCACTTTGGTTGTCCACCGCCTAGATTACTCTCTAGTATTCGATCTTTATTAGGTAGCTAGCTAGCTAGTGATGTATTCGATATATAATATTCGAGATGATTTATTCAAGATTATATATATTATTTGAGACGATGTATTCGAGATTATATCTATTATTCGAGACGACGTATTCGAGATTAACTCTATTATTCGAGACGATGTATTCGAGATTATATCTATTATTCGAGATGATGTATTCGAGATTATATCTATTATTCGAGACGATGTATTCGAGAGTATATCTATTATTCGAGATTATACTAAATTGTTTTATATTTCTTTTGGCATAGTTAAATAAAAGCTATAGCGGACAATACCGACAGAGAGAGAGAACAGACCATGTTCGATATCATACGCGGGCCAAATGATGATCAGAATGAAGAAGATTTTGATGGCTCCGAATTTCTAAACAACACCGGAGAGGGTGATATGATATCCGAAGATTTTAACCCCTTTATTCATTTTCTTTGTCGGCGGGCAGGGCTTCGGCAAGGTTCATCAACGTCACGGAAGGCGAATGGAAACCACAGCTGAAATGGTTTCGATCCAAGGTAAGTAATTAAGTAGTACTAGCTAGCTAGCTAGTGAAGGATAAATGTTTATTATTCATGCTAGAATTGTATTAACCGGAAACATAATACATGTGTGAATACATAGACAAACAGAGTGTCACTAGTATGCCTCTACTTGACTAGCTCGTTAATCAAAGATGGTTATGTTTCCTAACCATGAATAAAGAGTTGTTATTTGATTAACGAGGTCACATCATTAGTTGAATGATCTGATTGACATGACCCATTCCATTAGCTTAGCACCCGATCGTTTAGTATGTTGCTATTGCTTTCTTTATGACTTATACATGTTCCTATAACTATGAGATTACGCAACTCCCGTTTACCGGAGGAACACTTTGGGTACTACCAAACGTCACAACGTTACTGGGTGATTATAAAGGAGTACTACAAGTGTCTTCAAAGGTACATGTTGGGTTGGCGTATTTCGAGATTAGGTTTTGTCACTCCGATTGTCGGAGAGGTATCTCTGGGCCCTCTCGGTAATGCACATCACTTAAGCCTTGCAAGCATTGCAACTAAATGAGTTAGTTGCGGGATGATGTATTACAGAACGAGTAAAGAGACTTGCCGGTAACGAGATTGAACTAGGTATTTGGAATACCGACGATCGAGTCTCGGGCAAGTAACATACCGATGACAAAGGGAACGACGTATGTTGTTATGCGGTCTGACCGATAAAAATCTTCGTAGAATATGTAGGAGCCAATATGGGCATCCAGGTCCCGCTATTGGTTATTGACCGGAGACATGTCTCGGTCATGTCTACATTGTTCTCGAACCCGTAGGGTCCGCACGCTTAAGGTCACGATGACAGTTATATTATGAGTTTATGCATTTTGATGTACCGAAGGTTGTTCGGAGTCCCGGATGTGATCATGGACAAGACGAGGAGTCTCGAAATGGTCGAGACATAAAGATTGATATATTGGAAGCCTATGTTTGGATATCGGAAGTGTTCCAGGTGAAATCGGGATTTTACCGGAGTACCGGGAAGGTTACCGGAACCCCCCGGGAGCTAAATGGGCCATGATGGGCCTTAGTTGAAAAGAGAAGAGGTAGCCCTCATGGGCTGCGCGCCTCCTCCTTCCCCTAGTCCTATTAGGACTAGGAGAGGTGGCCGGCCCCCTCTCTCTCTTTTCCTCCGCGAATCCTAT
>NC_041390.1:624043226-624079525 GCF_002162155.2 Triticum dicoccoides | reverse complement strand
GAATCCTATTCCAACTAGGATTGGGGGGGGGGAATCCTACTCCCAGAGGGAGTAGGACTCTCCTGGCGCACCCCTTGTGGCCGGCCAGCCTCCCCCCTTTGGTCCTTTATATACTGAGGTAGAGGCACCCTAGAACACACAAGTTGATCCACGTGATCTATTCCTTAGCCGTGTGCGGTGCCCCCAGCCACCATAGTCCTCGATAATACTGTAGCGGAGTTTAGGCGAAGCCCTGCTGCTGTAGTACATCAAGATCGTCACCACGCCGTCGTGCTGACGGAACTCTTCCCCGACACTTTGATGGATCGGAGTCCGGGGATCGTCATCGAGCTGAACTGTGCTCGAACTCGGAGGTGCCGTAGTTTCGGTGCTTGATCGGTTGGATCGCGAAGACGTACGACTACTTCCTCTATGTTGCGTCAACGCTTCCGCAGTCGGTCTGCGTGGGTACGTAGACAACACTCTCCCCTCTCGTTGCTATGCATCACATGATCTTGCGTGTGCGTAGGATTTTTTTTTAAATTACTACGAAACCCAACAGTGGCATCCGAGCCTAGGTTTTATGTGTTGATGTTATATGCACGAGGAGAACACAAGTGAGTTGTGGGCGATATAAGTCATACTGCTTACTAGCATGTCATACTTTGGTTCGGCGGTATTGTTGGACGAAGCGGCCCGGACCGACATTACGCGTACGCTTACGCGAGACCGGTTCTCCCGACATGCTTTGCACATAGGTGGCTTGCGGGTGACAATTTCTCCAACTTTAGTTGAACCGAGTGTGGCTACGCCCGGTCCTTGCGAAGGTTAAAATAGCACCAACTTGACAAACTATCGTTGTGGTTTTGATGCGTAGGTAAGATTGGTTCTTGCTTAAGCCCGTAGCAGCCACGTAAAACTTGCAACAACAAAGTAGAGGACGTCTAACTTGTTTTTGCAGGGCATGTTGTGATGTGATATGGTCAAAACGTGATGAGATATAAGTTGTTGTATGAGATGATCATGTTTTGTTAAAGTTATCGGCAACTGGCAAAAGCCTTATGGTTGTCTCTTTATTGCATAAGATGCAAGCGCCAAATAATTGCTTTACTTTATCACTATGCGATAGCAATAGTTGCAAGAGCAATTGTTGGCGAGACGACCACGTGACGACACATTGATATAGATCAAGATGATGGAGATCATGGTGTCATGCCGGTGACGATATAGATCATGACAGTACTTTGGAGATGGAGATCAAAGAAGCAAGATGATGATGGCCATATCATGTCACATATTTTGATTGCATATGATGTTTATCGTTTATACATCTTATTTTTGCTTTGATTGATGGTAGCATTATAAGATGATCTCTCACTAATTATCAAGAAGTGTTCTCCCTGAGTATGCACCGTTGCCAAAGTTTGTCGTGCCCAGACACCACGTGATGATCGGGTGTGATAAGCTCTACGTCCATCTACAACGGGTGCAAGCCAGTTTTGCACACGCAGAATACTCGGGTTAAACTTGATGAGCCTAGCATATGCAGATATGGCCTCGGAATACGGAGACCGAGAGGTCGAGCGTGAATCATATAGTAGATATGATCAACATAACGATGTTCACCATTGAAAACTACTCCATTTCACGTGATGATCGGTTATGGTTTAGTTGATTTGGATCACGTGATCACTTAGAGGATTAGAGGGATGTCTATCTAAGTGGGAGTTCTTTAAGTAATTTGATTAATTGAACTTAAATTTATCATGAACTTAGTCCTGGTAGTATTTTGCAAATTATGTTGTAGATCAATAGCTCGCGTTATTGCTTTCATATGTTTATTTTGATATGTTCCTAGAGAAAATTGTGTTGAAAGATGTTAGTAGCAATGATGCGGATTGGATCCGTGATCTGAGGTTTATCCTCATTGCTGCACAGAAAAATTATGTCCTTGATGCACCGCTAGGTGACAGACCTATTGCAGGAGCAGATGCAGACGTTATGAACGTTTGGCTAGCTCAATATGATGACTACTTGATAGTTTAGTGCACCATGCTTAATGGCTTAGAATCAGGACTTCAAAGACGATTTGAACGTCATGGACCATATGAGATGTTCCAGGAGTTGAAGTTAATATTTCAAGCAAATACCCGAGTTGAGAGATATGAAGTCCCCAACAAGTTCTATAGCTAAAAGATGGAGGAGAATCGCTCAACTAGTGAGCATGTGCTCAGATTGTCTGGGTACTACAATCGCTTGAATCAAGTGGGAGTTAATCTTCCAGATAAGATAGTGATTGACAGAATTCTCTAGTCACCATCACCAAGTTAGTAGAACTTCGTGATGAACTATAATATGCAAGGGATAACGGAAACAACTCCCAAGCTCTTCGTGATGCTGAAATCAACGAAGGTAGAAATCAAGAAAAACATCAAGTGTTGATGGTTGTCAAGACCACTAGTTTCAAGAAAAGGGCAAAGGGAAGAAGGGGAACTTCAAGAAGAACGGCAAGCAAGTTGCTGCTCAAGTGAAGAAGCCCAAGTCTGATCCTAAGCCTGAGACTAAGTGCTTCTACTGCAAAGGGACTAGTCACTGGAAGCGGAACTACCCCAAGTGATTGGCGGATAAGAAGGATGGCAAAGTGAACATAAGTATATTTGATATACATGTTATTGATGTGTACTTTACTAGTGTTTATAGCAACCCCTCAGTATTTGATACTGGATCAGTTGCTAAGAGTAGTAACTCGAAACGGGAGTTGCAGAATGAACAGAGACTAGTTAAGGGTGAAGTGACGATGTGTGTTGGAAGTGGTTCCAAGATTGATATGATCATCATCGCACACTCCCTATACTTTCGGGATTAGTGTTGAACCTAAATAAGTGTTATTTGGTGTTTGCATTGAGCATGAATATGATTTGATCATGTTTATTGTAATACGGTTATTCATTTAAGTAAAAGAATAAATTTTTGTTCTGTTTACATGAATAAAACCTTATATGGTTACACACCCAATGAAAATAGTTCATTGTATCTCGATCTTAATGATACACATATTCATAATATTGAAACCAAAAGATGCGAAGTTAATAATGATAGTGCAACTTATTTGTGGCACTGTCGTTTAGGTCATATTGGTGTAAAGCGCATGAAGAAACTCCATGCTGATGGGATTTTGGAATCACTTGATTATGAATCACTTGATGCTTGCGAACCATGCCTTATGGGCAAGATGACTAAAACGCCGTTCTCCGGAACAATGGAGCGAGCAACAGATTTGTTGGAAATTATACATACTGATGTATGTGGTCCGATGAATATTGAGGCTCGCGATAGGTATCATTATTTTCTGATCTTCACAGATGATTTGAGCAGATATGAGTATATCTACTTGATGAAACAAAGGTCTGAAACATTTGAAAAGTTCAAAGAATTTCAGAGTGAAGTGGAAAATCATCGTAACAAAAATGAAAAATTTCTACGATATGATCGCAGAAGTAAAATATTTGAGTTACGAGTTTGGTCTTCAATTAAAACAATGTGGAATAGTTTCACAAACTCATGCCACCTGGAACACCACAGCATAATGGTGAGTCCGAATATCATAACCGTACTTTATTAGATATGGTGCGATCTATGATGTCTCTTACCGATCTACCACTATCGTTTTGGGGTTATGCATTAGAGACAGCTGCATTCACATTAAATAGGGCACCATCTAAGACCGTTGAGACGACACAATCTGAACTGTGGTTTGGCAAGAAACCAAAGTTGTCGTTTCGTAAAGTTTGGGGTTGTGATGCTTATATGAAAAAGTTTCATCCTAATAAGCTCAAACCCAAATCGGAGAAATATGTCCTCATAGGATACCCAAAGGAGACTGTTGGGTACACCTTCTATCACAAATCCGAAGGCAAGACTTTTGTTTCTAAATTCAGAGTTTTTCTAGAGAAGGAGTTTCTCTCGAAAGAAGTGAGTGGGAGGAAAGTAGAACTTGATGAGGTAACTGTACCTGCTCCCTTATTGGAAAGTAGTTCATCACAGAAATCTGTTCCTGTGACTACTACACCAATTAGTGAGGAAGCTAATGATGATGATCATGTAACTTCAGATCAAGTTACTACCAAATCTTGTAGGTAAACCAGAGTAAGATCCACACTAGAGTGGTACGGTAATCCTGTTCTGGAAGTCATGTTACTAGACCATGACGAACTTGCGAACTATGAGGAAGCGATGATGAGCCCAGATTCCACGAAATGGTTTGAGGCCATGAAATCTGAGATATGATCCATGTATGAGAACAAAGTATGGACTTTGGTTGACTTGCCCACTGATCGGCAAGCAATTGAGAATAAATGGATCTTCAAGAGGAAGACGGACGCTGATAGTAGTGTTACTATCTACAAAGCTAGAATTGTCGCAAAAAGGTTTTCGACAAGTTCAAGGTGTTAACTACGATGAGATTTTCTCACTCGTATCTATGCTTAAGTCTATCCGAATCATGTTAGCAATTGCCGCATTTTATGAAATCTGGCAAATGGATAAACAAAATTGCATTCCTTAATGGATTTACTAAAGAAGAGTTGTATACGATGCAACTAGAAGGTTTTGTCGATCCTAAAGGTGTTAACTAAATATGCAAGCTCCAGCAATCCATCTATGGACTGGTGCAAGAATCTCGGAGTTGGAATATATGCTTTGATAAGTTGATCAAGGCATATAGTTTTATACAGACTTGCGGTGAAGCCTGTATTTACAAGAAAGTGAGTGGGAGCACTACTGTTGGGGAACGTTGCAGAAAACAAAAATTTTCCTACTCGTTTCACCAAGATCATCTAGGAGTTCATCTAGCAACGAGTGATTAGATGCATCTACATACCTTTGTAGATCGCGCACGGAAGCGTTCAAAAGAACGGTGATGATGTAGTCGTACTCGACGTGATCCAAATCACCGATGACCAGCGCCGAACGGACGGCACCTCCGCGTTCAACACACGTACGGGACGGGAGACGTCTCCTCCTTCTTGATCCAGCAAGGGGGAAGGAGAGGTTGATGAAGATCCAGCAGCACGACGGCGTGGTGGTGGATGCAGGGCGTCACAGCAGCAGGGCTTCACCGAGACTACGAGGGAGAGACGTAACGGGGGGAGATGGAGGCGCCAGGGGCTGGTGTCAAATCCCTCCTCTCCCCCCCACTATATATAGGGGTGCCAGGGGGGCGCCGGCCCTAGTAGATGAGATCTACTAGGGGGGCGGCGGCCAAGGGGAGGTTTCCCTCCCCCCAAAGGCACCTAGGGGTGCCTTCCACCACATGGACTCTTCCATGGTGGAAACCCTAGGCGCATGGGCCTATAGGGGCTGGTGCCCTTGGCCCATCTAGGCCAAGGCGCACCCCCTACAGCCCATGTGGCCCCCCGGGACAGGTGGCCCCACCCGGTGGACCCCCGGGACCCTTCCGGTGGTCCCGGTACAATACCGATAACCCCGAAACTTGTCCCGATGCCCGAAATAGCACTTCCTATATATAATTCTTTACCTCCGGACCATTCCGGAACTCCTCGTGACGTCCGGGATCTCATCCGGTACTCCGAACAACATTCGGGTTTCTGCATAAACATATCTTCATAACCCTAGCGTCACCGAACCTTAAGTGTGTAGACCCTACGGGTTCGGGAGACAAGCAGACATGACCGAGAAGACTCTCCGGTCAATAACCAACAGCGGGATCTGGATACCCATGTTGGCTCCCACATGCTCCATGATGATCTCATCGGATGAACCACGATGTCGAGGATTCAATCAATCCCGTACGCTATTCCCTTTGTCTATCGATATGTTACTTGCCCGAGATTCGATCGTCGTATCCCAATACCTTGTTCAATCTCGTTACCGGCAAGTCACTTTACTCGTACCGTAATGCATGATCCCGTGACCAGACACTTGGTCACTCTGAGCTCATTATGATGATGCATTACCGAGTGGGCCCAGTGATACCTCTTCGTCATATGGAGTGACAAATCCCAGTCTTGATCCATGTCACCCAACAGACACTTTCGGAGATACCCGTAGTCTACCTTTATAGTCACCCAGTTACGTTGTGACGTTTGGCATACCCAAAGCACTCCTACGGCATCCGGGAGTTACACGATCTCATGGTCTAAGGAAAAGATACTTTGACATTGGAAAACTCTAGCAAACGAACTATACGATCTTGTGCTATGTTTAGGATTGGGTCTTGTCCATCACATCATTCTCCCAATGATGTGATCTCGTTATCAATGACATCCAGTGTCCATAGTCAGGAAACCATGACTATCTGTTGATCAACGAGCTAGTCAACTAGAGGCTCACTAGGGACATGTTGGTGTCTGTTATTCACACATCTATTACAATTTCCGGATAACACAATTATAGCATGAATAAAGACAATTATCATGAACAAGGAAATATAATAATAATGCTTTTATTATTGCCTCTAGGGCATATTTCTAACAGTCTCCCACTTGCACTAGAGTCAATAATCTAGTTACATTGTGATGAATCGAACACCCATGGAATTCTGGTGTTGATCATGTTTTGCTCTAGGGAGAGGTTTAGTCAACGGATCTGCTATATTCAGGTCCGTATGTACTTTACAAATCTCTATGTCTCCATCTTGAACATTTTCACGAATGGAGTTGAAGCGACGCTTGATGTGCCTTGTCTTCTTGTGAAACCTGGGCTCCTTGGCAAGTGCAATAGCTCCAGTGTTGTCACAGAAGAGCTTGATCGGCCCCGACGCATTGGGTATGACTCCTAGGTCGGTGATGAACTCCTTCACCCATATTGCTTCATGTGCTGCCTCCGAGGCTGCCATGTACTCCGCTTCACATGTAGATCCCGCCACGACGCTTTGCTTGCAACTGCACCAGGCTACTGCCCCACCATTCAAAATATACACGTATCCGGTTTGTGACTTAGAGTCATCCAGATCTGTGTCGAAGCTAGTGTCGACGTAACCCTTTACGACGAGCTCTTCGTCACCTCCATAAACGAGAAACATTTCCTTAGTCCTTTTCAGGTACTTCAGGATATTCTTGACCGCTGTCCAGTGTTCCTTGCCGGGATTACTTTGGTACCTTCCTACCAAACTGACGGCAAGGTTAACATCAGGTCTGGTACACAGCATGGCATACATAATAGAACCTATGGCTGAGGCATAGGGGATGACGCTCATCTCTTCTATATCTTCTGCCGTGGTCGGACATTGAGCTGAGCTCAATTTCATACCTTGTAACACAGGCAAGAACCCCTTCTTGGATTGATCCATATTGAACTTCTTCAATATCTTATCAAGGTATGTGCTTTGTGAAAGACCTATGAGGCGTCTCGATCTATCTCTATAGATTTTGATGCCTAATATATAATCAGCTTCTCCAAGGTCCTTCATTGAAAAACTTTTATTCAAGTAGGCCTTGATGCTGTCCAAGAGTTCTATATTATTTCCCATCAAAAGTATGTCATCTACATATAATATGAGAAATGCTACAGAGCTCCCACTCACTTTCTTGTAAACGCAGGCTTCTCCATAAGTCTGTGTAAACCCAAACGCTTTGATCATCTCATCAAAGCGAATGTTCCAACTCCGAGATGCTTGCACCAGCCCATAAATCGAGCGTTGGAGCTTGCACACTTTGTCAGCATTCTTAGGATCGACAAAACCTTCCGGCTGCATCATATACAATTCTTCCTTAAGGAAACCATTAAGGAATGCCTTTTTGACGTCCATTTGCCATATTTCGTAATCATAGAATGCGGCAATTGCTAACATGATTCGGACGGACTTCAGCTTTGCTACCGGTGAGAAAGTCTCATCGTAGTCAACCCCTTGAACTTGTCGATAACCCTTAGCGACAAGCCGAGCTTTATAGATGGTCACATTACCATCTGCGTCTGTCTTCCTCTTAAAGATCCATTTATTTTCTATGGCTCGCCGCTCAACGGGCAAGTCAGTCAAAGTCCATACTTTGTTTTCATACATGGATCCTATCTCGGATTTCATGGCTTCTAGCCATTTGTCGGAATCCGGGCCCGCCATCGCTTCTTCATAGTTCGAAGGTTCACCGTTGTCTAACAGCATGATTTCCAAGACAGGGTTGCCGTACCACTCTGGTGCGGAACGTGTCCTTGTGGACCTTCGAATTTCAGTAGGGGCTTGATCAGAAGTATCTTGATCATTGTCACTAACTTCCTCTCTAGTCGGTGCAGGCACCTCAGGAACATTTTCTTGAGTTGCGCCATTTTCCGGTTCAAGAGGTAATACTTCATCAAGCTCTACTTTCCTCCCACTTACTTCTTTCGAGAGAAACTCTTTCTCCAGAAAGGACCCATTCTTGGCAACAAAGATCTTGCCTTCGGATCTGAGGTAGAAGGTGTACCCAATAGTTTCTTTTGGGTATCCTATGAAGACGCATTTTTCCGACTTGGGTTCGAGCTTTTCAGGTTGAAGTTTCTTGACATAAGCATCGCATCCCCAAACTTTTAGAAACGACAGCTTAGGTTTCTTCCCAAACCATAATTCATACGGTGTCGTCTCAACGGATTTCGACAGAGCCCTATTTAAAGTGAATGCGGCAGTCTCTAAAGCATAGCCCCAAAAGGATAGCGGTAAATCGGTAAGAGACATCATAGATCGCACCATATCTAATAGAGTGCGATTACGACGTTCGGACACACCATTACGCTGAGGTGTTCCAGGCGGCGTGAGTTGTGAAACTATTCCACATTTTCTTAAGTGTGTGCCAAACTCGTGACTCAAGTATTCTCCTCCACGATCTGATCGTAGAAACTTGATTTTCCTGTCACGTTGATTTTCAACCTCACTCTGAAATTCCTTGAACTTTTCAAAGGTTTCAGACTTGTGTTTCATTAAGTAGATATACCCATACCTACTTAAATCATCAGTGAGGGTGAGAACATAACGATAGCCACCGCGAGCCTCAACACTCATTGGACCGCACACATCAGTATGTATGATTTCCAATAAGTCGGTTGCTCGCTCCATTGTTCCTGAGAACGGAGTCTTGGTCATTTTACCCATAAGGCATGGTTCGCATGTGTCAAATGATTCATAATCCAGAGACTCTAAAAGTCCATCAGCATGGAGCTTCTTCATGCGTTTGACACCTATGTGACCAAGGCGGCAGTGCCACAGGTATGTGGGACTATCATTATCAACCTTACTTCTTTTGGTACTCACATTATGAACATGTGTAGCATCACGTTCGAGATTCATAAAGAATAAACCATTCACCATAGGAGCATGACCATAAAACATATCTCTCATAAAAATGGAACAACCATTATTCTCGGATTTAAAAGAGTAGCCATCTCGAATTAAATAAGACCCCGATACAATGTTCATGCTCAAAGCTGGCACTAAATAACAATTATTAAGGTTTAAAACTAATCCCGAAGGGAGATGCAGAGGTAGCGTGCCGACGGCGACCACATTGACCTTGGAACCATTCCCGACGCGCATCGTCACCTCGTCCTTTGCCAGTTTCCGCTTATTCCGCAGCCCCTGCTTTGAGTTACAAATGTGAGCAACTGCACCGGTATCAAATACCCAGGAGCTACTACGGGCACTAGTAAGGTACACATCAATTACATGTATATCACATATACCTTTTGTTTTGCCGGCCTTCTTATCCGCTAAGTACTTAGGGCAGTTCCGCTTCCAGTGACCGCTTCCCTTGCAATAAAAGCACTCAGTCTCGGGCTTGGGTCCATTCTTTGGCTTCTTCCCGGCAGCTTGCTTGCCGGGCGCGGCAACCTCCTTGCCGTCCTTCTTGAAGTTCCTTTTACCCTTGCCTTTCTTGAACTTAGTGGTTTTATTGACCATCAACACTTGATGTTCCTTCCTGACTTCTACCTCTGCTGATTTCAGCATAGCAAATACTTCAGGAATGGTCTTTTCCATCCCCTGCATATTGAAGTTCATTACAAAGCTCTTGTAGCTTGGTGGAAGCGACTGGAGGATTCTGTCAATGACCGCATCATCCAGGAGATTAACTCCCAGCTGAGTCAAGCGGTTATGCAACCCAGACATAGTGAGTATGTGCTCACTGACAGAACTGTTTTCCTCCATCTTACAGCTGAAGAATTTGTCGGAGACTTCATATCTCTTGACCCGGGCATGAGCTTGGAAAACCATTTTCAGCTCTTCGAACATCTCATATGCTCCATGTCTCTCAAAACGCTTTTGGAGCCCCGGCTCTAGGCTGTAAAGCATGCCGCACTAAACGAGGGAGTAGTCATCGGAACGTGCCTGCCAAGCGTTCATAACATCTTGTTCTGCAGGGAGAACGGGTGCGTCACCAAGCGGTGCTTGTAGGACATAATCTTTCTTGGCAGCTATGAGGATGATCCTCAGGTTCCGGACCCAGTCCGTATAGTTGCTGCCATCGTCTTTCAGCTTGGTTTTCTCTAGGAACGCGTTGAAGTTGAGGACTACGTTGGCCATTTAATCTACAAGACATATTGTAAAATATTTAGACTAAGTTCATGATAATTAAGTTCAACTAATCAAATTATTAATGAACTCCCACTTAGATTAGACATCCCTCCAGTCATCTAAGTATTACATGATCCGAGTTTAACTAGACCGTGTCTGATCATCACGTGAGACGGACTAGTCAACGTCGGTGAACATCTTCATGTTGATCGTATCTTCTATACGACTCATGCTCGACCTTTCGGTCTTCTGTGTTCCGAGGCCATGTCTGTACATGCTAGGCTCGTCAAGTTAACCTAAGTGTTTGCATGTGTAAATCTGTCTTACACCCGTTGTATGTGAACGTCTGAATAAAACACCCGATCATCACGTGGTGTTTTGAAACAGCGAACTGTCGCAACGGTGCACAGTTAGGGGGAACACTTCTTGAATTTATTGTGAGGGATCATCTTATTTACTACCGTCATTCTAAGTAAACAAGATGCAAAACATGATAAACATCACATGCAATCAAATAATAAACGTGACATGATATGGCCAATATCACATAGCTCCTTTGATCTCCATCTTGGGGCTCCATGATCATCTTGTCACCGGCTTGACACCATGATCTCCATCATCATGATCTCCATCATCGTGTCTCCATGAAGTTGCTCGCCAACTATTACTTCTACTACTATGGCTAACGCGTTTAGCAATAAACTAAAGTAATTTACATGGCGTTTCTCGATGACATGCAGGTCATAAAAAGAATAAAGACAACTCCTATGGCTCCTGCCGGTTGTCATACTCATCGACATGCAAGTCGTGAATCCTATTACAATAGCATGAACATCTCATACATCACATATAGATCATTCATCATTCATCACAACTTTGGCCATATCATATCACAAACCACTTGCTGCAAAAACAAGTTAGACGTCCTCTAATTGTTGTTGCAAGTTTTACGTGGCTGAATTAGGGTTCTAGCAAGAACGTTTTCTTACCTACGTTAAAGCCACAACGTGATTTGTCAACTTCTATTTACCCTTCATAAGGACCCTGTTCATCGATTCCGCTCCAACTAAAGTGAGAGAGACAGACACCCGCCAGCCACCTTATGCAACTAGTGCATGTTAGTCGGTGGAACCGGTCTCACGTAAGCGTACGTGTAAGGTTGGTCCGGGCCGCTTCATCCCACAATACCGCTGAAGCAAGAAAGGACTAGTAACGGCAAGAAAGTTGACAAATCTACGCCCACAACAAATTGTGTTCTACTCGCGCAAGAAGAACTACGCATAGACCTAGCTCATGATGCCACTGTTGGGGAACGTTGCAGAAAACAAAAATTTTCCTACTCATTTCACCAAGATCATCTAGGAGTTCATCTAGCAACGAGTGATTAGATGCATCTACATACCTTTGTAGATCACGCACGGAAGCATTCAAAAGAACGGTGATGATGTAGTCGTACTCGACGTGATCCAAATCACTGATGACCAGCGCCGAACGGACGGCACCTCCGTGTTCAACACACGTACGGGACGGGAGACGTCTCCTCCTTCTTGATCCAGCAAGGGGGAAGGAGAGGTTGATGAAGATCCAGCAGCACGACGGCGTGGTGGTGGATGCAGGGCGTCACAGCAGTAGGGCTTCGCCGAGACTACGAGGGAGAGACGTAACGGGGGGAGATGGAGGCGCCAGGGGCTGGTGTCAAATCCCTCCTCTCCCCCCCACTATATATAGGGGTGCCAGGGGGGCGCCGGCCCTAGTAGATGAGATCTACTAGGGGGGCGGCGGCCAAGGGGAGGTTTCCCTCCCCCCAAAGGCACCTAGGGGTGCCTTCCACCACATGGACTCTTCCATGGTGGAAACCCTAGGCGCATGGGCCTATAGGGGCTGGTGCCCTTGGCCCATCTAGGCCAAGGCGCACCCCCTACAGCCCATGTGGCCCCCCGGGACAGGTGGCCCCACCCGGTGGACCCCCGGGACCCTTCCGGTGGTCCCGGTACAATACCGATAACCCCGAAACTTGTCCCGATGCCCGAAATAGCACTTCCTATATATAATTCTTTACCTCCGGACCATTCCGGAACTCCACGTGACGTCCGGGATCTCATCCGGGACTCCGAACAACATTCGGGTTTCTGCATAAACATATCTTCATAACCCTAGCGTCACCGAACCTTAAGTGTGTAGACCCTACGGGTTCGGGAGACAAGCAGACATGACCGAGAAGACTCTCCGGTCAATAACCAACATCGGGATCTGGATACCCATGTTGGCTCCCACATGCTCCACGATGACCTCATCGGATGAACCACGATGTCGAGGATTCAATCAATCCCGTACGCTATTCCCTTTGTCTATCGATATGTTACTTGCCCGAGATTCGATCGTCGGTATCCCAATACCTTGTTCAATCTCGTTACCGGCAAGTCACTTTACTCGTACCGTAATGCATGATCCCGTGACCAGACACTTGGTCACTCTGAGCTCATTATGATGATGCATTACCGAGTGGGCCCAGTGATACCTCTCCGTCATACGGAGTGACAAATCCCGGTCTTGATCCATGTCACCCAACAGACACTTTCGGAGATACCCGTAGTCTACCTTTATAGTCACCCAGTTACGTTGTGACGTTTGGCATACCCAAAGCACTCCTACGGTATCCGGGAGTTACACGATCTCATGGTCTAAGGAAAAGATACTTTGACATTGGAAAACTCTAGCAAACGAACTATACGATCTTGTGCTATGTTTAGGATTGGGTCTTGTCCATCACATCATTCTCCCAATGATGTGATCTCGTTATCAATGACATCCAGTGTCCATAGTCAGGAAACCATGACTATCTGTTGATCAACGAGCTAGTCAACTAGAGGCTCACTAGGGACATGTTGGTGTCTGTTATTCACACATGTATTACGATTTCCGGATAACACAATTATAGCATGAATAAAGACAATTATCATGAACAAGGAAATATAATAATAATGCTTTTATTATTGCCTCTAGGGCATATTTCCAACAACTACATCATTTCTGATAAGTATATGTGTATGACATATTGTTGATCGGAAATAATGTAGAATTATTCTGCAAAGCATAAAGGAGTGTTTGAAAGGAGTTTTTCAAAGAAAGACTTCGGTAAAGCTGCTTACATATTGAGCTTCAAGATCTATAGAGATAGATCAAGACGCTTGATAAGTTTTTTCAATGAGTACATACCTTGACAAGATTTTGAAGTAGTTCAAAATGGAGCAGTCAAAGAAAGAGTTCTTGCCTGTATTACAAGGTGTGAAGTTGAGTAAGACTCAAAGCCCGACAACGGCAGAAGATAGAAAGAGAATGAAAGTCATTCCCTATGCCTTGGCCATAGGTTCTATAAAGTATGTCATGCTGTGTAGCAGATCTATTGTATACCCTGCACTGATTTGGCAAGGGAGTATAATAGTGATCTAGGAGTAGATCACTGGACAACGGTCAGAATTATCCTTAGTGAAATAAGGATATGTTTCTCGATTATGGACGTGACAAAAAGGTTCGTCGTAAAGGGTTACGTCGATGCAAGTTTTTGACACTGATCCAGATGATTCTAAATCTCAATCTGGATACATATTGAAAGTGGGAGCAATTAGCTAGAGTAGCTCCGTGCAGAGCATTGTAGACATAGAATTTTGCAAAATACATACGGATCTGAATATGGCAGGCCCGTTGACTAAATTTCTCTCACAAGCAAAACATGATCACTCTTTGGGTGTTAATCACATAGCGATGTGAACTAGATTATTGAATCTAGTAAACCCTTTGGGTGTTAGTCACATGGAGATGTGAACCAATCACATAAAGATGCGAACTATTGGTGTTAATCACATAGCGATGTGAACTAGATTATTGACTCTAGTGCAAGTGGGAGACTGAAGGAAATATGCCCTAGAGGCAATAATAAAGTTATTATTTATTTCCTTATATCATGATAAATGTTTATTATTCATGCTAGAATTGTATTAACCGGAAACATAATACATGTGTGAATACATAGACAAACAGAGTGTCACTAGTATGCCTCTACTTGACTAGCTCGTTAATCAAAGATGGTTATGTTTCCTAACCATGAACAAAGAGTTGTTATTTAATTAACGAGGTCACATCATTAGTTGAATGATCTGATTGACATGACCCATTCCATTAGCTTAGCACCCGATCGTTTAGTATGTTGCTATTGCTTTCTTCATGACTTATACATGTTCCTATAACTATGAGATTACGCAACTCCCGTTTACCGGAGGAACACTTTGGGTACTACCAAACGTCACAACGTTACTGGGTGATTATAAAGGAGTACTACAGGTGTCTCCAAAGGTACATGTTGGGTTGGCGTATTTCGAGATTAGGTTTTGTCACTCCGATTGTCGGAGAGGTATCTCTGGGCCCTCTCGGTAATGCACATCACTTAAGCCTTGCAAGCATTGCAACTAAATGAGTTAGTTGCGGGATGATGTATTATAGAACGAGTAAAGAGACTTGCCGGTAACGAGATTGAACTAGGTATTTGGAATACCGACGATCGAGTCTCGGGCAAGTAACATACCGATGACAAAGGGAACGACGTATGTTGTTATGCGGTCTGACCGATAAAGATCTTCGTAGAATATGTAGGAGCCAATATGGGCATCCAGGTCCCGCTATTGGTTATTGACCGGAGACATGTCTCGGTCATGTCTACATTGTTCTCGAACCCGTAGGGTCCGCACGCTTAAGGTCACGATGACAGTTATATTATGAGTTTATGCATTTTGATGTACCGAAGGTTGTTCGGAGTCCCGGATGTGATCACGGACATGACGAGGAGTCTCGAAATGGTCGAGACATAAAGATTTATATATTGGAAGCCTATGTTTGGATATCGGATGTGTTCCGGGTGAAATCGGGATTTTACCGGAGTACCGGGAAGTTACCGGAACCCCCTGGGAGCTAAATGGGCCATGATGGGCCTTAGTGGAAAAGAGAAGAGGCAGCCCTACATGGGCTGCGCGCCTCCTCCTTCCCCTAGTCCTATTAGGACTAGGAGAGGTGGTCGGCCCCCTCTCTCTCTTTTCTCCCTCCGCGAATCCTATTCCAACTAGGATGGGGGGGGGGAATCCTACTCCCGGAGGGAGTAGGACTCTCCTGGCGCACCCCTTGTGGCCTGCCAGCCTCCCCCCCTTTGGTCCTTTATATACTGAGGTAGAGGCACCCTAGAACACACAAGTTGATCCACGTGATCTATTCCTTAGCCGTGTGCGGTGCCCCCAGCCACCATAGTCCTCGATAATACTGTAGCAGAGTTTAGGCGAAGCCCTGCTGCTGTAGTACATCAAGATCGTCACCACGCCGTCGTGCTGACAGAACTCTTCCCTGACACTTTGCTGGATCGGAGTCCGGGGATCGTCATCGAGCTGAACGTGTGCTCGAACTCGGAGGTGCCGTAGTTTCGGTGCTTGATCGGTTGGATCGCGAAGACGTGCGACTACTTCCTCTACGTTGCGTCAACGCTTTCGCAGTCGGTCTGCGTGGGTACGTAGACAACACTCTCCCCTCTCGTTGCTATGCATCACATGATCTTGCGTGTGCGTAGGAATTTTTTTTGAAATTACTACGAAACCCAACAGCTAGCTGCCATCTCTTTAATTATCATGCTTGATTAATTATTATCTGATCAAATTAAATTCCATTCTCGTAATAAAGGCCCTGAAGCAGGCGTAGGGGACTGATCTGTGTGCATTCTGCGTTTGCGAGAACATTTGCATGATGGCGTCCGAAAGGAGCAGATCTAAAAGACAGGAATGGGTACGCTTGTCAGAACACTATTCACAATTTTTACACCATTATCGATATCTAGTCACACAACTAATACACATGCATATTGATATCCTTCTTAACAGTTCAAAGAGGTGCGGGACAAGCTCCTAGAAACAGAGTGCGTAGAAGCACTTCAAGAGGAAATAGCGGGATTTTTGCTCGACCAGGTCATAAATCCGAAGGGAGAATACTATTACCCTCTACCGCCCCCATCGAACAGGTCATGAACCACTTCCAATTGTCATCGTGCTCCGAAGGCACCAATTAGGCTAATGCTACTGGCTCCGAAGGCAACATGCATATGTAGGAGAAATTGTATATAGCTATACATGTGTGTATGTGTAAATTAATATGGTGGTTTGTGAGACATTGATGATATATATATGATTGGTTCTACTAGAAATTCTATTTATATATATATATATATATGCATAACGTGTACAATGTGTAGTACCGTAAAATACCAGCAAACGAAAAAGAATTAAAATGGAAAACACAAAATTAAATGAAAAAGAAATCATAAAACCAAAAAAACCCCAAACATTTTAGTACCGGTTGGTGTTACCAACCGGTACTAAAGGGCTCCCGGCCCCCGGAGCTGGCTCGTGCCACGTGGTTTCCCTTTAGCACCGGTTCGTGCTGAACCGGTACTAAAGAGGGGGGGCCTTTAGTGCCGAAATGTTAGTGCCGGTTCCTAAACCGGCACTAAAGGGCCTTACGAACCGGTGCTATTGCCCGGTTCTGCACTAGTGTTGTCCGCCCCGTGGGCCACAACGCCCGTCCGTGCCCATCAAGCGCTCAACTCCCTCGGCCCGAGTAGCTTGCTTTCTATTCTTTATGTTAAGGAGCCAGACGCCCAAATTTGCACGCCCACGAGCCTAGCTTGACTGGTCTGCTACGTTGGTATCTTCGCAGCAATTCAGGGTTTGTAGATACCTAGCAGCTAAGAGAAACAGACATCCAAGCGAGTTTTTTCCC
Organism: Triticum dicoccoides; assembly: GCF_002162155.2. Lineage (NCBI taxonomy): Eukaryota > Viridiplantae > Streptophyta > Magnoliopsida > Poales > Poaceae > Triticum > Triticum dicoccoides. Next base: position 624,062,244 of record NC_041390.1, on the reverse strand, counting down.
TCTTGCTAGGGTTCGGCTTCCTCTCGCCGCCACTGGCGACATAGAGAAATCTTGTCCTTCGTGGACGCCATACCTGAACCTCTCCGCTCAGGCTAATCACGGGGCAGTCTAGTACTGCTTCCCGGCCTTGGTGGGGGGTTTTAGGCGCTGGGTTCGCGTTAGGGTTCTGGTGTTCTGGCGGCGGGAGTCCGCGAGATCGGATCCGACTTTTGGTGACTATGGCGAAGCAAGGCGCTCCGGATGCATTTGGGAGCAAAGGGAAGGGCAAGCTTGAGGATCTCATGGAGGAGCTAGCCCTGAACAAGGATGATCTAGATGACGTTGTTTTTTAGGACGAAGATGCGCCACCAGAGGAGGATCTTCGATGGATGACTTTGGTTCGAGTTCATATCGACAAAACCTTCAGCACCTACTGGTTCTTTCGCAACATGAGGTCAGCCTGGGATCTCGCTAGGCGAGTGAAGATCAAAACCCTAGAAGATAATTTGTTCATTATGCAGTTCGAGTGCCTAGGGGACTGGGAAAGAGTGACTCTTGGAGGTCCATGGCACTTCCGAGGTAACCCTGTTATCATTGAGCCTTATGATGGTTACTCAAAACCCACGTCGATCGAGCTGTTTAAGTTTGAAATTTGGGCGAGGATTCTTGACCTCCCTTTTGCCTACCATGGCAAGGTTAAGGCGCTGGCGGCAAAGCTGGGTGAGTTCGTGGAGTCAGAACCTGCATCATTTCACTCTGAGGGAAACTTTTACCGTGTTAGAATCCGGCTGGATGTGCGTAAGCAGCTGAAGAAAGCAACTTCTATCATGCGAGGTGGCCAAAGAGAGATTTTTGCGGTAAAATATGAGCGGCTTCCGGATTGGTGTCAGGTTTGTGGTATAATGGGCCATGAATTCAAGGAATATGGGGATGGTGTGCATCCTCCCTCAGCCTTGGTTTTCAAGAATTTGAGGGCTCCGGCCACTACTGCTTGGGGCTCAAAGCGTCGCAATAAGGGACGTAAAGCTTGGGGTAACGGGGGAGGAGGAAGTGGATCCGGTCTGAAACCACAGGAGGATGCAATGGAAGCTGTAGCTACTGCTATGGGGGAGAACGATGCAAGTCGCAAAAGTGCTTCTGAGGAGGTCGTGGGTGTCCTAGCTTCTGCAGCGGCCACAACTGGCCTAGAGCTTGTTCCCATCAAGAAGAACAATGGTGCAGGTGTGGATGTCCCCCCTAGTCCACCACCTAAGCAGGAACCGAAGCGCTCCAAGATTACACAGTAGTCACAGAAGGCAACTATCGTCGGCGGGATGAAGAACATGGCAGGTCTCAAAAATCATGATGCAAAAGCGGCGGCCTCCCCGGTGGAGTTTGTGTAATCGGTCTCACCGAGATTACGTTATGCCCTAACCCTAACCACATCGGTCCCACCGAGTTGACATGTCGGTCCCACCGAAAATCCTAACGGTCACATTATTTACTAAATCGGTCCGACCGAGTTTCACGATTCGGTTCCACCGAGATTGGTAAGTTGTGTGTAATGGTTAGATTTTGTGTGGAGGCTATAGATACCCCTCCACCCACTCTTCTGTTGGGGAACGTTGCAGAAAACAAAAATTTTCCTACTCATTTCACCAAGATCATCTAGGAGTTCATCTAGCAACGAGTGATTAGATGCATCTACATACCTTTGTAGATCGCGCACGGAAGCGTTCAAAAGAACGGTGATGATGTAGTCGTACTCGACGTGATCCAAATCACCGATGACCAGCGCCGAACGGACGGCACCTCCGCGTTCAACACACGTACGGGACGGGAGACGTCTCCTACTTCTTGACCCAGCAAGGGGGAAGGAGAGGTTGATGAAGATCCAGCAGCATGACGGCGTGGTGGTGGATGCAGGGCGTCACAGCAGCAGGGCTTCGCCGAGACTACGAGGGAGAGACGTAACGGGGGGAGATGGAGGCGCCAGGGGCTGGTGTGAAATCCCTCCTCTCCCCCCACTATATATAGGGGTGCCAGGGGGGCGCCGGCCCTAGTAGATGAGATCTACTAGGGGGGGGCGGCCAAGGGGAGGTTTCCCTCCCCCCCAAGGCACCTAGGGGTGCCTTCCACCACATGGACTCTTCCATGGTGGAAACCCTAGGCGCATGGGCCTATAGGGGCTGGTGCCCTTGGCCCATCTAGGCCAAGGCGCACCCCCTACAGCCCATGTGGCCCCCCGGGACAGGTGGCCCCACCCGGTGGACCCCCGGGACCCTTCCGGTGGTCCCGGTACAATACCGATAACCCCGAAACTTGTCCCGATGCCCGAAATAGCACTTCCTATATATAATTCTTTACCTCCGGACCATTCCGGAACTCCTCGTGACGTTCGGGATCTCATCCGGGACTCCGAACAACATTCGGGTTTCTGCATAAACATATCTTCATAACCCTAGCGTCACCGAACCTTAAGTGTGTAGACCCTACGGGTTCGGGAGACAAGCAGACATGACCGAGAAGACTCTCCGGTTAATAACCAACAGCGGGATCTGGATACCCATGTTGGCTCCCACATGCTCCACGATGATCTCATCGGATGAACCACGATGTCGAGGATTCAATCAATCCCGTACGCTATTCCCTTTGTCTATCGATATGTTACTTGCCCGAGATTCGACCGTCGGTATCTCAATACCTTGTTCAATCTCGTTACCGGCAAGTCACTTTACTCGTACCGTAATGCATGATCCCGTGACCAGACACTTGGTCACTCTGAGCTCATTATGATGATGCATTACCGAGTGGGCCCAGTGATACCTCTTCGTCATATGGAGTGACAAATCCCAGTCTTGATCCATGTCACCCAACAGACACTTTCGGAGATACCCGTAGTCTACCTTTATAGTCACCCAGTTACGTTGTGACGTTTGGCATACCCAAAGCACTCCTACGGCATCCGGGAGTTACACGATCTCATGGTCTAAGGAAAAGATACTTTGACATTGGAAAACTCTAGCAAACGAACTATACGATCTTGTGCTATGTTTAGGATTGGGTCTTGTCCATCACATCATTCTCCCAATGATGTGATCTCGTTATCAATGACATCCAGTGTCCATAGTCAGGAAACCATGACTATCTGTTGATCAACGAGCTAGTCAACTAGAGGCTCACTAGGGACATGTTGGTGTCTGTTATTCACACATGTATTACGATTTCCGGATAACACAATTATAGCATGAATAAAGACAATCATCATGAACAAGGAAATATAATAATAATGCTTTTATTATTGCCTCTAGGGCATATTTCCAACAGTCTCCCACTTGCACTAGAGTCAATAATCTAGTTACATTGTGATGAATCGAACACCCATGGAATTCTGGTGTTGATCATGTTTTGCTCTAGGGAGAGGTTTAGTCAACGGATCTGCTACATTCAGGTCCGTATGTACTTTACAAATCTCTATGTCTCCATCTTGAACATTTTCACGAATGGAGTTGAAGCGACGCTTGATGTGCCTTGTCTTCTTGTGAAACCTGGGCTCCTTGGCAAGTGCAATAGCTCCAGTGTTGTCACAGAAGGGCTTGATCGGCCCCGACGCATTGGGTATGACTCCTAGGTCGGTGATGAACTCCTTCACCCATATTGCTTCATGTGCTGCCTCCGAGGCTGCCATGTACTCCGCTTCACATGTAGATCCCGCCACGACGCTTTGCTTGCAACTGCACCAGCTTACTGCCCCACCATTCAAAATATACACGTATCCGGTTTGTGACTTAGAGTCATCCAGATCTGTGTCGAAGCTAGCATCGACGTAACCCTTTACGACGAGCTCTTCGTCACCTCCATAAACGAGAAACATTTCCTTAGTCCTTTTCAGGTACTTCAGGATATTCTTGACCGCTGTCTAGTGTTCCTTGCCGGGATTACTTTGGTACCTTCCTACCAAACTGACGGCAAGGTTAACATCAGGTCTGGTACACAGCATGGCATACATAATAGAACCTATGGCTGAGGCATAGGGGATGACGCTCATCTCTTCTATATCTTCTGCCGTGGTCGGACATTGAGCTGAGCTCAATTTCATACCTTGTAACACAGGCAAGAACCCCTTCTTGGATTGATCCATATTGAACTTCTTCAATATCTTATCAAGGTATGTGCTTTGTGAAAGACCTATGAGGCGTCTCGATCTATCTCTATAGATTTTGATGCCTAATATATAAGCAGCTTCTCCAAGGTCCTTCATTGAAAAACTTTTATTCAAGTAGGCCTTGATGCTGTCCAAGAGTTCTATATTATTTCCCATCAAAAGTATGTCATCTACATATAATATGAGAAATGCTACAGAGCTCCCACTCACTTTCTTGTAAAGCAGGCTTCTCCATAAGTCTGTGTAAACCCAAACGCTTTGATCATCTCATCAAAGCGAATGTTCCAACTCCGAGATGCTTGCACCAGCCCATAAATCGAGCGTTGGAGCTTGCACACTTTGTCAGCATTCTTAGGATCGACAAAACCTTCCGGCTGCATCATATACAATTCTTCCTTAAGGAAACCATTAAGGAATGCCGTTTTGACGTCCATTTGCCATATTTCGTAATCATAGAATGCGGCAATTGCTAACATGATTCGGACGGACTTCAGCTTTGCTACCGGTGAGAAAGTCTCATCGTAGTCAACCCCTTGAACTTGTCGATAACCCTTAGCGACAAGCCGAGCTTTATAGATGGTCACATTACCATCCGTGTCTGTCTTCCTCTTAAAGATCCATTTATTTTCTATGGCTCGCCGCTCAACGGGCAAGTCAGTCAAAGTCCATACTTTGTTTTCATACATGGATCCTATCTCGGATTTCATGGCTTCTAGCCATTTGTCGGAATCCGGGCCCGCCATCGCTTCTTCATAGTTCGAAGGTTCACCGTTGTCTAACAGCATGATTTCCAAGACAGGGTTGCCGTACCACTCTGGTGCGGAATGTGTCCTTGTGGACCTTCGAATTTCAGTAGGGGCTTGATCAGAAGTATCTTGATCATTGTCATTAACTTCCTCTCTAGTCGGTGCAGGAACCTCAGGAACATTTTCTTGAGTTGCGCCATTTTCCGGCTCAAGAGGTAATACTTCATCAAGCTCTACTTTCCTCCCACTTACTTCTTTCGAGAGAAACTCTTTCTCCAGAAAGGACCCATTCTTGGCAACAAAGATCTTGCCTTCGGATCTGAGGTAGAAGGTGTACCCAATAGTTTCTTTTGGGTACCCTATGAAGACGCATTTTTCCGACTTGGGTTCGAGCTTTTCAGGTTGAAGTTTCTTGACATAAGCATTGCATCCCCAAACTTTTAGAAACGACAGCTTAGGTTTCTTCCCAAACCATAATTCATACGGTGTCGTCTCAACGGATTTCGACGGAGCCCTATTTAAAGTGAATGCGGCAGTCTCTAAAGCATAGCCCCAAAAGGATAGCGGTAAATCGGTAAGAGACATCATAGATCGCACCATATCTAATAGAGTGCGATTACGACGTTCGGACACACCATTACGCTGAGGTGTTCCAGGCGGCGTGAGTTGTGAAACTATTCCACATTTTCTTAAGTGTGTGCCAAACTCGTGACTCAAGTATTCTCCTCCACGATCTGATCATAGAAACTTGATTTTCCTGTCACGTTGATTTTCAACCTCACTCTGAAATTCCTTGAACTTTTCAAAGGTTTCAGACTTGTGTTTCATTAAGTAGATATACCCATACCTACTTAAATCATCAGTGAGGGTGAGAACATAACGATAGCCACCGCGAGCCTCAACACTCATTGGACCGCACACATCAGTATGTATGATTTCCAATAAGTCGGTTGCTCGCTCCATTGTTCCTGAGAACGGAGTCTTGGTCATTTTACCCATAAGGCATGGTTCGCATGTGTCAAATGATTCATAATCAAGAGACTCTAAAAGTCCATCAGCATGGAGCTTCTTCATGCGTTTGACACCTATGTGACCAAGGCGGCAGTGCCACGGGTATGTGGGACTATCATTATCAACCTTACTTCTTTTGGTACTCACATTATGAACATGTGTAGCATCACGTTCGAGATTCATAAAGAATAAACCATTCACCATAGGAGCATGACCATAAAACATATCTCTCATAAAAATGGAACAACCATTATTCTCAGATTTAAAAGAGTAGCCATCTCGAATTAAACGAGATCCCGATACAATGTTCATGCTCAAAGCTGGCACTAAATAACAATTATTAAGGTTTAAAACTAATCCCGAAGGGAGATGCAGAGGTAGCGTGCCGACGACGATCACATTGACCTTGGAACCATTCCCGACGCGCATCGTCACCTCGTCCTTTGCCAGTTTCCGCTTATTCCGCAGCCCCTGCTTTGAGTTACAAATGTGAGCAACTGCACCGGTATCAAATACCCAGGAGCCACTATGGGCACTAGTAAGGTACACATCAATTACATGTATATCACATATACCTTTTGTTTTGCCGGCCTTCTTATCCGCTAAGTACTTAGGGCAGTTCCGCTTCCAGTGACCGCTTCCCTTGCAATAAAAGCACTCAGTCTCGGGCTTGGGTCCATTCTTTGGCTTCTTCCCGGCAGCTTGCTTGCCGGGTGCGGCAACCTCCTTGCCATCCTTCTTGAAGTTCTTTTTACCCTTGCCTTTCTTGAACTTAGTGGTTTTATTGACCATCAACACTTGATGTTCCTTCCTGACTTCTACCTCTGCTGATTTCAGCATAGCAAATACTTCAGGAATGGTCTTTTCCATCCCCTGCATATTGAAGTTCATCACAAAGCTCTTGTAGCTTGGTGGAAGCGACTGGAGGATTCTGTCAATGACCGCATCATCCGGGAGATTAACTCCCAGCTGAGTCAAGCGGTTATGCAACCCAGACATAGTGAGTATGTGCTCACTGACATAACTGTTTTCCTCCATCTTACAGCTGAAGAATTTGTCGGAGACTTCATATCTCTCGACCCGGGCATGAGCTTGGAAAACCATTTTCAGCTCTTCGAACATCTCATATGCTCCATGTCTCTCAAAACGCTTTTGGAGCCCCGGCTCTAGGCTGTAAAGCATGCTGCACTGAACGAGGGAGTAGTCATCGGAACGTGCCTGCCAAGCGTTCATAACATCTTGTTCTGCAGGGAGAACGGGTGCGTCACCAAGTGGTGCTTGTAGGACATAATCTTTCTTGGCAGCTATGAGGATGATCCTCAGGTTCCGGACCCAGTCCGTATAGTTGCTGCCATCGTCTTTCAGCTTGGTTTTCGCTAGGAACGCATTGAAGTTGAGGACTACGTTGGCCATTTAATCTACAAGACATATTGTAAAATATTTAGACTAAGTTCATGATAATTAAGTTCAACTAATCAAATTATTAATGAACTCCCACTTAGATTAGACATCCCTCCAGTCATCTAAGTATTACATGATCCGAGTTTAACTAGATCGTGTCCAATCATCACGTGAGACGGACTAGTCAATGTCGGTGAACATCTTCATGTTGATCGTATCTTCTATACGACTCATGCTCGACCTTTCGGTCTTCTGTGTTCCGAGGCCATGTCTGTACATGCTAGGCTCGTCAAGTTAACCTAAGTGTTTGCATGTGTAAATCTGTCTTACACCCGTTGTATGTGAACGTCTGAATAAAACACCCGATCATCACGTGGTGTTTTGAAACAGCGAACTGTCGCAACGGTGCACAGTTAGGGGGAACACTTCTTGAATTTATTGTGAGGGATCATCTTATTTACTACCGTCGTTCTAAGTAAACAAGATGCAAAACATGATAAACATCACATGCAATCAAATAATAAACGTGACATGATATGGCCAATATCACATAGCTCCTTTGATCTCCATCTTGGGGCTCCATGATCATCTTGTCACCGGCTTGACACCATGATCTCCATCATCGTGTCTCCATGAAGTTGCTCGCCAACTATTACTTCTACTACTATGGCTAACGCGTTTAGCAATAAAGTAAAGTAATTTACATGGCGTTTCTCGATGACACGCAGGTCATAAAAAGAATAAAGACAACTCCTATGGCTCCTGCCGGTTGTCATACTCATCGACATGCAAGTCGTGAATCCTATTACAATAGCATGAACATCTCATACATCACATATAGATCATTCATCATTCATCACAACTTTGGCCATATCATATCACAAACCACTTGCTGCAAAAACAAGTTAGACGTCCTCTAATTGTTGTTGCAAGTTTTACGTGGCTGAATTAGGGTTCTAGCAAGAACGTTTTCTTACCTACGTTAAAGCCACAACGTGATTTGTCAACTTCTATTTACCCTTCATAAGGACCTTGTTCATCGATTCCGCTCCAACTAAAGTGAGAGAGACAGACACCCGCCAGCCACCTTATGCAACTAGTGCATGTTAGTCGGTGGAACCGGTCTCACGTAAGCGTACGTGTAAGGTTGGTCCGGGCCGCTTCATCCCACAATACCGCTGAAGCAAGAAAGGACTAGTAACGGCAAGAAAGTTGACAAATCTACGCCCACAACAAATTGTGTTCTACTCGCGCAAGAAGAACTACGCATAGACCTAGCTCATGATGCCACTGTTGGGGAACGTTGCAGAAAACAAAAAATTTCCTACTCGTTTCACCAAGATCATCTAGGAGTTCATCTAGCAACGAGTGATTAGATGCATCTACATACCTTTGTAGATCGCGCACGGAAGCGTTCAAAAGAACGGTGATGATGTAGTCGTACTCGACGTGATCCAAATCACCGATGACCAGCGCCGAACGGACGGCACCTCCGCGTTCAACACACGTACGGGATGGGAGACGTCTCCTCCTTCTTGATCCAGCAAGGGGGAAGGAGAGGTTGATGAAGATCCAACAGCACGACGGCGTGGTGGTGGATGCAGGGCGTCACAGCAGCAAGGCTTCGCCGAGACTACGAGGGAGAGACGTAACGGGGGGAGATGGAGGCGCCAGGGGTTGGTGTGAAATCCCTCCTCTCCCCCCCACTATATATAGGGGTGCCAGGGGGGGCGCCGGCCCTAGTAGATGAGATCTACTAGGGGGGGCGGCGGCCAAGGGGAGGTTTCCCTCCCCCCCAAGGCACCTAGGGGTGCCTTCCACCACATGGACTCTTCCATGGTGGAAACCCTAGGCGCATGGGCCTATAGGGGCTGGTGCCCTTGGCCCATCTAGGCCAAGGCGCACCCCCTATAGCCCATGTGGCCCCCCAGGACAGGTGGCCCCACCCGGTGGACCCTCGGGACCCTTCCGGTGGTCCCGGTACAATACCGATAACCCCGAAACTTGTCCCGATGCCCAAAATAGCACTTCCTATATATAATTCTTTACCTCCGGACCATTCCGGAACTCCTTGTGACGTCCGGGATCTCATCCGGGACTCCGAACAACATTCGGGTTTCTGCATAAACATATCTTCATAACCCTAGCGTCACCGAACCTTAAGTGTGTAGACCCTACGGGTTCGGGAGACAAGCAGACATGACCGAGAAGACTCTCCGGTCAATAACCAACAGCGGGATCTGGATACCCATGTTGGCTCCCACATGCTCCACGATGATCTCATCGGATGAACCACGATGTCGAGGATTCAATCAATCCCGTACGCTATTCCCTTTGTCTATCGATATGTTACTTGCCCGAGATTCGATCGTCGGTATCTCAATACCTTGTTCAATCTCGTTACCGGCAAGTCACTTTACTCGTACCGTAATGCATGATCCCATGACCAGACACTTGGTCACTCTGAGCTCATTATGATGATGCATTACCGAGTGGGCCCAGTGATACCTCTCCGTCATACGGAGTGACAAATCCCAGTCTTGATCCATGTCACCCAACAGACACTTTCGGAGATACCCGTAGTCTACCTTTATAGTCACCCAGTTACGTTGTGACGTTTGGCATACCCAAAGCACTCCTACGGCATCCGGGAGTTACACGATCTCATGGTCTAAGGAAAAGATACTTTGACATTGGAAAACTCTAGCAAACGAACTATACGATCTTGTGCTATGTTTAGGATTGGGTCTTGTCCATCACATCATTCTCCCAATGATGTGATCTCGTTATCAATGACATCCAGTGTCCATAGTCAGGAAACCATGACTATCTGTTGATCAACGAGCTAGTCAACTAGAGGCTCACTAGGGACATGTTGGTGTCTGTTATTCACACATGTATTATGATTTCCGGATAACACAATTATAGCATGAATAAAGACAATTATCATGAACAAGGAAATATAATAATAATGCTTTTATTATTGCCTCTAGGGCATATTTCCAACATCTTCATTCATGGAGAGAGCCATCAGAACATGCCTACACTTCCAACATACATTTTCTGAGAGAGAACCACCTACACTTGTGTTGAGGTCAAGATATTCCGTTCCTACCATATGAATCTTGATCTCTAGCCTTCCCCAAGTTGCTTTTCACTCAAATCTTCTTTCCACCAAATCCAAATCCTGTGAGAGAGAGTTGAGTGTTGGGGAGACTATCATTTGAAGCACAAGAGCAAGGAGTTCATCATCAACACACCATTTGTTACTTCTTGGAGAGTGGTGTCTCATAGATTGGCTAGGTGTCACTTGGGAGCCTCCAACAAGATTGTTGAGTTGAACCAAGGAGTTTGTAAGGGCAAGGAGATCGCCTACTTCGTAAAGATCTACCCTAGTTAGGCAAGTCCTTCGTGGGCGACGGCCATGGTGGGATAGACAAGGTTGCTTCTTCGTGGACCCTTCGTGGGTGGAGCCCTTCATGGACTCACGCAGCCGTTACTCTTCGTGGGTTGAAGTCTCCATCAACGTGGATGTACGATAGCACCACCTATCGGAACCACGACAAAAGCATTCATGTCTTCAATTGCATTTGCACACTCCAATCTCATCCCTTTACATTCTTGCAAGTTGTATGCTTTACTTTCCGCTGCTCATATACTCTTTGCATGCTTGCTTGTTATGTATTGTGAATGTTAAAACTTGTGCCAAAACTCCACTTAAACTTAAAGAAATTAAAAACTGCAACTTTTCTCACTTAGTGTCTAATCACCCCCCTCTACACACCTCTTCTCAATCCTTTCACCTTCTTTTGTGTGTTCATCTCCCTTGTTCTATCCTTCAATTGTGTGTGTGTGTGTGTGAGAGAGAGAGAGAGATGATTAAAGATCTTTTGAGGCTTTCCACAAGACTTCTCCCATGTCCTCAAGAATAAAAGTAACTACTCACAAATCATATTCATGTTCAAGATTAGAGGGGTATTGAATATACTTAAGGATCTGAACATACAATCTTCCACCAAATAAACCAAGTAGCATCAACTACGAGATGTAATCAACACTACTAGCAACCCACGGTACCAATCTAAGGTTTTGGGACAGAGATTGAATACAAGAGATGAACTAGGGTGGGAGATGAGATGGTGCTAGTGAAGATGTTGACGAAGATTGGTCCTCCCAAGATGAGAGGATCATTGGTGATGTCGATGGCTTCGATATCCCCCTCCCGGAGGGAAGTATCCCCTGCGGAATTGCTCCACGGGAGAGCAAAAGTACTCCTGCCCAGGTTCTGCCTCGAAACAGCGGCGATTCATCCCAAAAGTCTTCTTCTGATTTTATTTCTAGGGCAAATAGTATCATGTAGGAGAAGATAGGCCCCAGAGGCCTGCTGGTGGGGCCATGAGCTCACCGGGCGCGCCGTAGGGGGGCGCCCCCTGAGCTCGTCGCTCTTTGGTGGCCCCCTGCTGGTATTTTTTCTGCCAGTATTTTTTATATGTTCCAAAATAATTCTCCGTAAATTTTTAGGTCATTTGGAGTTGTGGAGAATATCTATCTCTGCTGTAGCTTTTTCAGGTCCAGAATTCCAGCTGCCGGCAATCTCCCTCTTCATATGAAACTTGCGAAATAAGAGAGAAAAGGCATTAGGATTGCATCATAAAGTGAAATAATAACCCAAATCATAATAAATAATTGTAGGAAAACATGATGCAAAATGGACGTATAAGGCCCCGCCGCAATCAACGAGCCTGGAGCTGCTACTGTGCGTCTTAATGTCGAACACCTTGAGTCATAGCCCAAAGTGGGGCTCCACGCGAAGGAAAGCCTCACATACGGTGATAAAGGAGGTGATGTGAAGGATGGAGTTCAGGGCGAGGTGTTGGAAATCCAGTCCATAGAAGAATAAAAGACCTCAGACAAAGTGGTGAAGAGGAAATACGAGGCCTCGAAGGAAATGAGAGATGAAAACCACTCGCTCCCCCTCGCGAGGAGTGGGGATAGCAGAGGTCGAGCGAACGACGTCCCTTGGATGGGAGAACGGAACTTCGCCGTGGGCGAGATGTACCCGTCCGCCTGAAGCTCTACTATGGTGCCTTCGGTGATGATGTATTGAATCCATTGTCCCCTTGTGTTGGCGTTTCGAGCTCTAGAGCAACGATGTCGTCTCCCTCTCCGGCCATTGATGATGGAGGAGAAGGTTGGGAAGAAGTGGGATCGAAAATGGATCTCGGGGCGCTGGAGCTGAAGGGAAGCTAGGGAGCAATGCGGCGGAGGGATGGAGGAGTGAAGGGAGCTAATGTGCCCTTTTCCATTTTATAGGTCAGTAAAAGGCCAAGAGTTACCCCCACGCCGCAATAAAATCGCCGGTTCCCGATGCGTCATGCAGTATATGCGCGCAAGGATTAAGGCGCTCTTGTTTGATGTCACTGCTAAAAATTTGGAGCACGATCTCAGTATTGATGGGACGTGCCAATAAGAACTGCCTCGGTCCATGATACAGCTAGCATTAACTAATGATGGCTTGATTCGGCCGCCCGCGGTGGCGTTTCGGTTTTGAGCCACAAAGGGCAGCCAAAGGTCAACAGCCGAATCAAGCCATCATCAGTTAATGCCAGCCGTATCATGGACCGAGGCAGTTCTTATTCACGGCGAGCCTTCGCGATTAAGTAAAAGAGAGAGTGCTTCGGCTGAAGATATGCCGAGAAAAAGGGTCTATTGAACAGATATCTCGTGTTGTTTAACTAGCCACGAGAACACATGCATGGTCATGATCATGGAAGTCAAGAAGACCTCAGAGCCGAATATGACTTCGGAATCAGAAGCCAACATGGAGGATGGAACTTGCCTACGAAGCTGAAGATTCAAGCTCACAATGTTACCTCGGAGAAGAAATCCAATATCCTCGACTTTAAGACAAATTCGGGGACTATTGTTGGTATCCCGAATTAGGGGGTGTTTGCCACGTCGGTCTGCCGGTTATGGGCCAGGCTGAGGACCCACCAAGGACCAATGAATGGGCCTTGTTGGCCCTGACCCTCGGCGAAAACAAGACAAAGATCTCCTCGAGGCTTGGTGTGCACTTGGAGCGTATTTTGAATAGTTGGCATGCTATCCCTACCTTGTAACCGACCATGTGTAAACCCTAGGTACCCCCGTCGTCTATATAAGCCGTGGGGTTTAGTCCGTAGAGGCATCCATATTCGCAAGGTTTAGAGTTTAAACAAACTCATACAATCTCGAGGTAGATCAATTTGTACGAGGTATTTAACTATGTCGCCGTCGGGTGGATCAAACTCATACAAACTCGAGGTAGATGAATCTGTACGAGGTAGATCTCGAGGTAGATCAATCTGTACGAGGTATTTAAATACCTCGAGTTTGATCTACCTCATACAAACTCATACAATATCAAGGTAGATCAAACTCATACAAGCCCTCGGGTGGAAACTCATACAGACTCATACATATCTCGAGGTAGATCAATCTGTCCGTAGAGGCATCTAACTATGTCTGAATTCCTGTAATCCGGTATTTGAATCCGCGTCCGTTCTCAACATATCGTCCCTTTTTTTGCTGATGTGGCCCTCGAATAAACACGTGGACGCCTTCAAAAATCATAAAGAATAAACACGACGACGACGATGCGATCACGTTCCAATCACCGTAAAAAAACCACAGGAGCCTTCGAGAACAAGCAGTGGCAGAATAAAAGCTAAAAGAGAGAGAGAGAGAGAGAGAGAGAGAGAGAGAGAGAGGCCGCGTGCCCTTTTCTTCCACGCCTCCTCCCAACCCAAAGCGCCGATTTTTCTTCCTCTCTTCTTCTTTCTTCCCTGGCGCATGCTCCCCTCCACCTCCAACCTCCAACCAAACCCTAGATCCTAGCCCCCGACCCGATCGATCGGTTTCGATGGTCGTGCTCGGCCGGCGCCTCTGGATCGATGCCACCCAATATAACTTGCAGTATACAGTTCCAAATTCATCGATTTCATATTCAGTTGACTTAACTATAATTTTTATACTAATCTTTTATCCATTTATGATCAATTATCTCGGTTAAGACCTGACTATACTTTTTTTCTTTCACGGTTTTTATAACTAATCGCATACTAGTGTCACTAAATACTAACATAGTGTTGTGTGTTAAAGAATATGTATGTGTATATATAATTACAAACACAATGGTTCCAAATTGAAATCATATACAACAAATGTTATTCTAGTGTCTTTCATTGACTTTAGTTTGAGACATTTCCTACAAACCCTTTTGTTTAGTTCCATCTCACTTAGATATAAGACAAATAGTAAAGATAAAATGGATTTTTGTGTGGAAAATTATGTATCAGGAGATGTCTTATAATGCATTCAAATGTCATGGTATCCATATTAGTATTTTTTGAACAATAGTTGGTAGAGAGTTTTAAAGTGTACATGTCTCTCAAATATCTTTACAAATGCTCTAGATTTTGTTGTTACTAAGAAATGGTAGGGAAGGCCCCACATATTTTCTTTATATTTAAAAAGAGAACAACAAAATTTACAAATCATAATGGCAGATAATTTTGATGGTGTCGCTGCACTAGTGGTATACTTGACTCAAAATTCCATTGACCACCTAGAAATCTCCTTCTCCATCATTCTGTCTCGCCACTGGCTTTCACAACTTCTCATTGCTTGGGAAGCGGGCGGCCGTTTGTCGTGGCGTGTGGTCGGAGGGCCGTCGATATCTTCCTGGCCAAAGCGGTACATTTAACCTATAGGTCTCTGGCCAACTCGACCCTAATACCAACTAGGTGATTCATCTGATTTTGTCTATTATCGGGATAGGAATGTGCGACAATTTGTTTCTTCCATTGTAATGCACGTGCATGTTTGCTAGTATATAAAATAGCTAGATGCACACCTGAAAGTAGGAAGCACGTTCAAAAAATATACGAAGAGATGATAGAGTTACTATCCAGTTCTACCCCATGGGGTCCCAAAATAATACACGTGCCTGCAATACATAGGCCCCCAAGTTCCAATCAACCAAGTGGTGAGACGTGGTGAAGAAAACTTCGTCGGAAATAGTGTTCTGGGTATGCATCTTCGAGTAAGTTACTCCTTCATGCACGAACGAGCTCCTTGTTTTCTATACCTCGGAATATTTGGATTCCTAAGAGGCCTTATAGACATCCCAGTACCGCCCAATTCCAAAAACTTTTAGGAAAGTTATTTTTCATACTTTTTTTTAGAAAAGGAGGATGACCGGCCACCTTATTGATTATTCTTGAGGACCTTACAAAGTATTACAACAATGAGCCTGAATCCACCATCTTGACAATACATGCCGCTACTTCTATCCAAAATGATGAAGGGGTGCTAGCTAGGCCACTACCCAAACCACTCACCTAAGCCTAACATCAAAAAACCGGAAACCGAAACATATTCGGAAGCCCCAGCCGAGCCACATACCGGGTCTGGGGCACAATCCGGTCAGACGCACTCGTGTGTCGTCGCCGCCATCTTCCACAGATCAGTCTTCAGATCATATTGATGCTTCTACCTTGTCTGGCCACTCTGCCATCGACGTCACCATGACGCCAGACAGCAACCTCCTCCTGCGCGAGTCCATCTCCGCGCATCGGGCGGCGAGCCTCCACAGCGCCATGCCGCCGATCTTCGCCGCCATCAATGAGTGAGATGAAGTACCGCTCCACCACGGCATGTACAAGGTGAGGAAGTGCGAGGTCCCCATCGGAGACACGGCCGGAAGAGAAGCACCGCAACCCCGAGACACTGCCCGAAGCTGCGACCGTTCAAATATTGAACAAGTCTTGTTCTACTAAAAACGTTTGGTACTTCTGTGATAGTTGATTTTCCCCGTGTAACAGTCAACTTTCTCTTTTTTATGAATATGCCCCCACACTCCTTGAGTGGGTGGACGCCTTGAGACAATTTCCAAAGCATAAAATTGAGAATTTGCAGGTAAAGCTCGCCTTTTTTTCTTGAACTCATTCGTTTGTGCTAAATCTCTCTTGTTCTATCCTTTGCGCGTGCGAGAGAATCTTATGGATTCTTGAGAAGTTAAGACAATCGATTGAAGATCTTTCGATGATTTCATCCAAGTGACTTTTCTTTGCTTATTACTCTTGGAGGGTGTGTGTGCCTCCTAGATGGTTAGGAGCCACTTGTGAGCCTTCAAGGTGCAAAGAAATCAAGAGTTTGTACAATACCCAATGATTGTCTTCTACTTGTTCACGAAGCTTCACGTCTTCAATCGTTTTTCCTGACCTAGCCGCCAGGAGCGGCGACCAGGCAGGCGACCAACCTACTACCGATCTTCACCGGCGAGATCGTTGGTCCCCTCTCCCTCCGTCTGCTGCTCCGGCGGCGGGAGGGAGGGGGGACCCCGTTCCTCCGCTTTGTAGTTAGGTTTTGGTTTTGTATGTCGTGATGCATCGTTGGGATGGTGGGTGCGGCGTCCGGACGAATAAATCTGTCTCAGCTCCACTCCCACGCCAGCGGTGTCCTTCATGGCGGCGTCTCGGAGTTGATGGCATCGTGTGTTTGGCGATCCTTCAGATCGGCGAAGTTAGGGTTCATGGATGGTGTCGACGAGGCGGTGGTGGCGACTCCATCAGATGTGTCTCTCCTTCTGCTTTGTCCATGTTGCTGTGGCGTTGTCTCCGACGTCATGGTGGAGCAGGGAGGTTTTGTCGTCTGGGAGTACGCGCAGACGGCGGCCTGCGCAGTTGACAGCTGGAAGATGGTGCATCCTGTGATGGGTGTGTGGTTGGAGGGTGACAGCTCTGGTTTTCTCCTCCGACGTTGTAGTCGTGCGGGGATGTCAGGTCTGGAGTTCGATGGCGTGTCCGGGGACACGTTGCCCCGGTCTGATTCTTTCAACGGCAATGGTTTTGCTTTTGGCAAACTACTTTGGAGGTCCGTAAAGCTGCAGATCAGCGATGGAGCCGCGTCGAGCTCGGGTGAAGAGGTGATTTGTCTTCTCTCTCTTGGTGGTCGCTTCGCTGATGCCGAAGGAGAGGAACATGCGCTGGTTTTTTGTGTAGGATTATCCTATCCTTTCAGTATTGTAATGTCGGTGATTACGTGTCTTGTAATCGGATCTTTATTTTATGAATGAGAAACGTATTACCTCGCAAAAAAAGCTTCACGTCTTCTTTTTCTTTTTCTACTATATGGAAGCCTCACGTGTTCTGGTTGTATTTCAACACTGTTTTTTCTTCGAACCTAAGAAAAAATCTCTTCGCCCCCCACGCGGGGCCCTCCCGAGGCGACACGGGCGGCGGCGACTCCACACGCCACTCCAGCGCTCCCCTTCCATTCTCCTTCTATCTCACCGTCGCCGATGGTCTCCGATGGGCAAAGCCCAAGCGGAGCCGGTGACGGCGGGGCCCCTTCTCCTCGCTGGCAGGCGCTCGTGAGGCTTTCATATAGTAGAAAAAAGAAAAAGAAGACGTGAAGCTTCGTGAACAAGTAGAATACGATTTACTCGGCCCCTTTTCTTCCACGCCTCCTCCGTCCTCGTTCCTCACCAAAGCCTAGACTAGAATCCCCACACCCCACGAGCGATCGACCCAGATCCCAGCCCCGCCGACCGCCCCAAAGCCCTAGATCGACTGATCGAACGCCCGCTGGACCCGATGAGCTCGTCGTCGCTGCCCTCGGCGGCGGAGGAGGTGCTGACGGCGCCGGGCTTCCGCTTCATATGAGACAAGACATGTGCTTGTTAGTGATTTATTTGGATTATTGTAGTGCCACTTAGTGCTTTATGATGTGTTCTTCATGTGTTCTTAGTGCTTTTGAATTTAACCAACGAAGACCGACTGCGGCGGGAACAAAAATTTAAATCTCGGGAAACACGAGCACACTACATTGTGGAACGGAGGGGGTAATATCTGCTCAGTGTTTATATTTGTATCACATATAAAAGGACACACAGATAAAACAACTCAGTCCTCATCCAAATCGAAGACAGTATCACGTTCCAATCAAACCAAACCGTACTAGCAAAACGCACGAGAGCCTTCCAGAACAACAAGCACCAGACGTAAATTTTCATCATAAAAAAAAGAGAAAAAAAAGGGGGGAGAGGACGCGTCCCCTTTTCTTCCACGCCTCCTCCCCACCCAAGAACCCGACTTTTCTTCCTTTCTTCTTTCCTCCCTGCCTCCTCGCGCTCCCCTCCACCTCCAACCAACCCAAACCAAACCCTAGATCGATCCTAAGCCCCCGACGCCCGAATTCCCCGCTAGATCGATCACTGGATCCCATGGCCGGCTCGCCCCCGCCGGCGGAGGAGGTGCCGATGGCGCCGGGCTTCCGCTTCCACCCGACGGACGAGGAGCTCGTCTCCTACTACCTGCTCCGCCGCGTCCTCGGCCGCCGCCTCCGGATCGACGCCATCGCCGAGGTCGACCTCTACCGGCTCGAGCCCTGGGACCTGCCGCCGCTCTCGCGCATCCGCAGCCGCGACGCGCAGTGGTACTTCTTCGCGCGCCTCGACCGCAAGGTGGCCGGCGCCGGCGCCGGCGGCCGCGGGGGCCCCGGGAACCGCACCAACCGCGCCACCCCGCGCGGCTACTGGAAGACCACCGGCAAGGACCGCGAGGTGTTCCACCGCGGCCGCGCCGTCGGCATGAAGAAGACCCTCGTCTTCCACGCCGGCCGCGCCCCCAAGGGCGACCGCACCAACTGGGTCATGCACGAGTACCGCCTCCTCGACAACGACGGGCCCCAGGTG
>NC_041390.1:624007897-624042786 GCF_002162155.2 Triticum dicoccoides | reverse complement strand
GTTGTCATGCAGCCCTGTCTGAGGATGAACCTGGTTGATTTACTTGCTAGAGTGGGTCGTGGGTGGTTAGTTGACAATCTAAAGTTTACAGATTTAGCAATCGTTTCCTAAATAATCATCCCCTGAGAAAGCAGGGGATGCCGTGTTAAGTTTGCTGTAGCCTGCAATGTGAATCCACACTGAATTTGATAGTCTAGGTGTTAGTAGCGATGAGGATGAACTGTCTATCTCAACAATCTTGGTAATTCTTGACCAGAAGCTTGTGTTTGTGCCGTGCGGCTAGTCTCGGTGCTAATATTAGCGATGAGGATGGACCTGATATGCTTACCAGAGTTGGCTATGCTTTGATTGTCAACTGCCTAGCTCTACAATCTTAGTAGTAATTCTTAACCAGAAGATTGTGTTTTTCAGAGGATGGATCCTGTATAATTGCCAGAGTGGGTTTTAGTTTGATGATGATTCACTATCTAGCTCTATCTTGCATGGAGTGGAGCCTCACCATGGGAGGGGAATTCAGCAAATATCACTCCAAATCAAAGTGGTATTTCCTGAAATCTCAATCTTAGGTGAAGACCCCTCACTAAATCATCATCTCTTTGGATACAAGGGGGTAGTGTATCAGCTTATCTGTGGCTATGTAAGCAAGGGCATTCCTTGTTGCATGGAAGTGTAGAGGAGGTCTTTTGCGTCAGTTTTCTTGTTCCACTTCCGTAGCATCAGTAGTATCATAATGAAGGAGATGATCTTTGCAGATGACAAATTTGTTTTTACATGGTTAGATGGCTCGGAACATGCTTTGCACGCAGTTAATTGCTTCTCTTGTTTAATGTTATGTCATGATGATATTGATTAGTTTTCTTTAATCTACTTTAACTCACTGCACATATTCCTTGTACTTGACAACATTGATCTGAGACAATGTTTGTCCTTCTCTTTGGTTCTTGAACAATAACTTTGTAGCACGCATTATTGTGCGCATGCTATTGTCACATGTTTCTGGGAGCTTTCCCATTTTGTGTGCGGTTAAAATGCAGAATTCCTCTGATGTTATGATGTTTATTCCCCTTCTGGGTGCGCAGGATATGCATGTGGTGTGTAGAATCTTCCAGAAGGTTGGATCTGGGCCTCAGAATGGAGCACAGTATGGTGCACCATACATGGAGGAGGAATGGGAAAATGAGGATGATGCAATTGAGAATACACCTACCAGTGGTACATCCACTGAAATGCTTGCGATCACAGATACTGCTAGTGCGGAATCAAATGTGGAAGATGAGCACATATTTTCTGGAATTAATGAGCGTGTGCAAGTAAGATCATGTCTTTGTTATCCTTCTGTGAGATATTAGTTAGCTAGAATCGGAAACTAGAGCCCAGTTCACATGCTACCGTATCTGTTTACGACCGAACGATAATAGTTTAGCTAATTAACTATATTACATGTATGCCTCTTTAGTTGGCTGCTGAACCCAGTCTTCACTCAAGTTGAGCACTGAAAACTAATTAGGTTACATATATCATACAAATTCTTTTCTTTTTCATTATTGACATTTTCCTGTGCATAGGTACCATTCCGCCTATTGTGTGGAAATTGTTCCTGTTACCAACTATCCAGTGCTCTGTGAACCATTTTCTATTGATTGTGTTTGAACACACCAATATTTACTTTGTTACTGTTTTCCATCATTCAGACCCTAGAAGTGCTCATCCCACAAGAAATTGCTCCTCTCCAAGCAATCGCTCCTCCCCAAGCTCAAGATTTTAATGGGACTGGCATGGTCAGCTATGCTGACGGTGATGTTCCTCTGGACGAGATTTTGCAGGAGCCTGTGTCAGATGTCAGTGCTGACAATACAGGTGAACCTGAAGAGCAGAGTCCCCTTGATGATCATTTCAGTCTTGCGGATTTGTCTGGATGCCCAAATCAAGATGATGGATATGTACGTCAGGCTGGCCCTATCATGTTTAGTGACCCATCAAATGGTGATCAGGCATATTATCCAATGAGAACTTATGGTAATCGAAACCATGCCTATCGGGCTCTTAGTGCCGAGGAGTTCTCCGACACAGGAAATGGTACCAATGCGTATTCAGGACAGCAGCAAGCTTGTCCTTCAGATGAGCAGAACTTGTATTCAGGACTGCAGCAAGCTTGTCCTTCAGATGAGCAGAACTTGTATTTGCCAACCAATGGTCTGCCATTTCCACAGCAAATGGATGACAACGCGCCGTTTTATGAGGCATCAAGCGATCACAAATGGGAAAATGGAAAGGATGATTATGTAAATGTGGATGACATTTCTCTCTTTGAGGATGATGATATCATGGCTCTCTTAAATGCCTCAGACAACGATTTCAGTTTAGATCTTTTGGGCCCAGTTGACGGATCTAATTCTCAACTTCCAGCAGCATCGAACTTTGACCAAAAGGTATGCTTCACAACAGTAACAAGTTTCTCTTACTTTATATTCCTAAACAAAAAGTCTAGGCTAATAATTAGTTGCTGGTGTTCACCGGAACTTCCGTGTTCACCTATGGTGCTACTTCTCTGCAGGATGAAGCAAAGGCTCAATATGGCGCGTCTTCGTCTGGTTCCCGTGAGAACCTTTATCCAGACACCATGGTTCCAGGTACAGTTTTAAGATATTCAGATCTGTGCTTCCAGATTCTTCTTAGGCAATCGGTGTATACACACTGGACGACCTCACCATTTATAAAATTCTGTGTATTTTGTTGCTCCAGATGTGCCAATGGATGACAATGCTGGCAAAAGATACTTCACAAACATGCTGGGTTCATACCCAGCCCCACCTGCAATGGCTTCTGAATTCCCGCCAACCACAGGAAAATCCATCGCTGCGCTCAGCGGGCCTAGTCAGATTCGTGTCACGGCGGGCATCGTCCAGCTCGGCGACCACAGTTTCACCGGCAACGAGGGCAGCTGGCCCCTGCAGAAGAACGGAGTCTTCAACCTGCTCCTTTCTTTCACCGTGGAGAACAACGTGTCAACGAAGTCCATTACTTTCGACGACGAGCCAGCTGCTACACGGGTGAACACCGTCCCGATGGTGCTGCGCGGCGGCCTATACCTCTTCTTTGTCTCGGCCATGATCCTCATGTTGAGTTTCAAAGTAGGGTCCTGCATCTACAGCAGGTAAGTTAAGAGCCCGCCCTTGGGGCCGTTCTTATTTTGGTTTAGCGGAACTATACATGGCGCCCCCTCGACGACGGCGTGGGAGCAAATGACTCGGAAGACAGTTTTACTTTTACGCACTTAGTTTGTCATGTCATACGATCCTGACTTGGTGAAAGGTATAGTAAAGCAATAAGCTCTTGAACTGGAGAAAGCCCGGTCGCTTTGCACGCGCTCGGTGCTGGGACCTTTGTGCTTCATCCTAGGACCTGTAATTTATTCTGTTTATTTGGTCGCTGCTCAGAGTGTTTGGAAACCCGAAAGATGTAACATTGATTATAAACATGGTATCTCTTGGTTGTTTGGCGTGTTGATTTTCCGTCTCTTGGCACCAATGCTGGATGCGGCCGGCTATTTATCAGTGTTGTCTGCATTTACAGCAACGGAAGATTGCCGATGTTTCTGGATAACAGTTTTTGCATTTAAGCATCCAATTTTTTGGTTCTGTTTGATTGCCATGAAGCCATGGAAGAGGGAATGATAGGGAGTTTTTGCATGAACGTTGTTCCTCTCGTCTCGTCTCTTCCTTTGAGTCCATTGCTCCTACGATGACATGGCAGGGCGGAGCTCTGTTTTAGAGATTGCCGATGTAGGTCATATCTTGCTGGAAAATACATACCCTTATACGAATATTAATCTAAAAAACAAGAAAAATGGAAAAAATCTAACATTTGGGGATATGAAACGTGGGTTCTCAACCTACTCCTGTGTGAAATTTTGCGAAAAAATACTAGGAAATGTATACATGGCGAAGAAAATATTGTCCGAACAAAAATCCATCCACAGTTTTGTTCTATACATTGGAATTTTTTGTTTTTTCTTGCCACCAACATGTTTCATGGATTTTTTAACGAAATTTCACGTGGAAGTAGATCGGGACCCCAGGTTCTCTATCCCAAAATCTCAGATTTTTTTAATTTCCCGGTATTTTTTTAATTTAATGTTCGTATAGGGGTGTGGAGCGGTATTTTTTAAAAAAAAAATTAATGTCCATATAGGGGTGTGGAGCACCCGGGTGCTACAAATCTGCTTCCATATCTTGCCCTGTTATTTAGTTTTGGGTGCTTACACAACAGCTCAAGTTCTTCCTGCCGTCGTGGCAAGGAAGCATGTAGGGAGGCAGTCTGGAGTCCAAACCCTGTGCATCCTCTTGCAAGAACGGTAGAGCATTTCCAGTGGCAGCAATCGTGTTGGAAATTCAGTTTCCATCTTTGGGTAGTGGTTCTTTATACAGGTGTGTTCCTAGTGAACACTAGCAGCAAAGCTGCTTTCAAAGAAACGAACAACAAAAGTAGACCAAGGATCTATTCTTCCAGATGCCCAGCACATCGCTCCTGATCTCGACGGGCACATATATTCGGGCAGAAAGTCAGATGCTCCTCTTCGCTTCCACAGCGGGACGTCGGTGGATCGTCCATGCTCCATAACCCAGCCATGCCACCTTTATTCCCAGAATGAAGACATGGTTTGTGCTTATGCTTTGAAATAATCCAGCCCTCCAGAAGACTCTCTGCGGATGCCCTCATTCCTCGTTCTGTACACAGGCCCGCCAGTGGTGGAAGATCATGCCATGCCTGGGGTTGGAGCGTTCGCCGGAGTGATGGTTGGCCGAGGCGCTACGAGTTCTCGGGGAAGACGGTCTGGATGAACTTGAGGAAGCGCTCCGAGTAGAACTCGGGGTCGACCGCGGAGATGGACACCGAGTCGTACTGCATCGACTTGACGGCGTGCTCGATCTTCTTGGTGATGTTGTACTCCTGCAGGATGTCGATGATGCCCAGGTAGAGCACCACGTCGTACACCTCGTAGAACGACTTGCTGTCGTCCTCCTTGGGGATCTGCTCCGCCCTCGCGGGCATGTTCACGCCCAGCTGGATCTGAACCCTGCCAAAAAAAAAGGGAGATGCCCAGTCACCAAAAGCTCCCACTCTGTGTGTATTGGTTCAGAGCCATATCTGTTACAGGAGTAGTGATAGAAATGACCCTCACCTAGCTGTGCCAGGAAGCAGGAGATCCACTTCCCCAAATCCAGCAGCCGACGACCGCAATCGGCTTCCCCTTATATGAGGCCCAACGACCACGCTGTTCTCGTCGTTTGCTCTTTGAACCAGAACCAATCCTTCTGGGTAGTTAAAAGCATCATCCTCCTGGGCATCTGTACAAGAAAGATCATTGTGGACGATGAAAATATGTTCTCCCGGTCATATCATTAACAAGAATTGAACATACAACTGCAGGCGGTAAATATACAACAGAAAAAAGAAAAAGAACATGGCATATCACATGAAGGAGCAAGTATCAAATTAATTTGTGCGTCTCAGCATGTATCCCTTGGAAGACACAACTGACAGCAACCTGACTCAACGAGATCTATCCTCGGACAACGGGTACAAAGTTCGTGCACGGGTCTGTTGGGTTATTTTTTTATGGGCGGTTAGGATCATGAACCACATGCACAGCTCAATGAAAGCACTCTCATCCAGAACACCAGTGACGGCCTGCTGAAAAACCCAGTGACACGACGAATGGGCACAAAACATGCTATGATCCGGTAGTGACACTATGACACCCACTGGCGGATCTACTCTAAAGCAAATGGGTTAGTACTATGAATAGCTGCAATGTTTATTATACCCGCAAAGAAGATCACTGGAACTGAAAAAAATAACATATATCCCATAGAAGTAGTAACATGTTGATAGAACCCATTAACCGGCAGGTAAAGGTGTGTTTTACCTTCCTCTGAAAGAACTGTCAATCTCTCTGCTGTCATGGTTCGACGATATGAAGCACGTGTTCGTAGATGCTGAGGAGCTCTGTAATGGACACCAAGCAGTAGACTGTAATCCATTATCCGTTGTGACTTCAGAAATTCGCTATCGGTCTTTATCTGCCTGAAAGAAGAAGAACGACAACGCGTGAAACACTATAATAAGGTGAAACTTGATCATACTACATAAGTGCTCTCAGGGAGAAAAGCAAACACAATAATGCTATGATACAAAATGAGAGCAGAAACATTGCACATTTCTTGGTCAATTGATGCAAAATTACTTTTAGGCAAAAATTCTGCACAGAAATCTGAAAAATGACTACAACACACACTGTACTGGACGTTAACTGCATATTTAAGAGAAATCTCTTCATAATATTTTTTATATTTATCATCTCTATCTTTGCTAACAAGGTGATGACATATTTCAGCAAGTAACAGTACACTTAATTTCAACATCTACATTTATTATATACTAGCTGAACAACAACGCAACGGGAAACACATCACCAAATACAATGCAGTTATGCCACAAAACCATATCTTAGTAAGAAAAGACGATTTTCAGAGTAACCACACTCACTTAAGTAGAGCCTCTCGCCAAGAAGGTTCCAGATAAAAGGAATAGTTCAGATCCAAATCCTTCAGAGTTGTGTTCTCATCGATTTCAATTTTGTCAGTAGAACGGCCTAAGGATGAACCTTTCAAATCAAATCTCCGGTGAATCCTTAATTCTGTGCAGAACATATTTCCCATTACAACAAAACGGAACTGCAAAGTTGCAAACAATAAACAAGGATTGTTACTCCATAAATAGGAATGTGAACAAGAAAAACCTCAAAAGAGGTGTGCATTAGTTGATGATTATTACCTTTTGACCACTAGAAGGTTTTACCCTGTGCAGGCCAAAAAACTTAGTTATGAGTGTGTTCTCGTAAGTATGGACATGATTATAATAGTTTGGAAGCATTCGTAAAAGAACCTGCAGAATCAGTCATCAAACATTCAAATCACACTAGCACTGCATGATATATAAATCAGTAAATCACTGAACAAGCTTATATAATGAGAGGTCCAGATAGAAAAAGGTACCTGCACTTCAGATTTCCGGAGAGTCTTAATCATGAACCGATCATCTTGTGATAGGAAGAATACACTTCCACTCTTTCCAGGAGAAGATAGCTCCCTAAGTGCAGAATTTCCACATATGGAGATCATATAATCGGCAGCATCAATCTTGAACATCTCTCTCAAGTTTCTACATAAATGATTATAGTTGATGAATGCAGCAGGAAGAAGATTACGAATTAGAAAAATAATGAGCAGAAATAACTTCACGACGTGATTTATAAGTCCAAATAACAAAATTATGTTAGGTAAGTAAACAAAAATTCAAAAGACTACATGAATCAGCATCTCACTCAGACATACATACAGGCATGAAAGGTCAATCAGTATGACGAACCTGAAAACCATGGGACAATAGTCCTTCCATTTAAAATCCTCTGCAGGATGCGAGGGAGTAAGTCGTGATCCTTCCTTTGGGAAGTTCATCCAGAAACTTGCTCTTGGACCAAAATCTGAAGCACGAACTTCACGTTTTTGAATGGGTGTTATCTTTCCAACTGTGTACCTAAACACAATAGCAAAATGAACATTACAGAACATATACATGTGAATGCCAGATGTTTCAACATCATGCTCTGTTATCAATTTAAAATGCACATGTTCCATCAGTTCCTAAGAGGCAATAAAAGCTGCTGGACTAGAGATCTGGTAAGGACCACCAGCTAGCACAGCGAAGTCTTCCACTGTTACTTTTCAGCAGAGAAATAATAATTTGTTGTCAAACTTTTGCTAGAATCGCACTATAAATGCAATTACAAGGTAGATGACTAGACTCATTTACCAGGCAGTACATGAAAAGCGAGCTATTTATCAACGCTTCAAATCATACATTCAATGAGAGGAGCAGCACTGGAGGCATTACCTGATTCCAAGCTGCAAGCTTAGCATTAGATCATAGCTTCTATGACCCTTAATTATTGCCTCTCCGGGTTTTTTAGTCTCTCTCACCGTCTTCTTCTGCCGGCGCTTTGCCTTCTTGGATGAGCCCGAAAAACTCCTGTCAAGTACTACCTCGCTGATTAGAACACCTTGCATGTATTCCCTTTCAAGTATAGGCAACTCAGAATCATCAATGTTTTCAGAGGTTTCACTATTTTCATTTCCGATGAATTTCTCAATAGCTACCTCAAGACTCCACCTTCTTTCCAAGGACACATTTCTTGAATCACTTGAGTTCCTTCTAGACGAGGCAGAGTCCCGATTTATGCCAACCTTCATATTTCCCATGTCAACTGACGAAGAGTGAAGTATGCGTGAACCATGATTCTGCCTTCTAGGGTCAGGCAGCACACCTCTGTTCCTTAGGTTTTTTATATACAGCTCATCACCAGCAGGCACTCTGCAACCACTAGGATATAATGTACCTTTCCCATCCTTCAATCCCCTGGTCCAGGTTCCGACATAGTACCCACAATCACTCCATGTATAGATACCATACCCGTGCATCATGCCATCTAACCAGTTGCCTTCGTACGAATCACCGTTTTTCCAAGTAAATGTTCCCTTTCCGGACATCTTGCCATTTTTCATATTGCCGGTGTACGTGTTCCCATTTTCCCATGTGTACTTTCCGTGACCTTGTATTTCTCCCTGAATCCAAGAACCTTGGAACATGTCTCCATTAGGATACGTCTGGCATCCGAGACCATGCTTACGGTTCAGCTTCCACCGTCCCTTGTAGACGATGTTATCCTGTCCAGTGTACGTGCCTTCACCATATATGTATCCACCGGCATACTCGCCCTCATAGCTGGCCCCGGAAGGCCACAGCGTCTTTCCTTGCCCATGCCTCATCCCCGTCCTCCACTCGCCATCATAAATAGTACCATCTGACCAGGTATACCGCCCTGAACCCTCCGGCGTGCTTCCCAACAATGTACCGGAGTAGGTATCCCCGCTGGGGAGCCTAATGTGTCTGACTCTGAAGCCGGTGTTTGTTCCTGAAGCATGTGGGTCCTGGCCATTCGCCAAAGTTGCCAGCACCTCACTCTCGATGTTGCAGCTGGCGCCTCGGAACAGATCAGCCCTTGCTGAACTGGAGACCCCCTGTAGCTCGTTCCGAAGGGCCACCGGGGGTGTCATGCATACCCCAGAGCAGGACTCGCCCACAGAAAGGGAGAAGATAGATTCAGACCACAATCTGCACAGAAGTTAGACAAGATACATCAGTGAGTAATACTTAACATCTGGTCCAGTGAAACGACGAACAGTAAGATTGAGTGTACATGGAGGCTGCAACGGTAAAGCGGGCACTGAAAAGTGAAAACCCTCAGCAGAATCTGTACAAGAGCACAACACACATGTCTGAATTCTGAAAGACACGCACTGTCCCCTGAATGCCTAACTGAAACATACCCAATTCGGTCAACCACATAATCGGGCGGAAGTCAAACCAAGAGATAGGGCTGCAACGCACAATCCAGCATAAAAAACATGAGCAAAAGCTGCACTATGTACACAGGAGTGGCAGTCGGCCCTTGCTGCGCGCGATTTGCCATGGTTGAAGATCAAGCTAAGAAGCCGGACTGATGATGTAGCGAGGGAATGAATCAAATTCAGAGCACGGATAAATAAATCCGTGCAGAAGACGAAAACAAAAAGCTAGGTAGAAAGAAAGCAGAGGGGATTTCAACTGAATGGAGGATCAAAGGTCCACCACCCACCAATCTATCTATCTATCTATCTATCTATCTATCTATCTATCTATCTATCTATCATTGGATCATAGTATATCCGTACCAAAAAGGTCCCAAAACATCGAAGTGTATCAGTGTTCAATTAATATATCCAGAAACAAATAGCTAGACTAGAAACAGGGGAGGCCAAGTGATGGAGGAGCGTAGGGCCAGCCACCCATCCAGCAATCCATCATTGGATCATGCATACGGTATCATTTATGTCTGAATGGAAAACATTAAAGCCTATTATTAGTGCTCATCCAGAAACAAATCCCCCATGGACGGAAACAAAGAGCTGAAATAGACATGGAGCCAAGTGATGGAGGCCCACCACCGATCTATCACACCGGACCAACCAATATTTGTTGATATCCGCGAGGAAACATTATCCGAGAAAGCGTATTACCAGTGGTCATCCACGAGCAAACCCCACACCACACCACTAGTAGTTTTTAAATAAAACTAAATAAAACAGAGCAAGTGCCAGCAATCCAACCGAATCCGTCCGTCACGGGGATCAATCGATACCCGCACCAAATCAACAGACGATTGGCTTGCTTGCCGTGGTCGCGGATGAAGGAGCAGGAGGGGAGGGGATGGGAGGGGATTGGATGAAGGAACCCGGCCGGCACGACGAGCCCCCGTTCCGTTGCGCGTTTCGCATGAGTCCACGGTGCGGAGGAGGCGAAGGCGGATCGAGGCGTAAGCGAGCGGGGAGGTGGAAGGGGGTTGCCGTACCGTACCGTAGCGTAGCGGGGATCAGCGGGCGGTTGCAGGCCGCGTTGCAGGACAGGGGCTGCGGCCGGGGGATTCAGGGCACCAGCCGGGGGTGGGGATTCCGAGCGCGGAGGAAGACGACGCCGACGCGTGAGCCTGAGGAGGAGGGGGCCGCTGGGCTGATCGATCCAGCGGAGAGGGAATGAGGACGTGAGTGTGAAATGCGGCTAAAGAACTGCTGCCCTTGTACTAGTACTACTAGTCCTCCCTCGCCCGCCGCTGTTGCTGGATCTTTTAGGATTAATAATTAACTACATACACTGACGACTGACCTGAGCTGCCTGCCCGCCTGCATGATTAACTACTAGTCCATGATGGGACTGGGACTTGATTTATATTCAATAATAATACGTACTAGTAGCGCACTGTGGCAGATTTACTTACGCTTTGGCTTTGGCTTTGGCCGATGATCCAGCCAGGATCCATCCGGCGGCAGCAGGGGGCGGCTACTATTTTTTACCACCCACACACCGCCCACCCCACTAAACTAGGATCCGAGGGAAGATCCCCTGCCGTTGGGCCGCTAACGGGTGGGTCCAGGCCCACACGTCAGTGTGTAGGCCGTACGATCAAACGAGCCGCGTCCTCTACAAAGATGGTCATAAATTTCTTTCACAAACAGTGCAACTAAACTGTCACGAATGGGACCATGTAACCCTCCTCGGAAGAATTTTCCAGTTGCAATTATTATACTCCTTCCGTTCGAAAATACTCGTCATCAATTTTTTTTATTCATTTTGATGACAAGTATTTTCGGACAGAGGGAGTAGTAACCAAAACTTATGAGTGGTAGTATTGTAAATTTCATTTCGTTATTCCATTGTCTCGGCATTTGTTGTTTATCCCATTCGAGGCACACTGTATATCCTATTGGCATTCGGCAGGTCAACTTGCATCCACTCATCATGAGTCAAACTATCCCCTTCAACAGAAAAAGATGTCTACAGCTCATTCCCCCGCCACTACCCACATGCAAGTGGTCGGAATGGACGCATGAGCAAGCATGTGTCGACATCATATCACTGCCCAACAGTGGCTTCGTTAACCCGTTAGATCAGGCTTAGGACCAAGTTAACTATTGACACTACATGCGTCCTTAACATATGATCCAACAAATTAGTCGGCAGGATTGATGGATCGATATGGATCTCATGCATGCATGTATATATTCGTTTTTGTGTTCCTCGACGGTGATCTTTAATTGTGCTCCCCTTGTCTTAACGCGGAGCCATGTAGAGTTTTTGTGCAACGTCAAATGAAGAAATGTTTGGCTAGGAGTCGCGGTAAAGCCAAACATGGTATGCCACAAACTCAGGCTTAATCAAGACATATTATTATCATTACGAGATTGCTAAATCTTAGTTGACTGAGACTTAGCCAAGAATCTCAGTCGATGCTCTATTCATGAGAGCTTACATGGAGAGTTGTGTAAAATTTTATTTAGTTTTTGTTGTATGTTCCTATTCATGAGAGCTTACATGGAGAGTTGTGTAAAATTTTATTTAGTTTTTGTTGTATGTTCTGTCACTCAATTGAAACTTGGTTAAATCTCAATTGACTGAGATCTAGTCACGCCCTTAACATTAACAAATGAGCAAGATTAAGGAAGCAAAGTTTGCTATATTTGGTAACGCAGGGTAATGGCGGAGAAGAAAAGGATGTGGCTCATATTTCATGGCATGTAAATTACCGTCTGTTGATTATATTAATCGCCATCGTCATCGTTGTTATCACCACCGCCACCGTTATCTCATTGGAGATTGGAATGGAACTATTTGGATGGGTTGCTCGTCCGTCTCAATAATAAACCTCCTCATAGGTTGTTGTGTTGTTGATAGGCGGTTAAATTATGTATGCTTTGGCAATGAAAAACAAATCAGATGATATGAACTTGTAAGATATGATACTGCCGGCATCCCAAAGACCAGTTTTGTTACCTTTGAATACATACACGGTAGACATCAACATACATCATCTCCGAAGATAACTTGCTGGCAGGAGTGCGTACATATATGCTTTTTGCGAAACGGTAGATTAAACGATAAACCGGAAACAGACAAAACTTTCTGCCTAATTCATTAGTCTAGATAGCAGTGAGTTTTTTCTTCTAAAAATGAATTTAGCAACCACAGATCCATGCAATGATAGACTTCTAAATTTTATTAAATTAGAATAAGTAGTTATATGCTTACTGGTCCATTGCGACAGCGACATTGCAATCAATGGTTAATTTCTCAGTTGGCCATCCTGCCACTTGTGTGCTACACGCCAAGTTTAAATTTGTGCAAACAATTTCTTTTGCAGATGTGCGCACTATGCACAATGGCATACAATTAACACCAGCTAGGAAGCACAGATGACAGTTGGATGGTAAACACCAAACGGCGAGCCTGGTTAGCTACCAACAAGAAATTTGCAATTAGTTGCTGGTTAGCTACCTAACAGATTAGACCAACTTGTGGCAGTTCATGGTTACTTAAAATACATCTATTTTACCAAATGATTGAGCAAGAGAAAATGAATACATATGCAAGCGTACACATGCAACAAAACCGAAACAAGTGTACATACTTGGAATAAGGAACTAATCAACCAAAATAAATTATGTTCACCGATCTTTTTTCAGGGTTAAACATTCATTAATCTGTAATTACATCGCATCGATTCTGCACATCGATTGCTGAGTTAATTGACGCCTTGATTTGTTGCTCATATTGGAGTGGTGACAACACCTGGATTAATTAAATACGAGTAATCAAAAGGCATCGATCTCATATACTTTACGGGTCAGGTTGCCCCACACACAAAATATATATCTATCTAAAGTTACATATGGCAGGACTTAGAAAAGAAGAAGATTTTATTTTAGTTTTTATACAGAAAAGTCACTATCTTTTGCACTTTCGGAGAAAAAGAATGGAAGAGATAATACTCTTTGGATCTGCTTTGATTGGTCATGCTTTGTCCTTTTCGTGGGCATTTTGCAGCATACATGACACGTAGCTGGTGAACATATTCCGAAGCGCTCACACCATACAAGATTTCTCTTTTGCACCTTTTGGAATCATGGGTAGGTGTTGGTGTTTTCCTATACTCCCTCGAACCTTACAGGCTGTTGTTTTCAACATAGAGAGAGCCAAGCTTATAAAGTTCTGACTATAAAGCTTTAAATCTTTGGCTAGCTATTTTTTGGTTCATGTTTTGGCTGCCCATGATTAACCAATGTTGGTAAGAAAAATGGACTAAAATTGGAAAAAGAGCATTGGCATTGCCAAAAATTTGGTAACCTAGCTACAACAGCAAATCATATCGCGGCCTAAAAACTAATACGAGACAATCTATGATAGTACCCTTCCACCTCCACCCCAAACAATTTTCCTTTGTGTGAAGATACATGCATCTATGACCAGGTACACACATCCTGTTGTTTGGAAACTAGCCTGTTTCTAATATACTATGCATATCTCACTTTGTTTATCCCGTTCGATGCATCCTATTGGGTGAACTTGCCACACCCCATCATGAGTGAAAACTCCTCTTTCAACGAAAAGACCAGAACCATGGGGCCCACATGCTAGTGGACGTAGCACAAGAGGTAACAAGATAATTGGTATTCCAAACAAAGGTCAACATCATATATTGGCCAACAAAGGGATTGGCCAGTTAAATTAAGGTTAGATAGGGTTTAGGATGAAGTTAACAATGCCATTAATACCACATGATTAGGATATGGTCTCATGCATGCATACCTAAGTATCTTCTCTCCCTTGTCGAAGGAGGAAATAAAATCATGGCACACCGCGCCAACCCGATTAAGAAAGCTTATGGTTCATCAACAAGCAATATTAATGATTGCATATTGCTTACGAGTTATGTAGAAGAAGAATAAAAAAGGTCAGGAGCAAACATTTTATGGCGCTTATGCATCGATCATCATCGCTCATGCATAACTACCCATCTTGAAGGAATTTAGACAATTGGACGGGTTCTTCATGTGTCTCTTGATGACTTGTGTTGATCCGTGTGTTCTTCTTAACTACTCTGCACTAAATTAGGTGTGCATAGTCATTAAGGGGAAAAACAATGATGATGCAAAATTTAAAATCGTACTCGCATCTTAGCGACTCTTCTTAGACTTATGAAATATTGTAGAGTATGGACAACAACGGACATTGGGTGAAGATATTTTTGCTAGTGTTAGTATATGCTTCGGACCCCCAATAGATTCCATCGCGGAAATAATTCCAACCATCTAGATTGACATGTTGGTTCACTAGTTGTATTACCATTGGTTATAGGTGTATCTTTTAATATTTAATTCAATCAATGCATTAAAAGTCATGTATATAATAATTTGAAGTCTGTGTACTTACCGTCTTATGAATATTCCTCTCGGACGCCCAAAATTTGTGTAAATTTTCCAACTTGCTAGCACAACCATACATGATGATAATTAAGAAAAAATGCATTCCACGTAATTGTATGTATTTGGATGTTACTTTAGTAGCAGAATAATGAGACTTTTTTAACTTTCCGATACTACTAAAGTAACTGCTTAGTTAATTACGAAACTATAGCAACCCGCCGCTACGACGATGGTACTATATGAACAGTTAAACTAACTTCCTCGGTTGTCCATCCACCTCTTGTTGAACAACTACTTAGTGCAAACATACATCTATACACTCATGAAATGGCTAGAAACTTAATGGTTTAATTAATTATTTAGCTGTATCTAAAGGCCAGAGGAATTGACTACGAGACACAAATTAATAAATTATTTAACTATATCTTAAGGCCAAAAGAATTGAGTAGGGTAAATGGATTAATTAATTACTTAATTGTATGTTAAGGCTAGAGGAATTGAGTAGGAGAAAGGAATATACATGTGACGCATGCGAGCAACAAACTGGAAACAAGTATACATAAAACAAAGTGCTTGGAGCACATATAACTCAAATATTCCTTTGTTATCTTGCAACGTACTTGGAATCTTAATTAATATTTTGAATTGTTGTTGCTTACTTGGAGTGGCGACAGCATCGCCTGTTAATCAATCAAATAAAATATGATTAGTTAGGAAAGGGAGATGCAAGAGGCATCGATCTCATATATTTTACAGGTCAAATTGCCCCAGTTTCAAAGAATAATACATGTCTAAAGCTTTGTCGGCCAGTATGGCAATATTTTACAGGTCAAAGAAACTTCTCGGGAAAAATTAACTTTTTTCGAAACGGAGGAAAAAGATTTGCCTTGTCCATTAAATAAGGGAGAATAGAGTTAAGAGTTTTACAACACACTCATATACACGGCATGACAATTACTCACGCAAAATTATATGCACTAGTCTTTTTGCACCTGCGGTGACCGAAAGCTTGGCCTCCTCCAAGATGGTGTGAAGTAGGATTGGTGGTGGTACAAATTTGTGGCGGAAAACCCGAGCATTCCTCTCATTTCAAATGGTCCAAGTGACAAGCATGGTGAGGGAGACCATAGCATGCCGGTTGGGGTTACGGTTGTCAATTTTTCTGTCCCACCACTCGTAAACAGATGTGTGAAGGTGCCAGTCGGATGTGTCCAAGTGTGCAAGGCCAAGCTTCGCGATCGCAGATCTCCATAGCCTAATCGTGTACCGACATTTAAAGAAAAGGTGTGCGCCCGTCTCTTGTTCCCTTTTGCATAGAGGGCACAATACACAATTTGGCCAACCGCGCTTCTCCAAACGATCGGCGGTCCAAATCCTGTCTTGCAGATCTAGCCATGTAAAGAATTTGACCTTTGGAGGAGGCCACATTTTCCAAACCATGCGATCCATGGGAGAAAGGGTTAGGCCAAGGAATTGGGCCTTGTACGCAGTGGCCGCCGAGTATATCTCATCGTTCGAGTGCTTCCAAATAATATCATACTCGCAATGCTCATCAAGGTGGAAGTCATGAACAAGCAACCAAAGAGTGAAGAATTCTGAGATGTGGGCAACAGAGGCGACATAGTTGTGGTTAATTTATTTTGAGGATCCACGCGTTCCCCTTAAGAGCCTCACACACGTTCTAGTTCTTTCTTCGCGAGGCCTCGAAAATTAAAGGAGCAATATATTTAGCTTGCGCCCAAGCAGCCAGGGGGAGTCCCAAAACGGTGTTTTGGTGCCGTCACCGACGGTAATAGTAGTTGAGGCATAGAAGAACTCAAAATCCTCCTTGGTGCAGGGGTTGCCAAAGCCCACCCATAATTTGTGTGGCTCCTTCCATTCATACCAGAGCCACCGGAAGCGTAGTGCACGTGCAAACTTGTCGGTGTTTAACACACCTAAGACACCATACTCTTTTGGTCTGCAAACGGTCTCCCAGTTGACCTTGCACTTCGCTCTCGTCGTCCTGTCCGACCCGGACCAAAGGAAGGCCCTCTCAATTCTATTCAGGTTGCGCAGAGTGCTTGGAGGCACAACGAGGGGCATGATAGAGTACACTGCTTGGGAGGAGATGACAGACTTGACAAAAGCCGTGCGACCAATGGTAGTGATATTTTGACCATCCCAAGTTACCAATTTTCCAGCCGCCTTGTCCTTAAGGTATTGAAAGTTCACCATCTTCAGTTGCCAAACTGAGAGAGGCAGGCCTAAATGTTTCAACGGGAAAGAAGCACAAACTGCAGGCAGGACCTGAAGGATGTGACTAAGGTTGAGGTGGTTGCAGCGAATTAGGGCCACCGAGCTTTTCTGGAAGTTGGTGCACAAGCCTGTAACCTCACCGAAGCCTCTTAGGATAGCAGCAAGCTTGTCAATGTCCTGCTTGATGGGAGCCACAAAGACCGCCGCATCATCCGCATGGAGTGAGGTTCTCACCGAGGCCCCTCTCCCACGAATCTTATGAAGGAGACCTTTTCTCGTAGCCAAGTCAAGCACTTTATCCAGAGGGTCGATCGCGATAACAAAAAGGAGGAGGGAGAGGGGGTCCCACTGCCGAAAGCCGCCCATGCTTGATTGGGGGGCCTGGAATCCCATTCAGAAGAATCCGAGACAATGAAGAGGACAGGAGCGCTGCAATCCAAGCCCGAAATTTTGTGGGAACCCCAGCCGCTCAAGAAGATCAAGGATGTATCCCCACTTGACAGAGTCAAAAGCTTTTTCGATGTCCCACTTGAGTAGAAGAGCGGGCGTTCTGCATTTGTGAAGCCTTCGAGCGAAGTTCCAAACATATAAAAAGTTGTCATCAATGCTTCGCCTCTTAATGAAGGCACTATGGGCATTGGAGAAATTAACTTTGATGGCGTGCGATTTTGTTCGGTACAAGCAAGTAAGCTTTGGGAAACCCAGGAGTGTATTCAGTAATAAAATAGTGCACGTACACGGCCCTTTGAAGATCAGTGCCATGTTTGGTTACGCTGCGTCATATATAGTGGCGGAAAAGCATAATATTTGAATTGCTATTTACAAGAAAATAGGTGATATCCATGGTAGCCGAGCTAGTGCGCATGCAGTGGTGTCGCCTGCACTTGCCCACACTGGTAAGCATGCACGAGTGGAGCACCCATCAAAAACGGCAAAAGTGGAGCGCTTTCACCGATGGTACGTGTCAAGAAACTAACCCAATTACTCTACGTCTAGCTAAAAAGCACACTTTTTCCTCAGCCGACTGACCTGCATGATCCAGAAAATGCAACCGGGAAAATGTGCGGCTTGACCGGCCGGCGTACGGCCGTAGGTACACGTGCGATCCACGTACGCGTCTATCGCATCACGGTACCAACCGGATATACATTGCCAGCGTCGATCACCATCGACAGTTTCAGTGGGAGAGGGATGCACTAGTAGCAGTACGTCCCAACAGCAGGGCTCACTATTTGATCGCGCGACACACGTGATGGCGTTGATGCTGCATGCTGACCCGACCTTCCTCTTCTCCCGCGCGTGTTCTCTGGATCGACCGCCATTGAGATCAGACCACGCTTCCAAGCCATCTCTACCTGTTCTTCAATTATTAAGGGCATATTTGGTCGCCCTCCACGTTTTGTCACACTTTTGTGTCATAATACGTGTAGCATGGCACAATTTTTGTGGTGACCGAATTGATCATCACATTTGTGGCAAAAATGGCTAGCAATTCAGTCTATAACAAGCGTGGTATGTGACTATGAAAGTGTGGTAGAGAAGTGTGGTAGAGAAGCGTGCCATGCTATGGCTAGCAATTCAGTCTATAACAAGCGTGGTATATAACTCTGGCCCGTACAATGCTCAATATTTCCATGCAAATGATAGACTTATGTGTCTTTTTTACGTACGCTTACAAAACCTCTCTTCATCTAACCAAACACAACACCCCTGAATTTCAGGGTGGGCCCTGCGCCCCCACTAAGGTCCAATTAAGCATTGCCAAATCAGCACGTAACCCCCTCACGACGTAACCTCACGTAGGTGTAGCAAAACTCATCTTTCTATGTGGTCATTAATTTTTGAGAGATTACCCAGTTTTTGTCCCTAATGTTTTTGACCATGCAGTCAGGTAGGCCTTTTGATCTAAAAAAGCTTTTCATATTCAATCCTTCAATATCTTGCTATGTACTTGGCATCTTAATTAAGAATTTGATCTGTTGTTTACTTGGGGGTGGTGCTGGCACTGGGATCAATCAATGTGATTTGTTGGGAATGGAGGTACAAAAGCCTCGATCGCATATACTTCACGGGTCAAGTTGCCCCGTCTGCAGAATAATTCATATATATAGTTATGTAGGGCAGTATTTAGAAACAAAAGGAGGGTATTTTTTCCCTTTTATATTGAAGAGACACTATCCGCCACACTTTCGGAGAAAGAAACGGAAGAGGCACATATGCTCAGGTTTGTTCTGATAGATCATAACCTTGTCCGTTTCATGGGGCATCTTGCAGCAGACATGACACGTAGATGGTGCGCATATTCCAAGGTGTGCGCACCATCCATGTAAGCACACAACCCTTTTCCTCTTCACTTTTTTAAACAAATTGACCATGAGTACTTTTGCAGAACTATCGATTTAAATCGTACATGTGAAACTTTTTGAAAAAAGTACTACCTTCGTGAATATCCCACAAAAATAACATGTTACTATATTGTACCAACACAAATTGATGACCGAAGTTGCGTTTCGAAGATAATGTCAACGATGAAACAAAGAATTGGACTTTGAGGGACCAAGGAGTAAGTACATTTTAGTAATATATATAAAATAATGCGCATGCACACCCTTTCAGGATCGCTTCCATGTTTGGCTATTTTGTGGAAAGGGCATATACTACAATATCTGGCTAGCTACCTTTTCCTAGAAGGGAAAACAAAAAAAGGATGATATCTTGCTTAATCTGGTAGCTAGTGCGCATGTAGTGCTGTCACCTGCACCAACCTACACAACTACACAGACATACAGATATTGTCACTGACCGAAAACCTCTAAGTGGAGGGAACACTTCCGCTAATGGTACATTCGTCTCAAGAAATTAATCCAAATGCTGCTAGGTAGTAATTATGGTAGTAATAATTACGGGCCAATAATTATGGTATAGTGGGCACTAAATGTTTTAAGCACATCATACATCATTAGAGTGATATTGAGCGGTAGATCAAGGCCTCTCGACGGAGGAGATATTTGGATCCAATAAACTTGCCCTTCTATAAGTAGTGGAGATTGCCATAGTGTACTTCCTTTAGTCTATAAATAAGTGCCATTATTGAGATAACCCTAGTCAAAAATTTAAAACATTGCCATTTTTTAGAATTTGATATGCGTACACCGCAGTAGAAATGACATGTCAGAACTACACCAATTTTTTAAAATTCACTTGTTGTGGAACCGGAGGGACCAGAAACATGATAGTGCCGGAAAAGAATATCGATCTAGCTAGTAACTTTCCCTAACTAGATCGAAAAACATGATAGGTAGCAAGTGCGCATGTAGTAGTGTAACCTACACCCATGGAAATTAAATGACAAAAGTACGTACATACAACACTTTTGTTGATGTTACTTAAGTATGTGTCAACAAACAATCAATCTATACATGGTATGGAAGGTTATTGTCGACCGATTGATCATACATCATCGGTACAGTGTCGTCGATCGGTCAGCTCTTGGCCCAACTTTTTTGTAGCTATCATGTGAAAACTAGCGGCATAAACTACTCAATGATGGGATTGGGACTTTATTGTTGTCAATTAACTGGCGGTGAACTGTGCTGCCACAAATTTAGATGAGCCCGGATTTACTGCAATATCTGCTAAGTAGCTCCTGTCAAGATCTAGATGACCCTATATTTTATTTTATTTTATCTTGGGAGATGCCACACAAGCCCATCTATATTCTTGCAAGGTGAATCAATTTGTTGATTCGAGTATAAGCTAACCCATCGAAACTTTAGCTAGCAATTGGCTACCCCTCTTTAATCAATGTTGGCAGGAAAAACGAAATAAAGTTGACAAAAGAGTGTTGACATGCCATAAATTTGGCAGCCTGGCTAAAACGGTAAATCATATTGCTGCCTAGAAACTAACATGGGACCATCTATGATAGTACTCCCTAAAGATGTTTCTCCTTTCCGTGAAGATACACGTATCTATGACTAGGTACACACATGTGGTTGTTTGACTACTAGCTTGCTTCTAGTGTTACACATATGTTGATTTATTTATCCCGTTTGATGAATCTTATTGGGACACAGTGGGTCAACTTGGCTCACCCCATCACGAGTTAAAACTCCTCTTTCAACAAAAAGATCAGAACAATGGGGCCCACATGCCAGTGGACGTAGTGCAAGAGCCAAGACGTTAATTGATATCCAAAGCAAGGGTTGGCATCATATCATTGGCCAACAGAGGGATTAGATTAAGGCTTAGATAGGGTTTAGGATCAAGTTAACAATGCCACTAATGCTAGTGCATGATTAGGACATGGTCCAACGATTAACGCTATCATCGATGGATAAATATCTTATCCATGCACACATATGTGTCTTTTCTTCACGCAAAAGGCTTGCGGAGCTTTTGGCAATTGTCCAAGGACAAGATTAATTTGGGTTGCACATAGTAGTAAAGTCTTATTTCGTCATGTAGAGATTAAGTAAGGAGATATCACACATTTAAGTCAATACATATTGCTTTTCAAGTAATGCTAACAAAAAAAAGATTTCATGGTGCCCAGCCGCATAAGCATCGACCATCATCACCACCCACTGTATTGGAAATTTGAATCGGACAATTTGGTCGGTTATTCATGTATCCATGTCAGATGTGGTGATGACAGCGTCAGGACATGTACCCCTCCTTGAAGACGTTGCTGCGGAAGAATGTCGACTTAGTCATAGGTGTCTTATTCATTTTTTCTTGTAATGTTTCTGTCGTACTTGCCTTTACGGTGTACTCTGATTAATAATTAATAACAATGTTCATGTGTATCACAATGATGTAGTGGCCAAGGATTCAACCTCCTTTAAAAAACAGTTATCTCGATAACACTTTGTGTTGGTCCTTGTGTTCCTGCTGACCAGTATGCACTAAATTAGGTACTATGCATAGTAATTAAGGGAAAACAAACATGATGTGGATTAAAATGAGCACCTACATCTGACTCTTCCTACCTTTTAAATATATTGCATATTATGGACAACAACAGATATCGGGTGAAGATATTTTTCTTATAGGAGTATATGCTTCAATTCCTAGATTCTATCATGATAACAATCTTCCAACCATCTAGATTGAAATGGTTCAGTAGTTGTATTACAAATAATTATTGATTTTTAAAAATATTTACTTTAATTGGTGCATTAAAAATCATGTAGAAATTAATTTGAGAAGTTTGTGAACTTTGATTGTTTATCTATTATGAATATTCGGATTAATTGGACACACAAAGGTTGTC
Organism: Triticum dicoccoides; assembly: GCF_002162155.2. Lineage (NCBI taxonomy): Eukaryota > Viridiplantae > Streptophyta > Magnoliopsida > Poales > Poaceae > Triticum > Triticum dicoccoides. The sequence continues at coordinate 624,020,358 of NC_041390.1, read as the reverse complement.
TATGTAAATTTATCTATAGAATACTTCATAATCATGTTAGGCTGGAGTGTGATTGAAAACAGAAAAATATATCCAAAGTTGCATACTGGACACAATATTAATTTGATTAATATTTCATTCCAAACCCTGGTTGTGGGATGGAAAAAGTTCAAAACAATCAAAGCTTCTTTTTGTCTAATTCATCAATTTAGCAATAGCTTACTGCTAGCACACTCATACGTGATGATAATTAATAAAAATGCATGCCACTCTAAACTATGTTAGGGATGTTGCTTGTATAAATTATAATAAGGATATGATTTAAATCTCCATACTACAGTAATTGCTTAGTCACAGACTATAACTACCCATGTCGGCAATGACAATCTTAATCAATGGCTAAATTTATTAGTTGGGCAGCTGGTATTTGTTGGTTAGTGCAAATAATATCTTTTTTACTATGTTTAATAGTTTAGTTAATTTACTAATGGGTTTAGTTACTTAACGATTGGACGAAATACATTGGTAGTTTGATACATTAAATGAATAAAAAATATTATCACTTGGCTAGTTAACTAACAGTTGGATGAAGTAATGGGTTTAATTAACTATTAAACAACTAAATTTATAGGACAAAGGAATTGAGTACGAGGGTAGGAAATTCTGTGACGCATCAAGCAACCAAAACAAGTCTACATAAATAAAGTGATTAGAATAAGACACACATAAACAACTGAAATATTCCTTGGTTATCTTGATAGTGCGTCACATCTTAATTAAGGGTTTGATCTCTTGTTGCTTACTTGGAGTGGTGGCAGCACATAGTTAATCAATCAAATAAAATAAGTCTACCTATCTTATTGTTGGGAAAGGAAGATGCAAGGCATCGATCTCATATACTTTACGGGTCAAGTTGCCCATCCGGAGAATAATACATGTCTACCTATCTAAAGTTATTTAGTGCAATGGGACATCATTTAGAAACGAAAGGAGAATATCTTTTTTTACTTTTTATACTAAAAGATGTTATCCGCTGCACTTTCGGAGAAAGAAATAGAAGAGGCACATATGCTTGGGTTTGTCCTGATCGATCATACTCTTGTCCGTCTCATGGGGGATCTTGCAACACAGTTGACACGTAGTTGGTGCACATATTCCTACGCGCACACATCATCCAGGTAGGAGTGTAGCATTTTCTCTTCATTTCTTTTAAAGCTTTGATTATAATTTCTTGTGCAAAACAGTCGATAAATTTAAATCATACATGTGAAACTTTTTGGGGAAAGGTAGCAACTTTCATGAATGGCGATTTTGCTTGGATCATATGAGCACACCGTAGCAACTCAAATTGCCCTTTTGAGGATCACTACCATGCTTGCTACCTTTCCCTAGAAGCATGGGGCCGGAACATATTACTTGCTTAAGTAGTTAGTGCGTATGCAGTGCTGTCACATGCACCAACACACACTGATCATACAAATGCGTGCCACGGCAAAAATGGGACAACAAAAGTGGGGAGCACTTTTACTGATTAAGGATATGATTTAAATTCATGCCACTCTAGAGTATGTCCGACTGTTGCTTGTACAAACCATAATAAGAATATGATTTAAATTTTCCATACTACAGTTATTGCTTAGTCACGTATTATAACTATCAATCTCGACAATGAAATTCTTAATCAATGGTTAAATTTATCAGTTGGGTAGTTGTCATTTGCTGGTTAGTTTGAACAAGTGTTCGATTATGGGTTTCATTAATTGTTGAACTACTACATTTAAATGGCAAATGAATTGAGTAGGAGGGAAGGAATATATGTGACGCACCTAAATAACAAAAACCGAAACAAGTGTACATAAACAAAGTGCTTGGAATAAGGCATGCATAAACAAATGACATATTCATCAGAAATCCGTTGGTGCTCTCGGGAGCGCGTGCTCCTGCACGTGAAAAAAAATATTTCAAAGTGTGAAAAAAATCCAAACAAAAAATTGGCGCATACATCTTGACATTATATGTGTGTACGTCAAGTTTCGGAGAAAACCGACATTTTTTGTGGCGTGTGTAAAAAGACAAAATGTTGTCTTCTGAAAAGCATTTATTAACACAGGATTTTGTCTTTTTACACGCGGCACATAAGTTGTCGGTTTTTCGCGAAACGACTTTGTGAGCATGTATATCGAGATGTATGCACCAAGTTTTTGTTTCAATTTTTTTGACATTTCAAAATATGTTTAAAACACATTTTAAAAACCAGGAGCGCACCCTCCCAAGTCCCATGTGCCAAATCGCCACACTCCATATTCATCTGTTATCTTGATATGCACTTCGCATCTTCATTAAGGTTTTGATTTGTTGTTTACTCGGAGTGGTGGCAGCACATGAGTTAATCAATCAAATCAAATGCGGTTTGTTGAAAGGGAGATGCAAAAGGCATTGATCTAATATACTTTAAGAGCCAAGTTGGCCCAATGGGGGAAAATTACCTATCTAAAGCCATGTAGGGCAGTAGGGCAATATCTACAAACTAAAGGAGAATATCTTTTTTGCTTTTTATACTGAGAAGACGCTATCTGCAACACTTTTGGAGAACAAATGGAACAAGCACATATGCCTAGGTTTGTCTCGATCGTTCGTAACATTGTATGTTGCATGGTGCATAAGTGTGGTAAAAGCAATCTCAAACAGACAAAAACACACACACAACACGTAGCTTGTTCACATATTCTAGGCGCACGCCAACCAGAGACTTTACATACATGGCCTTTCCTCTTTACATATTTCCAAAGCTTCTATGTAAATATCTTTGCAAAACAATCAAATCATATCATATTTGTGAAACTTTTTCGGAAATTAAAGTACAATTCACAACGTGTGATTCTATTGGGATCTTGTAAGTGTACCGTTACAAGAGGAATTGCTGACCGGAGTTGCATTTTAGAAATCTTATTATCAGTAGTCAAAACAACGAGTTGATCTTTGGTAGACTATAAGGTGTGCATTTAATTAATGAATAAATAATGCACACAGCCCCTTGCACAAGATTGCCATGTTTAGTTACCTTGCGTGATGGTGTCGAGAAGGACAATATCTGGCTTGCTTTGCCTAGGAAAAGATGATATCCATGGTGGTTGCGCTAGTCAGCTACACCTACCCACAACTAGCGATATGCAAGAGTGAAGCACCAAAAACAGCTAAAGTGTAGCGCTTTTGCTGATGGTATACGTGTCAAGAAACAAACCCAATACAGCCAGCCAGCAGTACTACACCTTTTTCTCGGTCGACTGATCTGCATGATACGTGGCTCCTTTTTATTTATTTATTTCCCATGCATGCATGGTGGTACACCTTTAAGCAAACTCATCAAAAAAGAAAAGACAAAAATGTGCGGCTTCCCCGGCCGGCGTTCGGTCATCGGCACCGCCGGATGCCCTGATGTATTGCCAGCGTCGCCATCGACAGCTTCAGTGGGAGAGGGCTGTACATCCCATCAGCAGCTGCATGCCTGCATGGCACAGTACTATTCCAGCGCGTGGCACAGACGTGCATGCATGCACTGACCCGGCCTCTCCCGCGTGCGTGTTCTGCGGATCGGCTGTCGATTGCCATTGAAATCACGTGTCCACATCTTCAGAGAAGGAACTGAAATCAAGTTGTGCAAGCATCGCGGTGTAACGAAAAGACCAAGCATCAACAATATTTTCTCTATAATACACCTTTTCCTAAATGGAATGGAGGGAGTACGTGGCTAGCCACCTTTTCCTAAATGGGACAACAATGATATAATCTTGCTTAATTAGGTGGGCACGCAGTGTTGTCATCTGCACCAACCCACCACCCACACTGACACATTTTGCCACTTTTGCTAATGGTGCGTACATACGTAGTACGTGCGTGTCAAGGACCGAAGCCTTTTTGCCACTACATACTATAGTAGGAGTACATACTTTTTTTTAACAATCACCGGGGGAGAGGATTCTCACCTGAATATATTACTCAAATGCCCAAGGGGTGAGTTACATCATAAATTACAATGTGAGGACAGGCAAAGGCGCCAAGACACGGGTGCCTCCCTACTGACAGGGTCCTTAAATCTAAAGACTCGAAGAGTAAAGTCCAAAACAATGTTACAAAGGGTATAAAGGGGGGAGTGAAGCTCGTTACGAAAAACATGAGCATTCCTAGAGTCCCACAACTTCACAGGATAGCGAGGGCGACGGTAGGCCAAATGTCTATGTCAAGGCCAACCGGCGTAGGATTGCCCCAAATATGGTTGATGGAGTGAGGAGTCCGGAGGCCCAAAATGGACCAGACCTGTATTGCATAGGGGCAAAGGATGGCGAGGTGAGTCGCGTCCTCCCTTGTGTGGGAGCACCGAGGGCAAGAGGAGTCCGAGGAGATGGTTTTACGTAGCAAGTTGTCCTTCGTACTTAGCCTATCACGCCACATAAGCCAACCGAAGATCTTGACCTTGATGGGTGCCTTGGAGCTCCAGATATGCCCCACATTGAGATCAATCTTGTGGTCGGAGGAGAGCAACGAGTAGGCGCACCTCGAGCAAAACGTGGAGCCATGGGTAAGGAACCTGTTGTTGGGCACGTCGTTGACATGAACATCCTTTAACAGAGACAAAAGGGAAGCAAGCTCGATAAAAGCAACAGAGTTACGCGATTCCGCATGTTAGCTAGTAAACTAAAATGCATGATCTGAGACACCAGAACTGAGGGTGAAGTGGAGTGGGATAAAATGTGAGGGTAGTTGTCGGCGAGCGGAGTAGGAAGGAGCCAGGCATCGAGCCAGAAGTAGGTGGAAGTGCCGCTGTTAGTAAGGACAAGGGATATTTTTTGCAGGGTTCGGATTTAGTCGTTCACAATTTTTCAGAGGAAGGAGGGGTTGTGGGGTTTGTTGGCAAAGTCAAGGGAGTAGTGTTGAAAGAACCAATTAACCCAAGGCAAGTCGGGCTTTTTGAACAAGTTTGAAAGCAAATTTCATGAGGAGGCGGTTGTTTTGGAGAAGCAAATTTTAATGCCTACACCACCAGCGATTTTAGGCTTGCAAACGTTTTTCCAAGCAATGAGACATTTAGCGTCGGAGCAAGTTTCTTCAGCAGTCCGCACACTGGTAGAAAAAGGGCCTATAGTCCCGGTTCGTAAGGGCCTTTAGTCCCGGTTCCTGAACCGGGACTAAAGTGTCGGTACTAATGCCCCGATCCTTTAGTCCCGGTTCAATCCAGAACCGGGACTGATGGGCCTCCACGTGGGCAGTGCGCAGAGCCCAGGCAGGAGACCCTTTGGTCCCGATTGGTGGACCAACCGGTCCCGGTTGGTGACACCAACCGGGACCAATAGGCATCCACGCGTCAGCATTTCTGTGGCTGGGGTTTTTGTTTTTTTTGAAAGGGGGGGAGGTTTGGGGGTTTTGGGGGGTTAATTTAGGTGTTTCATATATTGTGTTAGCTAGCTATAATTAATAAAGAGAAGTGTCCTCTCTTACGTCCGTGCTTGGTCGACGCTACGTACTATACATATGTATAGACAGGACTAGACACACTAGTTAGCTAGTAAGCAAACGAAGGAAACAGAAGATCGTCATGAACATATATGCATACAGAGAGAAGTGATATCGACCACCTCTCCTTCTTCGAGAGATTGGTCGAACAACGAGTTCTCGTATATCTATCCGACACTACCGGTTACATATATACAATAATTATCTCTTACAAATATAATCATACGGACTCATGGTCCACATAGTATTCTCCGTCTTCAGCGATCACTTGGTCAAGAAAGAATGCCGCCAATTCCTCTTGAATTGCTCGCATGCGAGCTGGTGCTAGGAGTTCATCCCGCTTCCGAAACATCTAATTTGAAGAAGGGGGCCAATACATATATATATATATGAATGAATGAAACTCAATACAAATGATGGTAATAAAATAAATTTGTGAATGTTGTTATTTACGTACTTCATATTGTTCGTCAGAGTACCCGCCCCGCTCACAGGTCGTGTGGCGGATGGACTCGCAGACGTAGTATCCACAGAAATCATTCCCTTTTTCCTGCCACAACCACTTTACAAGAAATAGAGGTCAATCAAATTGATAAGCAAGAATGCTAAATGGTATTGATGAAACTAGCGCTTGAATCACTAGGAGATGCGCGGAACATGCTACTATAGTACTTACTTTCGGGTGTCTAAATTCCAGCTCCTTCGGCAGTCCCGGAACTTTTCTGGTGAATTTTCTCCAAACCCTGCCGGACAAAGAAAACAATTACTTGATATCAGGAAATGAACAAAGTTGCTGATATGGTGGATAATGATCGATTTAACTTACTTCTTGAGGATTTCAGTCATGTCCGCATACTCCTCGGGATCTTTTTGTTTAGAGTCCAAGACGGTTACTACTCCCTGCTCAAGCCTAATCTCTAGGAGAATATAGTGGAAACTGCACACGCATGCATAACTCATCAATTACATTACTATAACCTGGACTAATATATAAGGGAAACCGAATATGCACAAGACAGTAACACTCACTTGAAGTTGTAAGAAAAGAGTATTATATCTTTGTTTTCATTTTTTTTGAATGATCGTAGCAAGTTGGCCTCGGTATCTCCGGGACGATGTTCAACCTCAGTTGCATCTATGAGATATGTGTTAACGAACCCAATATCACCGATTTGTCTTTTCTTCAATTCGGCGATCTTCATTCTGCATAATATAGTGAGGATAATTATAAATACATGCAATGAAAGAGATGAGCTATATAGAGAGATTTAATGACAGAAGTAGTAGTACTTACAGACAGTAGCAGGTGATCGTTGTTTTATCGAGGGACAATTGATTGAAAAACTGATAGAACTCCTCAAATGGAATAGGCAACAGTTCAATTCCAACGAGGTCATGCTCCGGTTTAACTCTCGCATACAAAGTACTCCTCCCCCCAGACTCTCTGCAGATTTTCAAGTACCAATCATGTAATCTTCGCATCATCGTTGTTAAAGAATTTTCATCTTTGACGAGAGGCTTCCCGTACTCGTATCTGTGTATCTGCACCTCCATGGTATCATAATGTACATCGTCGGGCAGGTAATCGTCAACATTGCCATAACCGGGCACCATCCTCGGATCGACGATGTCGCTAGGCACCTTGAGGGGGGGGGGGCACGATTGCTTCGCTTGTTTGCCGAGCTGGGCAATTTGTTTCCCAGCTGCTCGTCGTTCTTTCAACCTTTGATCACTGACTGTACTTCCCGACCGCTCCGCTTCGGCCCATGTCTTTGCAATAATGCGCTCATAGTTGCCTTTCGGCGGAGACTTGGGTGGTTTTGCCAGGGTAGCCAGAGTGTGCTTCACTTTCACCGGATCTACCTTCTCCTCCGGAGGTGGATGTCTCTTTGCTCTCAACCCTTGAAACCAGTCATCCACTTCGGTTCGCGCGATCTCGGCGTTCTCCTCCGGGGTCCTCTCATATGGTAACTTCTCTGGAGTCTTCAGAGAAGGACCGAATTTGTATGTCCTCCCGCCTCTGGTTGTACTGCTAGACGCCGACCGAGCAGACGGAGCGGTTGTCTTCTTTACTTGCTTACGAGGCGGAGGAGAAGGACTACGACGCACCGGAGCAGCTGGAGCGGCGGTAGGTCTCTTCCGCCCTTGCTGACGAGGCGGAGAAGGAGGAGCCTGGCTGCTCGGGCGCGTCGGCGCAGGCGGAGAAGGAGGCGGAGTGCCGCCACGCGCCGGAGAAGGAGCCGGCCGAGGGACCTGATCGTCACTCGCCGGAGGAGGAGGCGGTGGAGGAGGCGGAGTGCCCTGACTTGCCGGAGGAGGAGGAGGAGGCGGAGGCGTCCAGTTCGGAAGGTTGATGAGCTCCTTCCGCCATAGGCATGGAGTCTTCAGAGTGGACCCCAGCCGAGTCTCCCCTTCACCGGTAAGGTGGTCAAGCTGGAGGTCCTCAAATCCCTCCGTTATTTCATCCACCATCACCCTAGCATATCCTTCTGGAATCGGTCGGCAGTGAAAAGTTGTGCCGGGTTCAGTAGGATAAACAGAGCCAACAGCCGCCTTGACCTTCAAATTCATCCATTGCGTCATAAGGTGGCAATTTTGAGACTCCGTGATAGCATCCACGGGATAGCTGGCAGGAGCCATAAAGGCATGCTCCGGCTGAAGCAGCTCGGTGGAAGCCACGCTGCTTCTGCGCTGAGATGGCGGGGTAGCTTTGGGGGAGGCTTCGGCAGTATGTTTGCTATTATTTGCTTCTCGTTCCTCTATCGCGTCTACCCTTGCTTGCAGCGCCTGCATTTGGCTCTGCTACACTTTTTTCCTCCTCTCATGGGATTTGTAACCGCCTGCGTCCGGAAACCCAACCTTCCATGGAATGGAGCCTGGCGTGCCTCGTGTCCGTCCAGGGTGCTCAGGATTCCCGAGGGCCATTGTGAGCTCGTCATTCTCTCTGTCTGGAAAGAACTTCCCTTGCTGCGCTGCTTCGATATACTGCTTAAGCTTCCTGACTGGTATGTCCATTTGATCGTTCGTCCAAATGCACTTCCCTGTTACAGGGTCCAAGGTTCCGCCAGCCCCGAAGAACCAAGTCCGGCAACGGTCTGGCCAGCTAATTGTCTCTGGTTCGATCCCTTTATCAACCAGATCATTCTCAGTCTTGGCCAAGTTAGGCCGGGCTACGAGGTAGCCACCTGACCCCGTGCGATGGTGAAGCATTTTCTTCGCAGCATTTTGCTTGTTTGTCGCCGACATCTTCTTACTCTTTTCCGATGTCTTGTGGGCCACAAATGCGGGCCAGTGATCTCTGATCTTCTCATATCTGCCCTTGAATTCTGGTGTCTCATTATTTTCGACAAACTTATTCAGCTCTTTCTTCCACCTCCTGAATAGTTCTGCCATCCTCTTAAGAGCAAAAGACTTGATTAATTTCTCTTTAATTGGGTTCTCTGGATTATCCTCTGGCGGTAGGGTGAAATTTGACTTCAGCTCAGTCCAAAGATCATTTTTCTGCATATCATTGACATAAGACACCTCAGGGTCTTCTGTAGCCGCCTTAAACCATTGCTGGATGCTTATCGGGATCTTGTCCCTAACCAGAACCCCGCACTGAGCAACAAATGCGCTCTTTGTCCGGAGGGGTTCAATCGGTTGGCCGTCGGGCGCGATTGCTATGATCTCAAACTTTTCATCCGAGCTCAACTTTTTCTTCGGGCCTCGTCTCTTTACCGAAGTTGTGCTCGATCCGGAGGGCTAGAAAAAAGAACAAAGACTTAATTAATATGTGTACATACCAAAACAATGAATGCATCAATCAGCTACTCAGCACAGGCTTAACTAATATATATACCTGGCCGGACTTGGTTCGGTCACTGGAGCCGTCATCACGGTCTCCTTCTTGCACCGGCATTGGGTCACCGGAGTCGTCCTCATGTTCTTATTCTTGCACCGGTATTAGGTCACCGTAGCCAGCTTGTTCACCCTCTTCTTCCAGACCATCGGTGTCATTGAGAAACAACGAGACGGCATCACTTCCTTCTGCGATTATGTCCCTCAACAACGCTTCTTTTGCTTCGTCTAGGGAGGTGTCCATAGTTTCTACAAATATTTACAACATGGCAATTATTATTCAAACATGACAGATGGATATATTAGTGCCAAACATAGAACTAGCTACCTAATCATAGTAAGCTATCGGGAGGGGGTATATATCGACAACGACGACATTACATCTATGTCCCTCGACGACCCTCGTTCCCGATAAAAAAAAGAGGAAGAAGAAGAAAAAAAAGAGGAGAAGAAAGAATAGAGGATCCTCTATTCTTTCTTCTCCTCTTTTTTTTTCTTCTTCCTCTTCTTTTTTTATCCTCTTCTTCCTCTCATGTTCGAGAGCATCGCCGAGGGGTCGGGAGGTTGCGTAGTGTCAAAGGATTCAACAAAACCATGTCTTCATCATTAGGCGAAAGTAACATGTGCATGATGGTATGAAGCTCTTCAAAGTTGTTCTGGAACGGAGTCCCAGATAGGATAATTCGCTTTTTGGTACAAAGTTCAGCAAGAGCCTTCCGAATATCGCTATTTGGAAGGCCTTTGCTGAATTCGTACCAAAAGGCGGATTATCCTATCCGGGACTCCATTCCAGAACAACTTTGCAGAACTTCGTACCAACATGCCCTGGTTACTTCCGGCTAATGATGAAGGCATGGATTTCTTCAATACTTTGACACTAGGAAACCTCTCTCGACCCCTCGGCGATCCTCGACCCCTCGAACCCTCGACGACCCTGGAACCCTCGACCCCTAGACGACCCTGGAACCGTCGACCCTCGACCCTATAGAACCCTCGAACCCTCGACCCTTGACCCCTCGAACCCTCGACCCTGAAATCCTAGAGGAGAAGATCGAAGAAAAAAAAGAAGAAAAAAAGAGGAGGAGAAGAAAGGAATAGTGGAGAAGAAGAAAAAATAGAATATATTCTATTTTCTCTTCTTCTCCACTATTCCTTTCTTCTTATCCTCTTCTTTTTCTTCTTTTTTCTTCTTCTTATTTATTTCTCCTCTTCTTCCTCTCCTCTTCTTCTTCTTATTTAGTTCTCTCGACCCCTCGATGACCCTCGACCCTGATAACATTTTTTTCTCCCCTCGACACCTCTCGACCTCTCGTCCCACTCTCGACCCCTCATCATCATCTATCACCCCCTCGTTTCTTTAGCATATATCCATGAAGAAAAAAGAAGTCTTCCTCTTCTTATTTTCCTTTTTCCACTCCTTCCTTTTCTTCTTCTTCTTCTTCCTTCTTCCTTCTTCCTCTTTTCTTCCTTTTCCTTATTTTACTTTTTCCTCTACACTAACCTAAAATCGATATCTACTAATTAACAACCTAAATAAAAAAATGAATACATATATGAAAAAAACATCATATGAAAAAAACATCTAGCATTTCATCAAACACCTTCTATATGGACAAAACAAATCAGAAATTCCAAAAAATTCAGAAAAGTGGACAGCGCGTTGCTGCTGCTCCACTTCTCCTCTCCTCTACTTCTCCTCTCCTTCTGCTCTTCAATGCATCGGGGCCGGCGGCGACCATGGAGCAGGGGCGGAGCAAGGGGCGCTCGGGCGCAAGAGTGGCACTCGAGAGGGGGGCTCACTTTGAGGGGGGCGGCGACGGCTGGAGTCCGGCGACGAGGACGGCGGGCTCGGGGCGGCACGCGGTGACGGGGACGGCAGCCTCGGGGCGGCACGCGGTGACGGGGACAAGGAGGCGGGCTCGGGGAGGCACGCGGCGACGGGGACGAGGGCGGCGGGCTCATGGATGCCAGCGACGAGGACGGCGCGGGCTCAGGGAGGTGACGACGTGGTCCGGAGGGCTCGGCGGCAACGAGGACGAGGAGCAGCCTGGCGGCGTTGTCGGAGGAGAGGACGAGGAGATCGATCGAACTAAATCGAGAATTTCATAAGTGTTGGCTTATATAGCCAGAGCACTAGTCCCGGTTCGTGAAACCAACCGGGACTAATGCCCCTCTTTAGTCCCGGTTGGTGCCACCAACCGGGACCAAAGGCCAATTTTCAGCAGCCCAAAGGGCGGGAAGCGGCGGCCTTTGGTCCCGGTTGCTGGCACCAACCGGGACTAAAGGGGGGCATTGGTACCGCTTGGTGCCACGAACCGGTACCAAAGGTGGGCATTGGTCCCGGTTCGTGCCACCAACCGGGACCAATGGCCTTGCACAGCGGCGTGGTGGTGGGAGTTTAGTCCCACCTCGCTAGTTGACAACGCCCAACACCTGTTTATAAGCTCTGCTGCCTCCTCCCTCTTGAACTCCACTGAACTGCAGGCCTATGGGCCTAATCTGACACTGCTTTGCCTGTGGGCCTATTGGGCCTTCTGCGGGCCTGAATCCTGGCCCATGTTGGGTTTCTAGTCGTATTCAGGCCGTGGTGGCCCGATAGGTGGCAATTTTTTTTATTTTTTTCCAGTTTTTTGTTTTGTTTTTTGCATTATTTATTTCCTTTTGTTTTTTGCTTTATTTTTTACTTCTTTTTGCTTTTAGGTCAGAAAAATTATAAACTTTCTATTAGTGCCATTACTTTTCAAATTTGAATAGTTAAAATTTGAATTCTTTGAAATTTGTGTGAATCACAAGTTTGTGATTAACTTTACTATAAAAATATTTTTTTTCCAGTTTTTTTGTTTTGTTTTTTGCATTATTTATTTTCTTTTGTTTTTTGCTTTATTTTTTAATTCTTTTTGCTTTTAGTTTTAGAAAAAATTATAAACTTTCTGTTATTGCCATTAGTTTTCAAATTTGAAAACACTTTTTTGTTTTTTGTTTTCTTTGTTGCTTTATTTATTTTATTTTGTTTCTACTTACAACAAAATACTTATTGTTACTATTTTTATTTTTATTTCCATTTTTTCTTTTGTTTTCTGCATTATTTATTTTCTTTTGTTTTTGCTTTATTTTTAATTGTTTTTGCTTTTAGT
>NC_041390.1:623982268-624007677 GCF_002162155.2 Triticum dicoccoides | reverse complement strand
AAATTATAAACTATCTATTAGTGCCATTTTTTCAAATTTGAAAACACTTTTTTTGTTTTTTGTTTTCTTTGTTTCTTTATTTATTTTATTTTGTTTCTACTTACAACAAAATACTTATTGTTGCTATTTTTATTTTTTTCCAGTTTTTTGTTTTGTTTTCTGCATTATTTATTTCCTTTTGTTTTTGCTTTATTTTTTAATTCTTTTTGATTTTAGGTCAGCAAAATTATAAACTTTTTGTTAGTGCCAATAGTTTTAGAAAAATTATAAACTTTCTGTTAGTGCCATTAGTTTTCAAATTTGAATAGTTAAAATTTGAATTCTTTGAAAATTGTTTGAATCACAAGTTTGTGATTAACTTACTAAAAAATGAGAATAGATGAAAGTTGAAAGTTTCTGTTAGTGCCATTAGTTTTAGAAAGTTGAAAGTTGAAAGTTAAAAGTTGGCATGGGCCAGGGACTAATGGTCATGGTATTACGAGGGCCGAACCATAAGACATGAAAGCATTTCAAATGAACTCTGAAAAAGTTGAAAGTTGGGATGGTATCATAATTTCACCCACATAGCATGTGCATGTACAAAACGGACAATGGTAGCATGTCCGTGTGTTGCAAAGTTGCGGGAGAAAGTCTTCATTTTTTCTTCGCTTGTGTCATTTGCTTATTGCGCCGTAATCATGGATAATCTTCATTGTTTATCAGGATGCTTGGGTCAGCCTTGACATTGAAGGGAGGAATTTCATGAAACTTTTCATAATTTTCAGACATGTCTGTCTTGCCGTCCACTCCCAGGATGTCCCTTTTTCCTGAAAGAACTATGTGGCGCTTTGGCTCATCGTATGATGTATTCGCTTCCTTATCTTTTCTTTTTCTCGGTTTGGTAGACATGTCCTTCACATAGATAACCTGTGCTACATCATTGGCTAGGACGAACGGTTCGTCAGTGTACCCAAGATTTTTCAGATCCACTGGTGTCATTCCGTACTGTGGGTCTACCTGTACCCCGCCGCCTAACAGATTGACCCATTTGCACTTAAACAAAGGGACCTTAAAATTAGGTCCGTAGTCAAGTTCCCATATGTCCACTATGTAACCATAATATGTATCCTTTCCGCTCTCGGTTGCTGCATCAAAGCGGACACCACTGTTTTGGTTGGTGCTCTTTTGATCTTGGGCGATCGTGTAAAATGTATTCCCATTTACCTCGTATCCTTTGTAAGTCAATATAGTCAAAGATGGTCCCCTGGACAACAAGTACAACTCATCACAAACAGTGTTGTCACCTCTAAGACGTGTTTCCAACCAACTGTTGAAAGTCCTGATGTGTTCACATGTAATCCAGTCGTCGCACTGCTCCGGGTGTTTGGAGCGCAGACTGTTCTTGTGTTCATCGACATACGGGGTCACCAAGGTAGAGTTCTGTAGAACTGTGTAGTGTGCTTGAGACCAAGAATATCCGTCCCTGCATATTATTGAGTCTCTTCCAAGAGTGCCTTTTCCAGTCAGTCTCCCCTCATACCGCGATTTAGGGAGACCTATCTTGTTAAGGCCAGGAATGAAGTCAACACAAAACCCGATAACATCCTCTGTTTGATGGCCCATGGAGATGCTTCCTTCTGGCCTAGCGCGATTACGGACATATTTCTTTAGGACTCCCATGAACCTCTCAAAGGGGAACCTATTGTGTAGAAATACGGGCCCCAGGATGACAATCTCGTCGACTAGATGAACTAGGACGTGCGTCATGATATTGAAGAAGGATGGTGGGAACACCAGCTTGAAACTGACAAGACATTGCGCCACATCACTCCTTAGCCTTGGTACGATTTCTGGATCGATCACCTTCTGAGAGATTGCATTGAGGAATGCACATAGCTTCACAATGGCTAATCGGACGTTTTCCGGTAGAAGCCCCCTCAATGCAACCGGAAGCAGTTGGGTCATAATCACGTGGCAGTCATGAGACTTTAGGTTGGTCGGAAGAAATCGACGATGGCCCAGGTACACATTCTTCCTGCATTTGTTCAGGTATATACTTTCAGTGTCATCTAAACAGTGTGTGCATGCGTGGTATCCTTTGTTTGTCTGTCCTGAAAGGTTACTGAGAGCGGGCCAATCGTTGATGGTCACGAACAGCAACGCCTTAAGGTTAAATTCCTCCTGTCTGTGCTCATCCCACGTACGTACACCGTTTTCATTCCACAACTGTAAAAGTTCTTCAACTAATGGCCTTAGGTACACATCAATTTCGTTGCCGGGTTGATTAGGGCCTTGGATGAGAACTGGCATCATAATGAACTTCCGCTTCATGCACATCCAAGGAGGAAGGTTATACATACATAGAGTCACGTGCCAGGTGCTGTGATTGCTCCTCTGCTCCCCGAAAGGATTAATGCCATCCGCGCTTAAAGCAAACCATACATTCCTTGGGTCCTTTGCAAACTCATCCCAGTACTTTCTCTCAATTTTTCTCCACTGCGACCCGTCAGCGGGTGCTCTCAACTTCCCATCTTTCTTTCGGTTCTCACTGTGCCATCGCATCAACTTGGCATGCTCTTCGTTTTTGAACAGACGTTTCAACCGTGGTATTATAGGAGCATACCACATCACCTTCGCAGGAACCCTCTTCCTGGGGGGCTCGCCGTCAACATCACCAGGGTCATCTCGTCTGATCTTATACCGCAATGCACCGCATATCGGGCATGTGTTCAGATCCTTGTATGCACCGCGGTAGAGGATGCAGTCATTAGGGCATGCATGTATCTTCTCCACCTCCAATCCTAGAGGGCATACGATCTTCTTTGCTGCGTATGTACTGTCGGGAAATTCGTTATCCTTTGGAAGCTTCTTCTTCAATATTTTCAGTAGCTTCTCAAATCCTTTGTCAGCCACAGCATTCTCTGCCTTCCACTGCAGCAATTCCAGTACGGTACCGAGCTTTGTGTTGCCATCTTCGCAATTGGGGTATAACCCTTTTTTGTGATCCTCTAACATGCGATCGAACTTCAGCTTCTCCTTTTGACTAATGCATTGCGTCCTTACATCGACAATGATCCGGCGGAGATCATCATCATCGGGCACATCGTCTGGTTCCTCTTGATCTTCAACAGCTTCACCCATTGCAACATCATTGGGCACATCGTCTGGTTCCTCTTGATCTTCACCAGCTCCCCCCGTTGCAGCATCACCGTATCCAGGGGGCACATAGTTGTCATCGTAGTCTTCTTCTTCGCCGTCTTCCATCATAACCCCTATTTCTCCGTGCCTCGTCCAAACATTATAGTGTGGCATGAAACCCTTGTAAAGAAGGTGGGAGTGAAAGATTTTCCGGTTAGAGTAAGACCTCGTATTCCCACATTCAGTGCATGGATAACACATAAAACCATTCTGCTTGTTTGCCTCAGCCGCATCGAGAAACTCATGCACGCCCTTAATGTACTCGCGGGTGTGTCTGTCACCGTACATCCATTGTCGGTTCATCTGCGTGCATTATATATAATTAAGTGTTCAAATTAATAGAAGTTCATCATCACATTAAAACCAAAGTGCATACATAGTTCTCATCTAACAACATATAGCTCTCCAGAGCATCTAATTAATTAAACCATACATTGAAACTATGTAAAACATTTCAATGCGAAAACAAATGCGATCATAATCGCAACCAAGGTAACAATTGATCCAACGGCATAATGATACCAAGCCTCGGTATGAATGGCATATTTTCTAATCTTTCTAATCTTCAAGCGCATTGCATCCATCTTGATCTTGTGATCATCGACGACATCCGCAACATGCAACTCCAATATCATCTTCTCCTCCTCAATTTTTTTTATTTTTTCCTTCAACAAATTGTTTTCTTCTTCAACTAAATTTAAACTCTCGACAATAGGGTCGGTTGGCATTTCCGATTCACATACATCCTAGATAAATAAAATCTATGTCACGTTGGTCGGCATAATTTTCATAAACAATAAATGAACCAATAGTTATAAAGATAATCTACATACCACATCCGAATCATAGACAGGACGAGGGCCGACGGGGGCGGATACCAAAACCATCGCACTATATAAGATGCAATAATAAATGTAAGAAAATGATACAAGTATCTATCTAAACATACAAGTAAGAATATTTTTCCTTTCAGAAAGAAGATAAGAACAAGAGGCTCACCACGGTGGTGTTGGTGATGAGATCGGCGCGGGTGATCGACGGCGGTGAAGACGGGGACGGGGCGTGATGGACCGCTAAATCTAGACAAATCTCGAGGAAAATGGAGCTTGGAGGTCGAGCTTCGAGAGGAGAAAGCTTAAGTAGTGTGGCTCGGGCATTCCATCGAACACCTCATGTGCATAGGAGGTGAGCTAGAGCACCACAAAGCCCTCTCCCCCTCGGCCAGAGAAAAACAGAGCACTGGGGTGCTCTGCTCGCGAGCGAGGGGTATATATAGGCACCTCATTGGTCCCGGTTGGTGACATGAACTGGGACTAAAGGGGAGCCTTTGGTCCCGGTTCAAGCCACCAACCGGGACCAATGGTGGTGGGCCAGGAGCGAGGCCCATTGGTCCCGGTTGGTGGGATGAACCGGGACCAATGGCCCATGTGGCCCGGCCGGCCCCCTGGGCTCACGAACCGGGACCAATGCCCACATAGGTCCCGGTTCTAGACTGAACCGGGACTAACGGGCTGACCCGGCCTGGACCAAAGCCCTGTTTTCTACTAGTGGCATCTTCAGAGAAGGAACCGAAACCAAGTTGTGAAAGCATGACGGTGTAACGAAAAGACCAAGCATCAACAATGTTTTCTCTATAATACACCTTTCCCTAAATGGAATGGAGGGAGTATCTGGCTAGCCACCTTTTCCTAACCTAAATGGGAAAAGTTTTATATAATCTTGCTTAAGTGGGCACGCGGTGTTGCCACCTGCACCAACCCACCACCCACACTGACACATGCATTTCGCCACTTTTGCTAATGGTGCGTACATATATAGTTCCTTTGTCCGAAAATACTTGTCGGAGAAATAGATGTATCTAGACATATTTTAGTTTTAGATACATTCATTTTTATTCATATCTCCGACATGTATTTCTGGACAGAGAGATACGTAGTAGTACGTGCGTGTCAAGGACTGAACCCTTTCTGCCACTAGCTACTAGCACAACTTTTCTATCCATGGCTTGCACGCACGCATGGAAGAAAGGTCCTCGTCGATCGTAGGTGATCCGTCGGTCTCTGCCGGTGCGTACCTTTCAAACAATCCGGCCGGCGTACACATATATCTCTCGGTTGACAGCGTCGCCGGCAGACAGTTCTCAGTGGGGGAGAGCAGCACATCCCATCAGGCAGGCATTATTCCATCACGTGCAGCACGCGTGCTGCTGCATGCATGCTCGATGGCCCGCCAACCTCTCCCGCGTCAATCATGAATCATCATCCACACGAGACGAGATCCAACCCCAAATCTATCGTACAACTAGCAAGTACAGTAACAGTACGTGTGCTAGGTGAGCCTTAATAATCAACCAAAGCAACAAGAGTGGGAATCGAGCGAAAGCTACTCTCTAATTTTCAATACGTCATCAGAAATATTGGTTATTTAAACTTCATTTAATTTGACAAAAGAATCGAGTTAGCAAAAATGAATATGTATGGCATCGATGCACAAGTCTACATAAACAACGTGTTTGGAAACTGGAATCGTGGAAGCATAGAAAACCAAATAAATATTCATTGATCTCTTATCTTGTTAATTACGTAGCATCAATCTCAGTTACTACTATTTAAGGTCTTGATCTGTTGTTAATCAAATCGATCAAACGCCATTTGTCCAAAGGGTAGATGCAGAATTACCGTATCAATCTCCTGCGTATATACTTTACGTGCCAAGTTGCTTCATCCGGGTAATAATTTCTATCTATGTCAATCTAAAGTTGATATGACAATGCTAGGAACGGGAGGAGAATATACTATACTTTCGCCTTTTCTATCTGTGGTTGCTCTTTCTCTATATAAAAGATGATATCATTTGCACTTTCGGACAACCAAATGGAAGAGATATATGCTCGGGTTTGTCTCGATCGTTCTTGCATTGTCTGTTTCCTGGGCATTTTGCAGCACACATGACACATAGATAGTTGGCGACAGTGGCGGAGCTACCCAAAAAATGTTGGGCGGGCTGCATAGTGCAAGCAATGCTAACAGATTGCAAATCAATGCATTATTGTGTGATAAATTTCATGTGAAACTTGTTTTTTCACCATCTCAGGGCGGGCCATGGCCCTTTGAGCCTTGCAATAGCTCCGCCGGTGGTTGGCGACGTACTCCAAGATGTGTGCACCACACAGTACTAGTGGGCATATACATATGTAGTTTTTTATTTTCGCCTTTTGCCCTTTTGGACCCCGGGAGTTTTGTAACGAAAAGAGGATTTCTTCAGGGAATCTTATGATATTTCATTTGAACATAGAGTGTCAAAGTTAAGCATTTATAGCTTGGACTACAAATATTTTTATAGATATTTTTATTTAATGATTTAATATTATACGTGTGCAGTTTCATCTGAAAAGATATGTTTGCAATTAATTAGTAGAAAAAGGAAAAACCAACATTTAAATAATTTGCACACTATTTACCTTTGATGATGGTTTTTAGATGCTAAGGTTGGTCTCCATGCGTATGGTACCCTACTATTTTTTTCTCTAAGAAATTTGTGTGGACATGCACGTGCAGGGGCAATGAACTTTGTCAGCCCCGCATTTGCGTCAAGATTCGGAAGTGCATGTGTTTAGGGCATAATTATTACAGGGGGTCTATGCATGCAGGCTTTTGGAAGAGTTGCACGCTCCATCCACCTACTTTTTTATATTCGTTTTTCTTGAGACAAGGACTTTCAAATTTAAGTTTGGTTTTTATATCTTTTGAACACATTTTGACAACTTTTTAAAAAAATCATAAAACTAAGTTTTTACTAAGTTTTGCCAAGTTTCATTTGCTTTTAGGTTTTGGGGCTTGGGGCTTACAGTGTAGTGTTTAAGTTGTAGTACTTGTAACTTGGTGAATTTCATCCTCTACTTTTATCCAGTTTTAATAGTTTATAAATTTGGCGAGCTTTTTAAATCTTGTCATAACTTATTCAAGAGTGGTCTTGTTCAATGCTCTCATCGCAAGGAACACACGTATGCAAACGAACATAAATCGGACTTCTGGTTCAAAAGATAAGAAATTCGAAACTGAAAAGGAAAAATAATGGAGGAGGGGTGGATGAAGCATGTAAGTGTATGCCAAAAGCTGCATGCATGAACCCTATTGCAATAATTATGCCCAAAACACATTCAGAAGACCAACCCACTTTACGAATCACGACGCAATCGGCAATCATGCGGTCTGAAATCCGCGTGCCCACTCGTTCGCGCCACAATCCTCTCTTTTTTTCGTTTTTCCTGTGCCTTTTGGGAAAGATCGGTATGAACGTGTTTCTTTCCCGTGCTCTGCGCTCCTCTCCTTAGAAGTTGTATTTGGTCTACACATGGATATATAGAATCAAAACTTTGATTATTGCACCATGCGCTATGCTAGGAAGGGTAGACGCAGTGGCTGAAAAGGATAAGATCTGGCTAGCTTTCTCTGGAGAAAGATGTGACATCTAGCTATAGTGGGCATGCAGTGCTGTCACCTGCACTTGGCCACCGAAAACAGCACTTTTTCTGGTGATACTCATACGTGCCTTGCTAGGAATGAACCCAAAATCCCAAAGCGGCTAGCTACTGCTGCCACCTTATTGCTGGTGGATATGATCTGCCGTCCGTAGCTCTCATCTTTGTCTCTTTCATTTTTCGCGTAAATGCATGGAGGCTTCTGCTTGTCGATGGTACATGCAATCGGTCTGACGTCTCCGCCGGTGGCTCCGCAGTCCACCCGGATATACATGGATGGATCGCCGGCGTCACCGTCGCCATCGTCAGACGAACATTGGGTAGTGGGAGAGTGGGCGGTACATCCCATCAGCCACCATTGCATTGCGGCATTGCGTGCCACACGGGTTGCCGCTGACCGCCCCTCTCTCTTTCTTTGAGGACATTCCCAACAAGGGTTTTGCATGTTTTTTTGAGTACAGATTTTCTTATGTAGTTCCACTAACCAACCAAGCAGCACAACATGTGGCGGCTGGCTACGGGAATGGTACCTATTGGGACGTCGGCCGATCAAAAAGGTTGTAATATGTCGTTACAATAGCATGCCTTGACAAGGATGTTAGTTTGTGCTTATAGTTGCTATAAAAAAACTAACTCATGATATTAAAGGATTCGTGTTAGAAATTAAAACGGCGTTGGATCTATGCTTTCTTTCGTTAAATGAATAAACGCTAGATATTCAAATTTGCTACTCTAAAATATCGGTTGCTAAATGATGATGTTCGAAGTGTCATTGTTGTGTAACTTATCCTTGTTCTGGTATGAAGTATAAACCTAGCATTTGAATGGGTCATATACTTGTATCATGTTGTTCAGCGGGACGTGAGACCGGCCGTTGCTGGGTCATTTGGTCGGCTCCATATCTCTGAACTGAATATGCTAGAGCAGGCCGGCCCATTTTCATTCTTACTTGGCTACGGCATCGCGCGTTGTTAGCAATCTTTCAAAGAAAAGGGAAACGAGAATCAGAAAGAAGTAAATGTTAAATGGGGTGGTGCTCTGTCACTTTGGGGCAGTTAGACCGAGTGCTGCTACAAACATTTTGAATTACTCAATGAAGGTTAGCTAGCTAATCCGGCTCCTATACTAGCTAAGATGGTCCCTGGCTACCTCCATTTGTTCAACTCCACACCCTCGACAAATCTGCATGCCGTCGGTTGGCCACCAACCGATCAAGCAAACGATTAGCTAGCCTCTGATAAACTACTCTGCTAAACTATAATTTGGCCGGCCGGCAGTCCTTGCATTTTAATCCACCTATCCCTGAAACTGATACTCCCCCGGTCCTTTTTACTTTGCATATTAGAATTCTCTGAAGTCAAACTTCATAAAATTTGACCGTATTTATATGAAAAAATATCAACACCTGCCATGCTAAAGTTATATAATATGAAACTTTAAGTCACGACACATCTAATGGTATTGATTTCAGATTATGAATGTTGACACTTTTTTCTACAAAGCTGGTCAAACTTTACGAGGCTTGACTTCAGTCAAATCTTATATGCGAACTAAAAAAACCGGAGGGAGTACTATCATTTGATTTCCAGACATATCTTCATTTGCAGTCAGAGAGGCAATCCACATGTGCGTGCGAAAAAATTAAATGCTGTGGATCCGGTCTATCGGACGGCACCGCCGGTCCCTGAAAACAAACAAAATGTGACAACAACCACGCAGCACTGCCACCGGGGAGAGAAAACGACGGTCACCCACATCATAACCAATCACAGTTACAGATTAACCACATATGATCAGCACCACACAAATGGATTAATAGAAATGATGTTGTCGAGCTCAAGCCAGCTACGGTTTTCAGCATCCACACGATCAAAGTGAGAATCTTCCTGTCA
Source organism: Triticum dicoccoides (assembly GCF_002162155.2). Lineage (NCBI taxonomy): Eukaryota > Viridiplantae > Streptophyta > Magnoliopsida > Poales > Poaceae > Triticum > Triticum dicoccoides. Next base: position 623,998,128 of record NC_041390.1, on the reverse strand, counting down.
ACAAGATATGCATGGTACACTCTGAGGTGGTTTCAGATCGTGACAAGGAGGACAATGCCGATCAATGGATAGTACCTTGCAAATTCAGCAAAATCGCTGCAGATATATGAACCGAAAGAATTTCACGTATTCACTGCCGACACTGAAGATATAATACAGTATTCCATGCGGCGCTTGCTTGTGTTTTTCTGAATATGATGATATCAGGGAGTAGCTTATTAGGTAGTGTGAAAAAATTATGAATTAAAGTGATTAGTGGCTTCCGCCAAATGCCAAGCATGTTACGCTAAGCATGCTAATCCGCATCAGCAGCCTTCCGCCATCCGGACGGAGAGGAGAGGTATAAAGAGTCAACGCTCAGCGATAATGCTATATGTTTTTTTCAAACACGTATATACATAGTAATACAACATGTTTGACAAGTACGCATTGATTTAAATTTAGCTACCTACAAGAAGTGTGGAAGTTAATAATCTCATTAGAGCTGAACCCGAATTTTCAATGCATGGATTAAGAATTGAAGCAAGTAGTGTAGAAAGATTTTATTTTCCTATTCCTTATCTTCATTTTTTTCAATAGAAAAGCATAGCTGGCATAAAAATATCAATTAAATGGCTATTTCTCCTCTGATCACAGTTACTTTTTTTTGAAAGTATGATCACAGTTACTAAAGCATGAACATACTGCATGCGGATATCCGGTCTACCGTGAAAATCCCCTTTGTTTGTCACCAGTTTGTGAGAAAACGGACGCAAATCGATAGAGGACTGCGTTAGATGACAAACTACGTCCGTGCACGGGGTTTAAGGATCCGATTTGGAGATGCCCTTAGGCCTTAGCGTGTGCATGCAGTGTTGTCACCTGCACCAACACTGAGGAGTGAGGAGACACGCACTTTTGCTGGTGATACGTGCCTAGGAATGAACCGAAAGCGGATGGTGCGAGTTTCTTTCACCCACCCAATGGATATGATCGGTCAGCAACGACGACTATATGTCTATATGTACGTACGTGTGGCTTGCTCTACGTCCACCTAGCAAGAAAGTAGACGCGCGATCTACGCGTGCGTCCATGGCATCACCAGCCCGGATTCATATCCATCGATCGCCGGCGTCGCCGTCGCCATACTGGATCGACAGTTGGTAGTGGGAGAGGGCTGTGCATCCCATCAGCCACTATTCGGCCGCGTGTTGCCGCTGAGGCGCTGACCGTGGGCCACCACCGAGATCGCGTCCATGCCATCTCTATCGGATTGCTTCACAAAAATTGCCGGCAACTCAGTTCCATTATCTTCCACCACATGCACACGCACGCGCGGCCGCCCGGGGTCGCGGGTCATGCATGCAGTTGCAACGACTATTTGGCTAGGCGGGAAGGATGTACGCATGCACGTACGTGTGGCTTGCTCAGAGTCCACGAGTACACCCATGGCACCACCCTGATATACATGCATGGATCGCCAGCGTCACCGTCGCCATACGTACGTACGGTTGGTAATGGGAGAGAGGGCGGTACATCCCATCAGCCACCATTCCACCGCATGTTGCCGCTGACCGGCCCCTCTCTCTCTCTCTCTCTCTCTTTGTGTGTGTGTTTCTCATATGTTTGTGGACATTTCCAACAAGCCTTTTCTTTTTTGAGTTCGAAACAGACTTGCATAATTCCACCTACCACCGAGCACACCACATATGGTCGCTGGCTATAAAAATTGCTGGGATGAATGGTACTTGTGGGACATTGGCCCAATCGAAATTCAAGGTCGGTGAGTCTGTTAGGTCGGCTCCATATGGGAAGGTCAGTACCGGCAGCCCTATCGGTATCGCGTTGAGTTTGTCGACCCAGGTTTGCTTGTCTAGGGCTGCAATATGTCATCACAAAGCGCGTGCCTTTACAAGGCTCACCTCTCCTAAACTACTCTGCTAAACTACTATTTGGCCGGCCGGCAGTCCTTGCACTTTTATCCACCTATCCCTAAAACTGATGCTATCATTTCAATTTCAGACATATTTTCATTTGCAGTCAGAGAGGCAATCCACATGTGCATGCGTGCGTGCGAAAAACAATTAAATGCTGTGGAATCGGTCTATCGGACGGCACCGCCGCTCCTGAAAACAAACAAAATGTGACAGCAACCACGCACCACTGCCACCGGGGAGAGAAAACGACGGTCACTCACCACATCATAACCAATCACAGTGTACAAATTAACCACAGATGAGATGACCAGCACCACACAAATGCATTAGTACAAACAATGCTATAGAGCTCAAGCCAGCTGCAGTTTACACCATCCACCCAATGACACTGGGAATCTTCCTGTCAAGTGTCAACAAGATATAGTACACCCTGAGGTGGAGGCGGACGTTTGGTCTATAGGAACATATACACCCTATATGATTTTTTCTAGTAATTTAATAAGAAGTCAAAATATCTAAAAATATTTTTGAAATTAACTTGACCTTACATTGTACTCGTGAGAAAAAATCCACAAAGAGAAAATCCTCCTTCGACCTCTTTCTGAAAAAGACAATTCTTTGGCCAAAATATTGTGAATAGTGACCTATAATAGTAAATAAAATTTGTCTTTTTCGCTGTGAAGTCATCGTTGTTTATTTTCGAGAAAATGTATATACTAGTGCAAAAGTAAGTCAAGTTTATTCTAAAACTATTTCTTACCTATTTTGACTTTTTGTTCAATTATTAAAAAAACATCCCCATATAGGGTGCATCTACAACCAGGAACCAAAAGTGCATTTTCCACTCCGAGGAGCTTTAGATCGTGACAGGGAGGACCATCTCGATCAATGGACCGTACTATCTCTTGTCCGTCTTGATACACTCATCTCAGCGACAGTTATTTCCGAACGGAGGGAGTATCTTCCAAATTCAGCAAAATATCTGCAGATAAATGAAGCTAAAGGATTTCACATATTCACTGCCCTCACTGAAGATGTAATGCAGTATTCTATGTGGCTTGCTTGCTTTTTCTGAAGATGATATCTTTTGAATGTTGGCAAATTTTCTGAAGATGATATCAGGGCGTAGCTTATTAGCTAGTGTGCATGCAGTGCTGTCACCTGCACCAACACTGAGGAGTGAGGACATAGGCACTTTTGCTGGTGATACGTGTCTAGGAATGAACCGAAAGCGGATAGTGCGAGGACCTTTCACCCACCCGATGGATATGATCGATCTGCAACGACGACGACGACGACTATATGTACGTGTGGCTTGCTCTGCGTCCACCTAGCTAGAGAGCAGACGTGCGAGCGTCCATGGCATCACCAGCCCGGATTCATATCCATCGATCGCCGGCGTCGCCGTCGCCACACTCGGTCGACAGTTGCTAGTGGGAGAGGGCTGTGCATGTGCATCCCATCAACCACTATTCGGCTGCGTACCACACGTGTTGCCGCTGAGGTGCTGACGACTATTGGCTAAGTCTCTGTCGAATTGCTTCAAAAAATTTATCCGGTCAACTCAGTTCCATTATCTTCCACACAGGCTCGCTCCACCATATGCCAACGCACGCACGGTCGGCCGGGGTCGCGGGCCATGCATGCAAACGACTATTGGCTAAGAATGTACGCACGTACGTGTGGCTTGCTCAGAGTCCACGAGTACACGTACACCCATGGCACCACCCTGATATACGTGGATGGATCGCCAGCGTCACCGTCGCCATACGTACGTACGGTTGGTAATGGGAGAGTGGGCGGTACGTCCCATCAGCCAGCATTCCACTGTGTGCAACCAAACGTGTTGCCACTGACCCGCCCCTCTACCCCTCTGTGTGTGTGTGTGTGTTTCTCTGATGTTTATGGACATTTCCAACAAGTTCTTTCTTTTGAGTTCTTGTTGCGAAAATTTTCTTTTTTGAGTTGCAGACACATTTGCCTAATTCCACCTACCACGAGCACACCACATATGGTCGCTCGCTATGAAAATGCTGGTATGAATGATACATGTGGGAACATTGGCCCGATCGCAATTCAAGGTCAACGAGCCTTTTAGGTCGGCCCTTCTTTTTCAAGGTGAGTGAGTCTTTTAGGTCGGCTCCTTATGGAAAGGTGAGCCCGTCAGTACCGACCGCCCTATCGTGTCGAGTTTGTCGACCCAGTTTTGCTCGTCTAGGGCTGCAATATGTCATCACAAGAGCACATGCCTTTACAAGGTTTGTTAGTTTATACTTATAGAAAACTTCAAATCACTAACCTGCAATTGTTTCTGTTCGATACTTGCAAACATGCCAATTTTTGTGTTGTTAACGGGTTCATGTAAGAAAGTGAAACGGAGTTGTACATATGCCTTTTCCTCGTTGAATGAATAAACTCGAGATATTCAAATTTGCCACTACAAAATTTCGGATGCTAGTCGAAATGCTATTGTTGTGTGTAACTTATCCTTGATCTGGTATAAACATAGCATTTTAATGGGTCAGATCTTGTTGTTCAGTGGGACATGAGATCAACTGTTAATGGGCCGTTGGGTTGGCTCATATGTCTGAAGATGATGGTCCCTGGCTATTTGTTCAACTCTATGCTCTCGACAAATCTGCGTGATGTTGGTTGGCTACCAACCAATCACCTAACTAAATCTAGCTTATTTTTTCGGTTGTGCAACTTAATTATCTCTGATAAATTAGTGCTCCGCTCTGCTCGGCATTAAATCTAATAGCTTATTTTTCAGACAAAGCGAGAATCCACATGGGCTCGCAAAAAAAAATGATGTGGATCCGGTCTACCGGACGGCACCATTGCTCCCGGCAACAAACAAAACAAGCCAGTCAGCAACCACCACCGCCACCGGGGAAGGAGAGCGACGGCCACCCACATCATAACCACTGTCCGTGCTATGGATAAGCACAGTTAAATTAACCACATATGAGATGACGAGCACCACACAGATGGATTAATTAAGTAGATGCTGCGGAGCTCAAGCTAGCCAGCTGCAGTTTACAGCATCCACACAATGACACTGAGAATCTTCCTGTCAACAAGATACTAGCAGTACACTCTGAAATGGCTTTACAGTACATGTAGGATCGTGACAAGGACAACGTCAATCAATGGATGAGCAAAATCTGGTGAGATCAGACTTACACATCCCTGGATGATTGTCAGAAATGGATGCGTTTCATCTCGCCGTTAACCGATTGCGTAGAAGATGATCTTCAATAACTTCCTATAATAGTGTGTATTACCGCTAGGAGTGCGTACATATGTGCTTTTTGTGAAACGACAAAGCCGAAAACCGAGAAGGACAAAGCTTTACACCCAATTCACTAGTTTAGCAATTGCACTTTTGGTTCGAACAGAGTTCAGCAACAGCATGCAATATGCCAATACATTCGGATGTTACATGTGCATAACCTCCACAGCGACAGCGACATTCTAAATTGTATTATTACAGTATAGAATGGCTAATTGTCTGGTTACTGTGGAACTAGTAAACTCCACCGCGACAGCTACATTCCAGTCAATCGTTAATTTTCTCGGTTGGCCATCCTGCCACTTGTGCTATACGCCAAGATTTTGTGCAAATTAAACAATATCTTTTGCAATATCTGTACTGTACACTATCCTGCACAACATAAACAGAAGCGGACTAGCTTGTCGCTTTAACTATTGGTTGTCTCTACTACATATAATTTGACAAAGGAATTGAGCTAGCGAAAATGAATATGTATGGCATCGATGCACAAGTGCACATAAACAGAGTGCTTGGAAATTGGTATCATGCACGCAAGAACAACCGAAATAAGCACTCGTCGATCTATTATCTTGTTATAAATACACCCCATCAATCTGCAGATTGTTGTGTTAATATAGGTCTTGCTCACGGAGGGGAATGTATGTGCTTTCGTCTTCTCTATGTGTGGTCGCTCTTTTTATACAGGAAAGATGCTGCTCGTTGCACTATATGCTCGGGTTTGTCTCAAATCGATCGTGCCTTTGCTCTTTTTATTAAAGGCATTTTGCAGCGCACATGACACGTAGATGGTGGACATGTTTTTTTTTGCGAGAAAGATGGTGGACATATTTGGAAGCTTGCGAGCCATACAGTACTAGCTAGTGTGTATGTTATGTACGTAGCGTCTTGTTTTCTCTGTGTTTTTGGAAAAAGAGCCATACAGTACTAGCTAGTGTGTATGGTAACCATATATGTTTCATTGCTCGTGCCCCCTGTTCTACAAAGGAAGTTTGTTCTCGACAAGGATAGAACTAAAACCTTGAACTATTTGATTATTGATAAATGCAACTAGTGGCCGAAACTATAATACTCACATCGTATGAATATTAATTGACGCTGGCTTAGTACAACTTTCTACAAGGGTACTATGGGCGTGTTTGGTTTCCTTGGTGCATCCAGGATGCATTGCATGAAGGAGCTTGACTGGGGCTGGCGTGGTTGAGATGATGCAAAAAGTAGTTGGGATGTGTGTTTGGTGTACTGCATGATATGAGCCAGGTTCAGCTCAGATTTTGTTTGGTAGGTTGCATCTGAGGTTGTATGAGAGATGCAACATACAATAGATGTTGTTTGGTTTGTTGTATGATGTGCAATTTGACTCTTTATTCAACCCAGGGGTACTCTCTAACTTCTTTTTTTAGATGGACAAGGCTCTTTATTCAAGTACTGTTGTTCAAAGGAATATATAAATAAGCGGGAGGATCAGACATGGTTGTCCAGAATCAAAAGAAGTAGCTAAACGAGCTAATCTATGAGCCTCCTCGTCATCTTTTTTTTCAGAAAATCTGTAACTTTATTCATAGTCATAATAATTACAGTTATAATATTTGGACCTAAGAACCAAGAAAATACAAAGTAACTCCTATGACTAAGAATTACAATAAAATCTCTTGAAAACATCTTCTTCGCGTTATCAATCTCTGCTCGAAGAAATACTTCAAAGACTTCGGTAAAGAGGCTGCAATTGGACTGGAGCAACGATGTTGTCACTCTTTCACCCGCACGAATATTATCAATACTAATTTTTGAAAGCGCCATGAGTATCCCATCCAAAAAGATGGGAAGCCTTGATAGATGAACGTACTTGGGCCATGGTCTATCTGAGTTGCCCCCTTCTACTTCGTTCTCGCCTTGTGGTTACAAGACCTTGTCCCTATATCTTGTGTACGGGCCAGGCCCAAATAGCGCTGCCTCGCTCCTTCCACTGCCGCACCATTTTTTTCAGCTTGACTGAACTAACACTAGAAAAATTCAATAGATTTTTGTTTGAAAAAGTACTACAATTTTTCAGGAAAAAAATCAGATTCTTAAATGAGGAATTAAAACTTATTTGCATACTTTAAAAAATGTTCATGGATTTTACAAATGTTCGCATATTTTAAAATATTCATAAATTTAAAAATCGCTCGCAATTTTCTTTAAAGAAGTCATGAACTTAAATGTTTTTCATGAATTTATAAACAAACACACAAGTTCAACAGATCTTTATGGATTTAAAATATGTTTGATTTTTATTAACCATGAATTAAAGAGATGCTTGCAAAGTCCCATGTTTGCCTAAGGAGCTGGTATACAAGCAGTGCTTTCTCATCAAACCGGGAAATGAACCGGCTTAGGGAAGCGATGCATCCGGCCAGGGGTTGAATTTACTTGAGCTTCTCGGGAGGCTTAAGCCTTGCCAGCGCCTTGATCTTGTCCGGATTTGCTTTGATCCCACGTTTGTAAACGATGACTCCGAGGATCTTCCTAGATGGTATGCTGAAAACACACTTCTATGGATTGAGTTTGATGTTGTATGCACGGAGATTTTTGAATGTCTCGCTCAATTCATCGATGAGGGTGTCGGCATTTCGGGTCTTGATGACCAAGTCGTCGGCGTACGCTTCTGCGGTTGTCCCACCGGCGTAAAAGTCTGGACCATCCGATGATATGTGACCCCTTCACTCTTGAGCCCAAAGGGCATGGTGATGAAGCATAAAGGACTATAAGGCATTATGAAGGAAGTTGGCTCTTGATCAGGCACTTCCTCATATTAATCTGGTGGTACCCGGAGTATGCGTCCCGAAAGCAGAGGAGGTCATGCCCGGCCATTGCGTTGACTATCTGGAAGATGTATGGCAAAGGAAACGGGTCATTCGAGCACACCTTATTAACGTCGTTGAAATCAACGCACAGGCACAAGGATTCATCCTCTTTTGGCACCATAACTAGGTTTGACTACCAGTCCGGATGTTTGACTTCTCAGATGAAGCTGGTCTCATTAGTTTGTCTAGCTGCTCTCCCATGGACTAACGATTGAGTTTCGAGAACCTGTCCAACGCCTATTTCACCGGTTTGGAGCCGGGAATAATATTCAGGTTGTGCTCCGCTAATTCCATTGGGATTCTTGACATATGAGATGGATGCCAGGCAAAAATGTCCTAATTCTCAAGAAGGAATACGCGAAACATGCTTTCCAATTGGGGTCCAGGTGGAACTTGATGACGTAATTGCCGGATTTAAAGGATGTCGAATTTGAGTGCTTCGCGAGGACGACATCGTCTCTATCAACCATCGTCCTCATCTTGGAAAGCTCATCGGCCGCCAAGTCCTCGGCTGCGAAGTTTGTGGTCTACTCCTCGGTCCTGAGAGACGTTATGCATTACCGCAGATAGTGATAATGGCTTTAGGGCCCGACATCTTCAGCTTCATGTACGCGTAGTGCAACACGGTGTGAAACCGAGCAGATGCAGTCCAACCTAACAATGCATGATATCCACTCTGAAATGGGACTATGTCAAAGCTCAAGGCTTCAAGACGATAGTTGTCGGGAGTACCAAACACCACGTCGAGCGTGACCAAGATCCCTTTGGTGCCTCTCTACTAGTAGTTATAGTGTCTGGCAACGATATTGAATTCCACATTGTTTTGCGGACCTATGTCTAACCAAGAAATAACATGATGGAACAATTCACATGCATGCCTATTACAAGTGGTAATTTGTTTTAACAAGCAAATCATTTTCTTATACATGCTGCATACCAAACAAAGAAACAAAAGTAGATGCAATTCATTTGAGTTTGGCTAAATGACGACGATTCAAGATCGAGTGTTGCGTGGAACACCAATTGTTTGGTGAACCATAAAACATGGAAGATATAGAACGAATAAACAAGAACTGCAGTGGTTAAACGGCAAACAACTCATAAATAATTTTCATACTCTATGTTTTATACTATTAAGTATATGAATATGCATTCCTTTGTTTACTTGCACACAAAATTGAAATGCATGAATTCCAGAAACATCGTCAACTTTATACACCTCACCATGTTATTTAGCTCCCGTTTGGATTGAGTGTAGTATTTGTATCCACCTATGTCCATAAATAAACTAAGATAGCACGAATACCATCATATGTATGATATTCATCTAAGTGGCACAAATTAGTATTTGAAGAATTAGCCTACTGTTATTTGAAAAAATGGGTCTAGGAATTTTTTGGTTACTAGAAAAAAGACAATGTATCAAAAATAAATAACCATGTGACATTTATGTAAGTATATGCTTCAAATTTACGGAAATTATATTGTTTGTGTAACGGGTTCATGTAAGAAAGTGAAACGGAGTTGTACATATGCCTTTTCTCGTTGTATGAATAAACTCAAGATATTCAAATTCGCCACTACAAAATTTCGGATGCTAGTCGAAATGCTATTGTTTGTGTAACTTATCCTTGATCGGGTATAAAGATAGCATTTCAATGGGTCGGATCATGTTGTTCATTGGGACATGAGACCAACTATTACTGGGCCATTGGGTGGGCTCATATGTCTGAAGATGATGGTCCCTGGCTACCTCCATTTGTTCAACTCCACGCTCTCGACAAATCTGCGTGATGTCAGTTGGCTACCAACCAATCACCTAACTAAATCTAGCTTATTTTTTCGGTTGTGCAACTTAATTATCTCTGATAAATTAGTGCTCCGCTCTGCTCGACACTAAATCTAGTAGCTTATTTTTCAGACAAAGAGAGAATCCACATGTGCTCGCCAAAAAAATGTTGTGGATCCGGTCTATCGGACGGCACCGTTGCTCCCCAGAAACAAACAAAACAAGCCAGTCAGCAACCACCACCGCCACCGGGGAAGGAGAGCGACGAGCACCCACATCATAACCACTATCCGTGCGATGGGTAAGCACAGTTAAAGATTAACCACATATGAGATGACGAGCTTCACGGGTGGATTAATTGAATAGTTGTTGTGGAGCTCAAGCGGCATCCACACAATGACACTGTGAATCTTCATGTCAACAAGATACTAGTAATCCTCAGAAAATAAACAGGTTTGGGCTCAAGAAAAAAATGCTACAGGTTTTTAACTAATTTCTAAAGTTTCGTGACTTCTAATTTTTTGAGGATTTAGAAATTATTCGCATATTTGAAAAAAAATGTCATGGATTTTAACAAATGGTGACGAATTCAAAAATATCCATGAATTTTGAAAGTGCTCCTAAAGTTAAAAAAGTTCATGTAGTTCAATTTATTTTATGATTTTCTAAAAAATCAAATAGTTCAATAGATCTTCATGGATTTAAAAAATGTTTATGATGTTCAAAAAGGTTCATGAATTGAAAAGATGTTTGCAAAGTTAAGAAAATATGAATTAAAAATGTTTCACTTTATTTAAAAAAATCATCAGCACAAAAGATGTTCACGGATTTCATGAATTTAAGAAAAAATCATGAATTTTAAAAGTAATGCCTGTTGTGTATTTTTTTATGTTGTCACTGAATTTTTTTAATTCTTTTGTGATTTTATAAAACAAAAATCTAACTTCTGAAAAAAATAAAAACTGAAAGAGGAAATAAAGTAGAAAGAAAGAACCAAAAGTGAAAGTGGTAAAAAAATCAGCTCCCTATAGAAAACCAAAATAAATCAATGAAACCCAGCCTTATTGGTACTGTACCATCAAAAAAAAGAAGGCTAAGGGTATCTGCAATGCACATTACCTAACGGACACCCCCAAATGTCCGCAGACATTCGGCCGGGTATCAGCCATCCAACCGTATATCTCTCAAACAAGGAGGACACCAAGAACTTTTATACTACTAGTACATAGAATTTTTTTTTTACAATGCAAAAGATTTCTAAAACAACTCCTGGCGCCAACCAATGGATGGAAAATCTAATTTATTTAGCAAAATGGATCTCTGCCGACAAATGAACAAAAAAGGATTTCACATATTCACTTGGTAAAAATTTCAACAGCTTTGGCTTTCTCCATGCTTCTCCTAATGTATACAAGGCCATGAACAACATTTTTGTAAAACCCATCCTCGCTAGCTCCCAGGCACAACAGTTGCAGACTTCACCATCCACTGAATGCCCTGCTTGCGACCGGCTCACTTGGCATACACAGTCAGCCTCACCTTGGCTGTGACGTCGGGGTGGAGCTTGATCTCCGCGACGTACTCCCCGACCTCGCGGATCTCCGGGACCTCCACCAGCCGCTTGTCCACGTCCCTACATGGTTTCCACGGTTCAGTAATTAATTTGCCAGACAGTGACGCTGTACACACTTGAAATGAAGGAATTGCTACCTGTTAAGCTGCGACTTGATGATGTCGACGAGATCTTGCGCCGTGACGCTGTGTACGGCAGAGGAAATCTGTGTGAGGATGTGAACTGGAGAAAACAAGATAGACGATGAAATTGTTCAACTAGGACTTGCCTCCCGAAGATCTGCTTTCCTTTGCCACCTTTACGTGGCACCTTGAACGCCCCGATGGTTTCGAAGACTCGCGCGAGTTGCTGTGCCTCTTCTTTTACCTACTCAAGTTCAAAATGATTCCGGAGTTTATGCCAAGGCCATCGTTTCACATGAATGTGGTGTGCTAAATAATTATCGTTTTCAGAATGTTGATACTATGGTTAAGCTGCATCCAAGTTCCTTTCTCCAGAAAATAAGGATAGTATGGTTAAACTACAACTATGCTTACTCTTCTATACACAAAGATACTAGGTTAAGGTGCAACTATGATTCTTCCTAGAAAATAAAGGATATAAGGTCAAAACCCAAGTGCGCTTAAGCTTTTAGATACTAAGATGTTGAACTGCAACTATGCTTTCTTTTCCACAAAATAAGGATATATGATCAAGTCCGCAACCGTTGCTTACTTTTTTGGATGTGTGGCCACACGAGGAAGGATCGAGTCCGGAATGATGATATACGAGATAGAGTTGGGGTAGCACCAATTGAGGAGAAGCTTGTCCAACATCGTTTGAGATGGTTTGGGCATATTCAGCGCAGGCCTCCAGAAGCTCCAGTGCATAGCGGACGGCTAAAGCGTGCGGAGAATGTCAAGAGAGGGCGGGGTCGACCGATTTTGACATGGGAGGAGTCCGTTAAGAGAGACCTGAAGGATTGGAGTATCGACAAAGAGCTAGCTATGGACAGGGGTGCGTGGAAGCTTGCTATCCATGTGCCAGAGCCATGAGTTGGTTGCGAGATCTTATGGGTTTCACCTCTAGCCTACCCCAACTTGTTTGGGACTAAAGGCTTTGTTGTTGTTGTTGTTGTTGTAAGATGCTAAGCTAAAACTGCAATCGTATTTTTGTTATCAACCCTTCAAATATATACAGTATTCTCTTACCCTCTTCTTTTCAGCCTCGATTCTCTCCTGCTCCACTTGCATTTCCCTGCAAAGAGAAGCAGAGGAAACAAACTTACTAATCTTAGTTTTGTTCATACACCAGACTGAACATTGCCTCTGTTGAATACTTCTGTGTTTTAACACATGCTCGATCCAAATATAACATATGCAGACTAATGTCTCAATCAGGCTGAAAATCAATCCAGCCTTCAGAAAGTAAATGTACAAAACATCCCTTAAAACAAGCATTCACAAGGCTTCAAAATGAACTCACCCTCCTTGTATTAAATTGCTTTTCCAATCTTAATGAAAATGGCAAGCAACCTACGTTGCCTGCTCTTGGAAATCTTACAAGGAAACGTGCCACTGAATTATTACGCAATGCGAATCCGAATTTGTGGGCACGGGAAAAACATACTGCAAAGCGCATCGATGAGCAGTTGACAGTCGATAAGCAAACATGGACCGAATATCGTTAGTGCTGCCTATCAGTAACAACTGAGAAACATGACCTACACAGTAAATGCAAAGATATGGCACGCAAACGACTGCAGCAGGAGGCAGGGACGTTACTTGAGGACGTCGGGGGTGAGCAGCGTGGCCTTGCCCTTGGGGAGCAGGAAGTTGCGGTAGAACCCGGCCCGGACCTTCATCGTGTCCCCCTTCTTGCCGCTAATCTCATCGATGTCGTCCTTAAGTATGACCTACACAACACCAAACCAATCGAATGAAAACAGCGTCAGAACCACACATAACTAGTATGTCAGGCCACTATGATGGCACGTTGTGGTCGCATTTGCCGCACGCAATCAAACCGCCGTGCCATCAGCCCATTGCTAGAACTAACAAATCATCGTGCAACCATCCAACCGCTAGAACATCTAATGGATTCAGGTGTCAAAACGACTTCTGCTCTACCTCTACTCTAGGCAGCAGCGACCAAACAAACAGAAACAGTTGCTGTGGTTGTACAAGCACAAGCAGGAAGCTGATGGCCAACATTTCGACTTCCCGTGGGCCGTGGCCATTTGCACCCACTCATCGGCCCCCTCCCCGATGAGTGGGGGGTCGGATGATAGTATGCCACATTACTACTGTTTCTTGACAGTGTCAGTCTGTCAGATACATTTTTCCTGAAGAAAACAATGTCACCGGCCACCGGGAAAGATAGAAACTAGCTCGAGCCTCTGCAAAGCACTACTACTATCCTGATGATTTTCAGTTGTTCCAATCTACGGAGGCGAATGTCTGCAGGAAAGAAGAATTGGGGGGAGGGGGAGTGACGGACGGACGGACCTGGCGGTACTTCTTGACCCTGCCCTGCGCGACGATGACGAGCGACGGGGCGCGTCGCGTCTGGAGGCGGCGCGTGGAGGAGGGGGAGGAGGCGGCGGCGGTCCAGGGCAGCGTGGAGGCACACGACGGCGACGCCATTGCGGTGTGCGTTCTCTGCTCTGGCGTTGAGCTCGCTGGGAAGGATACACACTCTTATCCACTCTCCCACCCGAACGGATTTGGTAATACCGTTTGGGCCTCAGGAGCGGGATTTACATGGGCTCAGAGTCCTGATGGCCTGGGGGCTCTTATGGACCGTCAACCGGAAGGGGCCCCGAATGGAACCTGAAGTAGGTGCACCCGTTTTTCAGAAAAAGTTTCAAAAATGATCGGAAAATCATGAATTTTTCTGGCAATAAATTTGATAAAGTGTTACACTCGAGTCAAACTTTTGGGTAAGAAATGAATTTTGTGGTATTGTTGGCAAAAAGACAGGATCAACAGTATATTAGAGGTACTATTCACTCTATATTGTTCTGGACAAATTGTTTTTTTATGCTCAGATTTATTAGGGCAGTTTTTATATTCAAATTTTTATACGAGTGCATCAGTAGGTCAAGTTCATTGTTAAAAAAGTTTCAAAGATTTCTGACCTTTTCTGAATTGCTAAAAAAATCATGGATTTTTTTATCAGGTGCAAATACAACCAGGTGTATCAGGGTATTTTCCTTGTCAACTGTGGCTTTTTTTAGTTGGTTTCCGTGATATTTTCCCACGCACACACTAAATAGAGTCCATGCATATGGGCCTGCCCATTTGTGGGCTTTCCTATTCATTTTACCACCGGTTTGGTAGGGGAGGTTCTGAATCGGATTTTCCCCCCTCTCTATGTTATTGTAGAAAAAAACATTTCATTTTCTTATTCTTTACATTTTTATTAGGGTTTTCAATCTGGGGATTATTTATAACATTTGATTATATTGTTTGAAAAGTTTCAAATCCATGGACATTTTAAATTTGTGATCATTTGGGCAATTCAGGTACATTTTTTGAGATGCTTTAATAATTTTCTTTTACATGGATATTTCTTGAATTAATGACATTATTTGAATACTTGAACATTTTTTAAGTTTGGAACATTTTTTCAAATTCGTCAACATTTTCTGAATTTGCAATTTTTCTGAAATTTATGAACATATTTTGAATTGCTAATATATTGGAATTCCTGGATATTTTCTGAAATCCGGAAATATTTTGTGGATTTGCAAAAAACCCCAACTTCCTGAATATTTTTTGAGTTCGCGAAAAAAATTGAACTTGTAAAAAAATGAATTTAATTTTTTTACAAATCCTCGCAAATATCCTTGAATTTCTGAACATTGTTTTCAAAATTGCGAACATTGTTTTAAAATTTACGGCCATTTTTAGGTTCCTGAACATTTAAAAAAAATAGAAAGTATTTTAAGAAAAACCAACCGAACATAAAAACCGATCCAAAAAGAACCAAAAAATCACATCGTACGCAGTGAGAAGCGTGACATATATGTGTTGGCCCACGGGGGCTCCTCGAGGCTGCGGGGTGCGTGTTTGCGCAACACTAAGGGCCCTACCCACGGAGTAGGGGGTCTCTTATGTGCCTCTTGCCCCTTCAAAAATAGGGAAAGGGAAAGTACACAGTAGACTGTGACATCTCTCGAAAATCATTCAACTCTTACAAAAACTTGAAAACTTTAAGACTCATACTAATCTAAACAAGACATTAAACATTGCTTCCGCAAATTCGGACTCATTTGAACCACAATATATTTTGCTATGCCAAGATTCTTATAATCAACCATACGCTAAGTGTGTTAAGCAACTTCATTTTTCAATCGAGCTATGATGCTTTAGGTCGTTAGACAAAACACAAAATAAAAAAAGATTCTTATAACCAAGAGTGTGACTTAATTTCAAATAATGCAAAAGTGGAAACAACA
>NC_041390.1:623909758-623982076 GCF_002162155.2 Triticum dicoccoides | reverse complement strand
CAACCCCGCCACACGCTTTTACGGGTGGTTCGGGAGGTGAAACCCTACCCGCCAGTTGATGTTCCCCGTCTCCCTTCTCCTCGTCTCGTTGTTGCCGAAGGATGCAGGCGGGAAAAGCTAATGAGTGGCAGCAGCGAGGACCTCTCCTTGGGCTCATGGATGACCGGTAGCAGCGGGGAGCTCTCGACATGCTTGTTTCAGTAGGCAGCGAGGTGGTGCTCACGCAGCAGCCGTGTCAGGTGGTTGGTGTGGGGAGCTTGCAAGGTGGATGGTGGAGGGGTTGGTTGGCTCTCAATGGTGGAGAAGCATGCGTAGAGTGAGTGCGGTGACTTGCGCCTTCGCCCACCGATCCCTTCGGCAAATCTCAACCACCGTCGTCGCCAGCTAGCGGCATAGTTTCTGGGCACCTCCTTTCCTCCCCTATCCTAGCCTGCTTGGGCCTGAATGCACATTGTTATGCAAACTATAGATTAAATCAAGAAAAAAACATGATGCACCCATTCCCATGCATGCCTATTACAATTTACAAGTGGTGAAGTTTTTCAGGTATAAAACTGAGCATTAGTATATGGACAACACACAAGCATAGAAAGTTAGACTAGAAAACAAGATGCATTCATATGAGCTCGGCTAAATGGTGTCGATTCAAGATCGACTGTGAAAAATACATGGAATGCAAGATGGTCATTTAAACCAAGAACATTATAGATATAGTTAGCCATGAGAATGAATAAACAAGTAAAGTAACAATTACATGGCAAAAACTCACACATACTTTCCATGTTCTAGATTTTTCTATTAAGTACATGGATATTTATTCCTTTTACTCACTTGCATACAAAATTGACAAGCATGCATTTTAGAGATACATGTCTACTATATAGTTCTCTACTATGATATTTAGACACGACTTGGATTGAGTGTAACATTTGTGCGCTACACAATTATTGACTAAATCCAAGCAGGGCCATGAAGAAACTATAATATATTCAAACACCATCATATATTTGTAACTTAGCCTATTTTTCTTTATTATTTTTTCCTAATCTAGAAAATTTGGTTAAATTAGAAAAAATAAATTAGAGATGGTCTCTCGAAAAAGTGATAACTACATCACGTTTATGTAAATGTCTGCCTCAATTATTTTAAATTATATTTGCCATGACCGGTGTTAAAAATTGTATAATAAAATATTGTATCGTAATATTTGATGGCATCATTACGTAGTTGGTAGGTATAATATAAAACTATACTAGCTGCAATCATATGTCAAAACTCAAAAGTAAGTTATTATTATAAAGAAGTAAACAAGTTTAGCCTAAATAAATGGTAGTCGTGTATCGACACGACTAGGTCTTCCGATTAGGTTTTTGCGATGCATGGGTCGAAGGATTCTGGACAATCAGGCCCAGTCCTGAGATTTTAGGGGCCTGGGGCGAGATGTGAATACGGGGCCCTTAAAAAACAAAAATTCTTAGATACAAAGTCATTTTTTGATAATCAGCCAAGAGCTTCATTAATCAAGTGCAGTATTACAGTCCTTCTGATTACAGCACTAAATACATTCCAGCAGCTGGCTATCCCAGGCACACTCTGGATTATTAGAAGAAGCCAGTTTAGCTAATATATGTTCAGATTCATTTTATTCCCTTTTAACATGACGAACATCAAAGTAGTTACAACTTTCCGTTAGCTCCTGGATTTGTTTTATAAGGGCAAGTATTTTAGACTGCTGATGCTTCATCCTCCAAAGCGGAGTGAACTCCATCGAATCTATTTACAATATGGCTTGCTTTATACTCCAGGTTCTCATCAGTTGTGCTCCATCTCTACAAGAAAGTGCCTCGACTACCAATATATCAGGAACAAAATCATGCCATATGCTACTTGCTGCAACTATATGCCCCTGATCGTCTCTTATAATAACTCTAGATGCTCCATTCATATCATCTGCATTATAAGATGCATCAAAATTAACTTTATAACATCCTTGATGTGGTTGTTGCCAATGAACTTGTGATTTTACTTTACTACATGATCTGGCTGCTCTAGCAGTTTGAATAAGATCTACAGCAGTGTCATATGCCCATCTACATGCTTTAGTTAAATTGGTTTATGATTCACCATGTAAGCGAGCATTATGTGCATTCCACACCGACCACATACCACACAAGATGTAGATGGCCTCTTCATCATCGCAAATGGATGAATCCAAGATATCTATAGCCCAGGTTAAAGGATGTAATTTGGGGATCTTTATATATATATATATATATATATATATATATATATATATATATATATATATATATATATATATATATATTTGAATAATCTCCAAAAGTTATTTGCAGAAGTGCATTCTACAGAGCATGATAGATAGTATCATCAGTCAATCCACATTCAACACAAATACTTTGCACCTCTATATGTCTTTTATATAGAATAGCTCGCATAGGAATGAAACCTCTAATAACTCTCCACCAGAAATTGCATACCTTTAGAGGGACAGAAAGTTTCCAGAGCTTGCTCCATATGTTGTTATCTTCTGCATTAGAATAAACTGCAGTGTTCCTTCGATAATGAGTATCAGCCTTTGAATTTATGGCTAGGAGCTTGTATGCTGATTTAACTGAATACAGACCATGTTTTTCAGCATTCCAAGCCCATATATCATGGTCTAACTTTCCCAATGGAATCTTGAATACCTCTTTAGCATCTATAGGTAGCATAATTGTTATTCACTTTATTAAAGTCCCACTCGTTCCTTTCTACATTCAGAAGATCTGATACATTTAAGACAATTGTTCCTTTCTCTCCTGTACATTGGTTTCCCTCCTAGAATTGTTGGAATCCATTTATCTTCCCATATATTGGTATACTTGCCATCTCCAATTCTCTTAATCGGGCCTAAGTGAAGTGATGCTCTTCCCTTTAAGATATCTTGCCAAACACATAAATTCCTTGTTATGGAAGTATTTCCCAGCCAACACTTTAGCACACAAAGAGTTTGGGTTTGTTAAAAGCCTCCATCCTTGCTTACCCAACATGGCTAGATTGAATAGGTGCATCTCTCTAAATCCCATACCTCCAGTTTCCTTTGGTTGTGCTAACTCCTCCCATTTTCTCCAATGCATTCTGTGTTTATCCCCATCACCTCCCCACCAAAATTTGCCATTGACGAGGTCATCTTCTTGCAAGTAGTTTTTGAGAGGCTAAAACAACTCATTGAATATGTGGGTATTGCTTGCATGGCCACTTTAATAAGAACTTCACGACCTGTAGAATTTAACATTTTCTCAGACCATCCACTTGCTAGGTTACTCAATCTTGTAGTTAGCTTTTCAAAGGCCCATGTCGTTCTTCTCCCTAGGTCCATAGGTAATCCCAAGTATTTCTCCTCTAGAGCTTATGTTTCTACTTCCATAATTCTCTTCATCTCTTCTTTTGTCTCTTCACTTCTGTTTGGGCTAAAGAAGATTGCTGATTTTGCTTTGTTAACCAGTTGACCCGATCCCTTGTTGTAGGTTTCCAATATTTCTTGAAGTCTTTCTGCTCCTCTATTTGAAGCCTGGGTGAATATAATACAGTCATCCACAAATAATAAGTGAGATATCCATGGAGTATGGATACCAACTCTAATTCCTTTACTAAGGTATTGTGGCCCTTTAAATTTTAGTAAGCATATTAGACCTTTCGCACATATTAGGAACAGGTAAGGAGAAATGGGATCCCCTTGCCTTAATCCTCTTGTTGGTTTGAAGGGTTTCGATAAACATCCATTCACCTTAACCGAGACACTACTAGGCAAAACCCTGGTAGTAGCGCGGGCATTTTGCATAGCAGTAGCGCGGGGGTCGGCGCTACTGCTACGACGCTACAGCTAAACTTTAGTAGTAGCGCTTGTTAGAACGCGCTACTGCTAAGTATGTTAGTAGTAGCATTTGCTCCACCCCTCGCTACTACTATTCATCTGTATTTCAATTCTTTTTATATTGTATTTATACATCGTTATACAAATTTTGATATGTAGCAATTAATAGATTGTTATATTATTACTAATCCATCTTTTGGTCACATGAATCTAATCCGTGTTTCTTCCACCCAATGATATAATAACTCATCATCATAATAATAACAACTCATCATCATAGTCATATAGGAACTAGCTCATCATTCTAGCATAATGTAGCACATAACTCATCATCATCATCATGATAACAACTCATCATCATAGTCATATAGGAACTAGCTCATCATTCTAGCACAATGTAGCACATAACTCATCATCATCATGATAACAACTCACCATCATAGTTATATAAGAATTAGCTCATCATTCTAGCACAATGTAGCACATAACTACCTAAGACCTGCTACTCTCTCAAAGGTAAAATAGCACAAAACAGGTAAACCCCTGATTCTCCATTATGAAGAATACAGATGAACCTGTCTCCCATTTGTGGGTTGTGCTTGATGTTACCCCCAAGTAGTTATCTGCGATCATTTAGAACTTTTCTCCGGTCTTTGATTGTGAGGACGCCATCTCTTCGATGAATCGTGTATGCACTGCGGTGAAGTGTATGCCAACTTGGCCGTAAGCTAATAATGTTAATGTCACCTTTCATTTCCATAAGATGAGGTACACAATCCACCGGGAGTTTCTGTTGAAGAACATCATAATAACATACTTAGCAAAATGTAGTTTGGCTTAAGAAGAATGTATGCAAAAAATGAGAATTAATTTACGAAGAATTATTTCAGGATTAATAAAAAATACCGGTGAAGAGAAATACCAAAGCAGGCCACCAGGGCACCACAAGCCCAAGGGGCGCGCCACTCCCCCCTCCGCAGGGCGCGGCGTGCAGGCTTGTGGGCCCCTGGCAGCTCCTGCAACCCTATTTCCATCTTCATAAGTGCCTATTCGTCCAAAAAAATTAGAGAGAAGGAACCATCACGCTTTACGATACGGAGCCATCACCAGCTCCTATTTTTAATCGAGAGGACGGATCTGGAGTCCGTTCTGGGCTCCGGAGAGGGGGATTCATCGCCATCGTCATCACCAACCCTTCTTCATCACCAATTTCATGATGCTCACCACCGGGTGTGAGTAATTCATTTGTAGGCTTGTTGGACGGTGATGGGTTGGATGAGATTTATCATGTAATCGAGTTAGTTTTGTTAGGGCTTGATCCCTAGTATCCACTATGTTTTGAGATTGATGTTGCTATGACTTTGCTATGCTTAATGCTTGTCACTACGGCCTGAGTGTCATGATTTCAGATCTGAACCCTTTATGTTTTCATGAATATATTTGTGTTCCTGATCCTACCATGCAAGTTATACACACCTATTACGTGTTATGATCCGCATACCCCAAGGTGACAGTAATTGGGATTCTTTCTGGTGATTATCGTAGTTTGAGGAGTTCATGTATTCACTATGTGTTAATGCTTTGTTCTGGTTCTCTTTTAAAAGGAGGCCTTAATATCCCTTTGCTTCCTTATAGACCCTGCTGCCACGGGAGGGTAGGACAAAAGATGTCATGCAAGTTCTTACTATAAGCACGTATGACTATTTACGGAATACATGCCTATATTACATTGATGAATTGGAGCTAGTTCTGTGTCGCCCTAGGTTATAACTGTTACATGATGAATGTCATCCAACATAATCATCCATCACTCACCCAATGCATACGAGCTTTTCACATATTGATCTTTGCTAAATTACTATTTTATTTTTGTTGTCACAATCACTATAAACCCGATACTGTCACTATTACCGTTACTGTTGCTATCATTACCACTATTATCAAACTATCATATTACTTTGCTACTGATCACTCTACTACAGACATTTAGTCTCCAGGTGTGGTTGAATTGACAACTCAACTACTAATACTTGCAATTATTCTTTCGCTCCCCTTGTGTCGAATCAATAAATTTGGGTTGAATACTCTACCCTCGAAACTGTTGCGATCCCCTATACTTATGGGTCATCAACGAGCGTACTTGCTCGTACCATGCGGCGCCGCCACCCCCTGATTGATTATTTCAACCCCATGCTTTCAGATCACACAGAGGAGACATGGAGAGAACAGAACACACACCATAACCAAATGCCCTAGCCTCCGGATGGGATTCGGAGGGGGAATGAGCGAAAGGGCTCCGCTGCATCATCAACCCGATCAAGGAGACTCCGCCATCAACCATCATCACACCTATATTCATCTCTTTGTAATAGCAAAACCCTAGGTGGATTCCTACTTGTATTACATTGGTCGTGCATCCTTGATTGCCATGATTATCCCTATGATGCTTGTTGTCTCTATGTCCAAGTAAGCTCCGTAGTTCTCGAGGATATGGAGGAACCTTAGTATGTTTAGGTTTGTTGAACTCCAATGGGATTCAAAATCTTCTTTGACATGGCTATGTTAATGTTCTTCACAATGTTGTGTGAAGTCGACCACTCAACGTATTACCTTATGGACATGAAGGATATTACACTTGTTTTGATGGTGGGTTGCGAAAGTACATAGTTGACGGTAAATGAAGGAAATATGCCCTAGAGGCAATAATAAAGTTGTTATTTATATTTCCTTATATTATGATAAATGTTTATTATTCGTGCTAGAATTGTATTAACCGGAAACTTGATACATGTGTGAATACATAGACTGTTGGGGAACGTTGCAGAAAATTAAAATTTTTCCTACGGTTTCACCAAGATCCATCTATGAGTTCATCTAAGCAACGAGTCAAGGGGAAGAGTTTTCATCTACATACCACTTGTAGATCGAGTGCGTAAGCGTTCAAGGGGATGGTGATGATGGAGTCGTACTCGTCATGATTCGGATCACCGATGACCAAGTGCTGAACGGACAGCACCTCCGCGTTCAACACACGTACGGTACGGGCGACGTCTCCTCCGTCTTGATCCAGCAAGGAGGAAGGAGAGGTTGAGGAAGGCAGCTCCAACGGCAGCACGACGGCGTGGTGTAGTTGGTGCAGAAGTACTCCGACAGGGCTTCGCCAAGCACGTACGGAGGAGGAGAGGTGTTGGGGAGGGGAGGGGCTGCGCCTTGAGTTGTGTTCAGCAGCCCTCCCCTCACCCCTCTATATATAGGAGGAGAGGGGCAAGGGGGCCGGCCCTCTAGGGGAAACCCTAGAGGGGGGCGGCGGCCAAAGGGAGAGGGAAAAGGGGTGGCTTGCCCCCAAGCTAGGGGGGCGCCCCCTTTAGGGTTTCCCCTCCCCTTGCCCTAGCCGCATGGGCCTAGGTGGGGAGGCGCGCCCAGCCCACTAGGGGCTGGATCCCTCTCCCACATGGCCCATGTGGCCCCCCGGGAGGGGTGGCCCCACCCGGTGGACCCCCGGAACCCTTCCGGTGGCCCCGGTACAATACCGGTATGCCACCGAAACTTTCCGGTGTCCGTTTAACCACTTTCCTTATATAAATCTTTACCTCCGGACCATTCCGGAACTCCTCGTGACGTCCGGGATCTCATCCGGGACTCCGAACAACATTCGGTAATCACATACTTGTCTTCCTGATAACCCTAGCGTCACCGAACCTTAAGTGTGTAGACCCTACGGGTTCGGGAGACATGCAGACATGACCGAGACGACCTCAGGTCAATAACCAACAGTGGGATCTGGATACCCATGTTGGCTCCCACATGCTCCTCGATGTTGTCATCGGATGAACCACGATGTCGAGGATTCGATCAAACCCCGTATGCAATTCCCTTTGTCAATCAGTACGTTACATGCCCGAGACTCGATCGTCGGTATCCCAATACCTCGTTCAGTCTCGTTACCGGCAAGTCACTTTACTCGTACTGCAATGCATGATCCCGTGATCAAACACTTGGTCACTTTGAGCTCATTGTGATGATGCATTACCGAGTGGGCCCAAAGATACCTCTCCGTCATACGGAGTGACAAATCTCAGTCTCGATCCGTGTCAACCCAACAGAGACTTTCGGACATACCTGTAATGCACCTTTATAGTCACCCAGTTACGTTGTGACGTTTGGTACACCCAAAGCACTCCTACGGTATCCGGGAGTTACACGATCTCATGGTCTAAGGAAGAGATACTTGACATTGGAAAAGCTCTAGCAAACGAACTAACCGACCTTTGTGCTATGCTTAAGATTGGGTCTTGTCCATCACGTCATTCTCCTAATGACGTGATCCCGTTGTCAATGACATCTGATGTCCATAGTCAGGAAACCACGACTATCTGTTGACCAACGAGCTAATCAACTAGAGGCACACTAGGGACATGTTATGGTCTATGTATTCACACGTGTATTACGATTTCTGGATAATACAGTTATAGCATGAATAAAAGACAATTATCATGAACAAGGAAATATAATAATAATGCTTTTATTATTGCCTCTAGGGCATATTTCCAACAGTCTCCCACTTGCACTAGAGTCAATAATCCAGTTACATTGTGATGAATCGAACACCCATAGAGTTCTGGTGTTGATCATGTTTTGCTCGCGAGAGAGGTTTAGTCAGCGGATCTGCTACATTCAGATCCGTATGTACTTTGCAAATATCTATGTCTCCATCTTGAACATTTTCACGGATGGAGTTGAAACGACGCTTGATGTGCCTGGTCTTCTTGTGAAACCTGGGCTCCTTGGCAAGGGCAATAGCTCCAGTGTTGTCACAGAAGAGTTTGATCGGCCCCGACGCATTGGGTATGACTCCTAGGTCGGTGATGAACTCCTTCACCCAAATAGCTTCATGCGCTGCCTCCGAGGCTGCCATGTACTCCGCTTCACATGTAGATCCCGCCACCACGCTCTGCTTGCAGCTGCACCAGCTTACTGCTCCACCATTCAACATATACACGTATCCGGTTTGTGACTTAGAGTCATCCAGATCTGTGTCGAAGCTAGCGTCGACGTAACCCTTTACGACGAGCTCTTCGTCACCTCCATAAATGAGAAACATGTCCTTTGTCCTTTTCAGGTACTTCAGGATATTCTTGACCGCTGTCCAGTGTTCCTTGCCGGGATTACTTTGGTACCTTCCTACCAAACTTACGGCAAGGTTTACATCAGGTCTGGTACACAACATGGCATACATAATAGATCCTATGGCTGAAGCATAGGGGATGACACTCATCTCTTCTATATCTTTTGCCGTGGTCGGGCATTGAGCCGAGCTCAATCTCACACCTTGCAATACAGGCAAGAACCCCTTCTTGGACTGATCCATTTTGAACTTCTTCAAAATTTTATCAAGGTATGTGCTTTGTGAAAGACCTATGAGGCGTCTCGATCTATTTCTATAGATCTTGATGCCTAATATATAAGCAGCTTCTCCAAGGTCCTTCATTGAAAAACACTTATTCAAGTAGGCCTTAATGTTGTCCAAGAATTCTATATCATTTCCCATCAAAAGTATGTCATCTACATATAATATGAGAAATGCTACAGAGCTCCCACTCACTTTCTTGTAAACGCAGGCTTCTCCATAAGTCTGCATAAACCCAAACGCTTTGATCATCTCATCAAAGCGAATGTTCCAACTCCGAGATGCTTGCACCAGCCCATAAATGGATCGCTGGAGCTTGCATACTTTGTTAGCGTTCTTAGGATCGACAAAACCTTCCGGCTGCATCATATATAGTTCTTCCTTAAGATAACCGTTAAGGAATGCCGTTTTGACGTCCATCTGCCATATCTCATAATCATAGTATGCGGCAATTGCTAACATGATTTGGACGGACTTAAGCTTCGCTACGGGAGAGAAAGTCTCATCGTAGCCAATCCCTTGAACTTGCCGATAACCCTTAGCGACAAGTCGAGCTTTATAGATGGTAACATTACCATCCGCGTCCGTCTTCTTCTTAAAGATTCATTTGTTTTCTATCGCTCGCCGATCATCGGGCAAGTCAGTCAAAGTCCATATTTTGTTTTCATACATGGATTCTATCTCGGATTTCATGGCTCCAAGCCATTTGTTGGAATCTGGGCCCGCCATCGCTTCTTCATAGTTCGAAGGTTCACCGTTGTCTAACAACATGATTTCCAGGACAGGGTTGCCGTACCACTCTGGTGCGGAACGTGTCCTTGTGGACCTACGAAGTTCAGTAGCAACTTGATCCGAAGTACCTTGATCATCATTATTTTCCTCTTCAGTTGGTGTAGGCATCACAGGAACATTTTCCTGGGCTGCACTACTTTCCGGTTCAAGAGGTAGTACTTCATCGAGTTCTACTTTCCTCCCACTTACTTCTTTCGAGAGAAACTCTTTTTCCAGAAAGGATCCGTTCTTGGCAACAAAGATCTTGCCCTCGAATCTTAAGTAGAAGGTATACCCAATGGTTTCTTTAGGGTATCCTATGAAGACGCATTTTTCCGACTTGGGTTCGAGCTTTTCAGGTTGAAGTTTCTTGACATAAGCATCGCATCCCCAAACTTTTAGAAACGACAGCTTAGGTTTCTTCCCAAACCACAATTCATACGGTGTCATCTCAACGGATTTAGAGGTGCCCTATTTAAAGTGAATGTAGCTGTCTCTAGAGCGTATCCCCAAAATGATAGTGGTAAATTGGTAAGAGACATCATAGACCGCACCATATCCAATAGAGTGCGATTACGACGTTCGGACACACCGTTATGTTGAGGTGTTCCAGGCGGCGTGAGTTGTGAAACGGTTCCACATTTCCTTAAGTGTGTACCAAATTCGTGACTTAAGTATTCTCCTCCACGATCTGATCGTAAGAATTTTATCTTTCGGTCACGTTGATTCTCTACTTCATTCTGAAATTCCTTGAACTTTTCAAAGGTCTCAGACTTGTGTTTCATCAAGTAGACATACCCATATCTACTCAAGTCATCTGTGAGAGTGAGAACATAACGATATCCTCCGCGAGCCTCAACACTCATTGGACCGCACACATCGGTATGTATGATTTCCAACAAGTTGGTTGCTCGCTCCATTGTTCCGGAGAACGGAGTCTTGGTCATCTTGCCCATGAGGCATGGTTCGCATGTGTCAAATGATTCATAATCAAGAGACTCTAAAAGTCCATCAGCATGGAGCTTCTTCATGCGCTTGACACCAATGTGACCAAGGCGGCAGTGCCACAAGTATGTGGGACTATCGTTATCAACTTTACATCTTTTGGTATTCACGCTATGAATATGTGTAACACTACGTTCGAGATTCATTAAGAATAAACCATTGACCATCGGAGCATGACCATAGAACATATCTCTCATATAAATAGAACAACCATTATTCTCGGACTTAAATGAGTAGCCATCTCGTATTAAGCGAGATCCAGATACAATGTTCATGCTCAAACTTGGCACCAAATAACAATTATTAAGGTTCAAAACTAATCCCGTAGGTAAATGTAGAGGTAGCATGCCGACGGCGATCACATCGACTCTGGAACCATTCCCGACGCGCATCGTCACCTCGTCCTTCGCCAGTCTCCGCTTATTCCGCAGCTCCTGCTGTGAGTTACAAATATGAGCAACGGCACCGGTATCAAATACCCAGGAGTTACTACGAGTACTGGTAAGGTACACATCAATTACATGTATATCAAATATACCTTTAGTGTTGCCGGCCTTCTTATCCGCTAAGTATTTGGGGCAGTTCCGCTTCCAGTGACCCTTCCCCTTGCAATAAAAGCACTCAGTCTCAGGCTTGGGTCCATTCTTTGACTTCTTCCCGGCAACTGGCTTACCGGGCGCGGCAATCTCCTTGCTGTCTTTCTTGAAGTTCTTCTTACCCTTGCCCTTCTTGAACTTAGTGGTCTTATTGACCATCAACACTTGATGTTCTTTCTTGATTTCAACCTCTGCTGACTTCAGCATTGAAAATACTTCAGGAATGGTCTTCACCATCCCCTGCATATTGTAGTTCATCACGAAGCTCTTGTAGCTTGGTGGGAGCGACTGAAGGATTCTGTCAATGACCGCCTCATCCGGGAGGTTAATGTCCAGCTGGGACAGGCGGTTGTGCAACCCAGACATTTTGAGTATGTGCTCACTGACAGAACTATTTTCCTCCATCTTACAACTGTAGAACTTGTCGGAGACTTCATATCTCTCGACCCGGGCGTGAGCTTGGAAAACTAGTTTCAGCTCTTCGAACATCTCATATGCTCCGTGATGCTCAAAACGCTTTTGGAGCCCCGGTTCTAAGCTGTAAAGCATGCCGCACTGAACGAGGGAGTAATCATCAGCACGAGACTGCCAAGCATTCATAATGTCTTGGTTCTCTGGGATGGGAGCGTCACCTAGCGGTCCTTCTAGGACATATTGTTTCCTGGCAGCTATGAGGATGATCCTCAGGTTCCGGACCCAGTCCGTATAGTTGGTGCCATCATCTTTTAGCTTGGTTTTCTCTAGGAACGCATTGAAGTTCATGTTGACATGAGCGTTGGCCATTTGATCTACAAGACATATTATGCAAAAGGTTTTAGACTAAGTTCATGATAATTAAGTTCATCTAATCAAATTATTGAATGAACTCCCACTCAGATTAGACATCCCTCTAGTCATCTAAGTGTTACACGATCCGAGTCGACTAGGCCGTGTCCGATCATCACGTGAGACGGACTAGTCATCGTCGGTGAACATTCTCATGTTGATCGTATCTTCCATATGACTCGTGTTCGACCTTTCGGTCTCCGTGTTCCGAGGCCATGTCTGTACATGCTAGGCTCGTCAAGTTAACCCTAAGTGTTTTGCATGTGTAAAACTGTCTTACACCCGTTGTATGTGAACGTAAGGATCTATCACACCCGATCATCACGTGGTGCTTCGAAACGACGAACTTTAGCAACGGTGCACAGTTAGGGGAGAACACTTCTTGAAATTGTTGTAAGGGATCATCTTATTTACTACCGTCGTTCTAAGTAAACAAGATGCAAAAAACATAATAAACATCACATGCAATTATATAAAGTAGTGACATGATATGGCCAATATCATATAGCTCCTTTGATCTTCATCTTCGGGGCTCCATGATCATCTTGTCACCGGCATGACACCATGATCTCCATCATCATGATCTCCATCATCGTGTCTTCATGAAGTTGTCACGCCAACGACTACTTCTACTTCTATGACTAACACGTTTAGCAATAAAGTAAAGTAGTTTACATGGCGTTCTTCAATGACACGCAGGTCATACAAAAATAAAGACAACTCCTATGGCTCCTGCCGGTTGTCATACTCATCGACATGCAAGTCGTGATTCCTATTACAAGAACATGATCTCATACATCACAATATATCATCATTCATCACAACTTCTGGCCATATCACATTACATCACAATTGCTGCAAAAACAAGTTAGACGTCCTCTAATTTGTTGCATCTTTTACGTGGCTGCAATTGGGTTCTAGCAAGAACATTTTCTTACCTACGAATAACCACAATGTGATCTTGTCAACTTCTATTTACCCTTCATAAGGACCCTTTTCATCGAATCCACTTCAACTAAAGTGGGAGAGACAGACACCCGCCAGCCACCTTATGCAACTAGTGCATGTTAGTCGGTGGAACCGGTCTCACGTAAGCGTACGTGTAAGGTTGGTCCGGGCCGCTTCATCCCACAATACCGCTGAAGCAAGATAGGACTAGTAGCGGCAAGCAAGTTGACAAGATCTACGCCCACAACAAAATTGTGTTCTACTCGTGCAATAGAGAACTACGCATAGACCTAGCTCATGATGCCACTGTTGGGGAACGTTGCAGAAAATTAAAAATTTTCCTACGGTTTCACCAAGATCCATCTATGAGTTCATCTAAGCAACGAGTCAAGGGGAAGAGTTTTCATCTACATACCACTTGTAGATCGAGTGCGGAAGCGTTCAAGGGGATGGTGATGATGGAGTCGTACTCGTCGTGATTCGGATCACCGATGACCAAGTGCTGAACGGACAGCACCTCCACGTTCAACACACGTATGGTACGGGCGACGTCTCCTCCGTCTTGATCCAGCAAGGAGGAAGGAGAGGTTGAGGAAGGCAGCTCCAACGGCAGCACGACGGCGTGGTGTAGTTGGTGCAGAAGTACTCCGACAGGGCTTCGCCAAGCACGTACAGAGGAGGAGAGGTGTTGGGGAGGGGAGGGGCTGCGCCTTGAGTTGTGTTCAGCAGCCCTCCCCTCACCCCTCTATATATAGGAGGAGAGGGGCAAGGGGGCCGGCCCTCTAGGGGAAACCCTAGAGGGGGGCGGCGGCCAAAGGGAGAGGGAAAAGGGGTGGCTTGCCCCCCAAGCTAGGGGGGCGCCCCCTTTAGGGTTTCCCCTCCCCTTGCCCTAGCTGCATGGGCCTAGGTGGGGAGGCGCGCCCAGCCCACTAGGGGCTGGATCCCTCTCCCACACAGCCCATGTGGCCCCCCGGGAGGGGTGGCCCCACCCGGTGGACCCCCGGAACCCTTCCGGTGGCCCCGGTACAATACCGGTATGCCACCGAAACTTTCCGGTGTCCGTTTAACCACTTTCCTTATATAAATCTTTACCTCCGGACCATTCTGGAACTCCTCGTGACGTCCGGGATGTCATCCGGGACTCCGAACAACATTCGGTAATCACATACTTGTCTTCCTGATAACCCTAGCGTCACCGAACCTTAAGTGTGTAGACCCTACGGGTTCGGCAGACATGCAGACATGACCGAGACGACCTCAGGTCAATAACCAACAGCGGGATCTGGATACCCATGTTGGCTCCCACATGCTCCTCGATGTTGTCATCGGATGAACCACGATGTCGAGGATTCGATCAAACCCCGTATGCAATTCCCTTTGTCAATCGGTACGTTACATGCCCGGGACTCGATCGTCGGTATCCCAATACCTCGTTCAGTCTCGTTACCGGCAAGTCACTTTACTCGTACCGCAATGCATGATCCCGTGATCAAACACTTGGTCACTTTGAGCTCATTGTGATGATGCATTACCGAGTGGGCCCAGAGATACCTCTCCGTCATACGGAGTGACAAATCCGAGTCTCGATCTGTGTCAACCCAACAGAGACTTTCGGAGATACCTGTAATGCACCTTTATAGTCACCCAGTTACGTTGTGACGTTTGGTACACCCAAAGCACTCCTACGGTATCCGGGAGTTACACGATCTCATGGTCTAAGGAAGAGATACTTGACATTGGAAAAGCTCTAGCAAACGAACTAACCGACCTTTGTGCTATGCTTAAGATTGGGTCTTGTCCATCACGTCATTCTCCTAATGACGTGATCCTGTTGTCAATGACATCTGATGTCCATAGTCAGGAAACCACGACTATCTGTTGACCAACGAGCTAGTCAACTAGAGGCACACTAGGGAGATGTTATGGTCTATGTATTCACATGTGTATTACGATTTCCGGATAATACAGTTATAGCATGAATAAAAGACAATTATCATGAACAAAGAAATATAATAATAATGCTTTTATTATTGCCTCTAGGGCATATTTCCAACATAGACAAACAGAGTGTCCCTAGTATATGCCTCTACTTGACTAGCTCGTTAATCAAAGATGGTTAAGTTTCCTAGCCATAGACATGTGTTGTCATTTGATGAACGGGATCACATCATTAGAGAATGATGTGATGGACAAGACCCATCCGTTAGCTTAGCACTATGATTGTTTAGTTTGTTGCTATTGCTTTCTTCATGACTTATACATGTTCCTATGACTATGAGATTATGCAACTCCCGAATACCGGAGGAACACTTAGTGTGCTATGAAACGTCACAACGTAACTGGGTGATTATAAAGATGCTCTACAGGTGTCTCCGATGGTGTTTGTTGAGTTGGCATAGATCGAGATTAGGATTTGTCACTCCGATTGTCGGAGAGGTATCTCTGGGCCCTCTCGGTGATGCTCATCACTATAAGCCTTGCAAGCAATGTGACTAAAGAGTTAGTTATGGGATGATGCATTACGGAACAAGTAAACATACTTGTCGGCAACGAGATTGAACTAGGTATTGAGATACCGACGATCGAATCTCGGGCAAGTAATTGATACGTCTCCAACGTATCTATAATTTTTGATTGCTCCATGCTATATTATCTACTGTTTTGGGCAATATTGGGCTTTATTATCCACTTTTATATTATTTTTGGGACTAACCTATTAACCGGAGGCCCAGCCCGGATTTGCTGTTTTATGCCTATTTCAGTGTTTTGAAGAAAAGGAATATCAGACGGAGTCGAAACGGAACAAAATCAACTGGAGAAGTTGTTTTTGGAAGGAAACACACCTGATGGACTTGGACCCCACGTCAGAAGATACGGGAGCTGCCCACGAGGGTGGGGGCACGCCCACCCCCCTAGGGCATGCCCCCCTGCCTCATGGGGCCCCCGTGGCTCCCCTGACGTGCTTCTTCTGCCTATATAACTCCATATACCCTAAAACTTCCAGAACGCAACATAGACCGGGAGTTCCGCCACCAGAAGCCTCTGTAGCCACCAAAAGTCAATCGACACCCTGTTCCGGCACCCTGCCGGAGGGGGGAACCCTCACCGGTGGCCATCTTCATCATCCCGGTGCTCTCCATGATGAGGAGGGAGTAGTTCTCCCTCGGGGCTGAGGGTATGTACTAGTAGCTATGTGTTTGATCTCTCTCTCGTGTTCTTGAGATGATACGATCTTGATGTATCACGAGCTTTGCTATTATATTTGGATCCTATGATGTTTCTTCCCCCCTCTTCTCTCTTGTAATTAATCGAGTTTCCCCTTTGAAGTAATCTTATCGGATTGAGTCTTTAAAGACTTGAGAACACTTGATGTATGTCTTGCCGTGGATATCTGTGGTGACAATGGGATACCACGTGCCACTTGATGTATGTTAAGGTGACCAACTTGCGGGTTTCGTGACATTGGGAACCTATGCATAGGGGTTAGCACACGTTTTCATCGTGATTCTCCGGTAGAAACTTTGGGGCACTCTTTGAGGTTCTATGTGTTGGTTGAATAGATGAATTGAGATTGTGTGATGCATATCGTATAATCATGCCCACGGATACTTGAGGTGACATTGCAGTATCTAGGTGACATTAGGGTTTTGGTTGATTTGTATCTTAAGGTGTTATTCTAGTACGAACTCTAGGGCTGTTTGTGACACTTATAGGAATAGCCCAACGGGTTGATTGAAAAGAATAACTTTCGGTGGTTTCGTACCCTACCATAATCTCTTCGTTTGTTCTCCGCTATTAGTGACTTTGGAGTGACTCTTTGTTGCATGTTGAGGGATAGTTTTTGTTGGGGAACGTAGCAGAAATTCAAAAATTTTCCTACGTAACACCAAGATCTATCTATGGAGAGACCAGCAACGAGTAGAAAGGGGAGGAGGAGAGTGCATCTACATACCCTTGTAGATCGCTAAGCGGAAGCGTTCAAGTGAACGGGGTTGATGGAGTCGTACTCGTCGTGATTCAGATCACCGATGATCAAGTGCCGAACGGACGGCACCTCCGCGTTCAACACACGTACAGCCCGGTGACGTCTCCCACGCCTTGATCCAGCAAGGAGAGAGGGAGAGGTTGAGGAAGACTCCATCCAACAGCAGCACAACGGCGTGGTGGTGGTGGAGGAGCGTGGCAATCCCGCAGGGCTTCGCCAAGCACCATGGGAGAAGAGGAGGAGGGAGAGAGGTAGGGCTGCACCAACGAGAGATCAAATCGCGTGTTATGGGCAGCCCCTAGGCCTCATATATATAGGGGAAGGGGAGGGCTGCGCCCCCTTTAGGGTTTCCCACCCCAAGGGGCGGCGGCCAGCCTCCAGATGGCATCTGGTGCGGCGGCCAAGAGGGGGGGAGGAGTCCATCCTCCCCAAGGCACCTCGGAGGTGCCTTCCCCCTCGAGGACTCTTCCCTCTAGGGTTCCCTAGGCGCATGGGCCTCTTGGGGCTGGTGCCCTTGGCCCATGTAGGCCAAGGCGCACCCCCTACAGCCCATGTGGCCCCCCGGGGCAGGTGGCCCCACCCGGTGGGCCCCCGGGACCCTTCCGGTGGTCCCGGTACAATACCGATGACCCCGAAACTTGCCCCGATGGCCGAAACAGGACTTCCTATATATAAATCTTTACCTACGGACCATTCCGGAACTCCTCGTGACGTCCGGGATCTCATCCGGGACTCCGAACAACATTCGGTAACCACATACAAGCTTCCTTTATAACCCTAGCGTCATCGAACCTTAAGTGTGTAGACCCTACGGGTTCGGGAGACATGTAGACATGACCGAGACGTTCTCCGGTCAATAACCAACAGCGGGATCTGGATACCCATGATGGCTCCCACATGTTCCACGATGATCTCATCGGATGAACCACGATGTCAAGGACTTAATCAATCCCGTATTCAATTCCCTTTGTCTATCGGTATGTCACTTGCCCGAGATTCGATCGTCGGTATCCAATACCTTGTTCAATCTCGTTACCGGCAAGTCTCTTTACTCGTTCCGTAACACATCATCCCGTGATCAACTCCTTGGTCACATTGCGCATATGATGATGTCCTACCGAGTGGGCCCAGAGATACCTCTCCGTTTACACGGAGTGACAAATCCCAGTCTCGATCCGCATAAAACAATAGATACTTTCGGAGATACCTGTAGTGCACCTTTATAGTCACCCAGTTACATTGTGACGTTTGATACACCCAAAGCACTCCTACGGTATCCAGGAGTTACACGATCTCATGGTCAAAGGAAGAGATACTTGACATTGGCAAAGCTCTAGCAAATGAACTACACGATCTTTTGTGCTAGTCTTAGGATTGGGTCTTGTCCATCACATCATTCTCCTAATGATGTGATCCCGTTATCAACGACATCCAATGTCCATAGCCAGGAAACCATGACTATCTGTTGATCACAACGAGCTAGTCAACTAGAGGCTCACTAGGGACATATTGTGGTCTATGTATTCACACGTGTATTACGATTTCCGGATAATACAGTTATAGCATGAATAAAAGACAATTATCATGAACAAGGAAATATAATAATAATACTTTTATTATTGCCTCTAGGGCATATTTCCAACAGTCTCCCACTTGCACTAGAGTCAATAATCTAGTTCACATCACCATGTGATTAACACTCACAGTTCACATCGCCATGTGACTAACACCCAAGAGTTTACTAGAGTCAGTAGTCTAGTTCACATCACTATGTGATTAACACTCAATGAGTTTTATGTTTGATCATGTTGCTTGTGAGAGAGGCTTTAGTCAACGGGTCTGAACCTTTCAGATCCGTGTGTGCTTTACAAATCTCTATGTCATCTCCTAGATGTAGCTACCACGCTCTATTTGGAGCTAATCCAAATAACTGTTCTACTTGGAGCTATTCTAAATTATTGCTCCATTATATGTATCCGGTATCTCTACTCAGAGCTATCCGGATAGGTGTCAAGCTTGCATTGACGTAACCCTTTACGACGAACTCTTTTACCACCTCCATAATCGAGAAAATTCCTTAGTCCACTAGTTACTAAGGATA
Source organism: Triticum dicoccoides (assembly GCF_002162155.2). Taxonomy (NCBI): domain Eukaryota; kingdom Viridiplantae; phylum Streptophyta; class Magnoliopsida; order Poales; family Poaceae; genus Triticum; species Triticum dicoccoides. The sequence continues at coordinate 623,962,564 of NC_041390.1, read as the reverse complement.
ACTTTGACCGCTGTCCTGTGAGCCATTCTTGGATCACTCTTGTACCCCTTGACTGACTCATGGCAAGGCACACTTCAGGTGCGGTACACAGCATAGCATACTGAAGAGCCTACGTTTTAAGCATAGGGGACGACCTTCGTCCTTTCTCTCTATTCTGCCGTGGTCGAGCTTTAAGTCTTAACTTCGTACCTTACAACTCAGGCAAGAACTCCTTCTTTGACTGGTCCATCTTGAACACCTTCAAGATAATGTCAAGGTATGTGCTCATTTGAAAGTATTATTAAGCATTTTGATCTATCCTTATAGATCTTGATGCTCAATGTTCAAGTAGCTTAATCCAGGTTTTCTATTGAAAAACACCTTTCAAATAACCCTATATGCTTTCTAGAAATTCTACATCATCTCTGATCATCAATATGTCAACAACATATACTCATCAGAAATTCTATAGTGCTCCCACTCACTTCTTTGGAAATACAAGTTTCTCATAAACTTTGTACAAACCCAAAATCTTTGATCATCATCAAAGCATACATTCCAACTCCGAGATGCTCACTCCAGTCCTTAGAAGGATCGCTGGTGCTAGCATACCTTTTAGCATCCTTAGGATCGACAAAACTTTTCTGATTGTATTGCATACAACCTTTCCTTACGAAAACTAGTAAGGAAACTCGTTTTGACATCCATCTGCCAGATTTCATAAATACAGCTAATGCTAACATGAATCCGACGGACTTTAAGCATCGCTACGGATGAGAAAATCTCATCGTAGTCAACTCCTTGAACTTGTGAAAAACTCTTCGCCACAAGTCGAGCTTCACTGATGGTGACATTACCATCCACGTCCGTCTTCTTCTTAAAGATCCATTTATCTTAATGGCTTGCCGATCATCGGGCAAGTCCACCAAAGTCCATGGATCCGTTCTCGGATTTTATGGCCTCGAGCCATTTATTGGAATCCGGGCCCACCATCGCTTCTCCATAGCTCGTAGGTTCATTGTTGTCCAGCAACATGACTTCCAAGACAGGATTACGTACCACTCTGAAGTAGTACGCATCCTTGTCATCCTACGAGGTTTGGGAGTGACTTGATCCGAAGTTTCATGATCAATATCATAAGCTTCCACTTCAATTGGTGTAGGTGCCACAGGAACAACTCCCTGTGCCCTGTCACACACTAGTTGAAGAGACGGTTCAATAACCTCATCAAGTCTCCACCATCCTCCCACTCAATTCTTTCGAGAGAAACCTTTCCTCGAGAAAGGACCCGATTCTAGAAACAATTCATATTGCTTTCGGATCTGAATTAGGAGGTATACCCAACTGTTTTGGGTGTCCTATGAAGATGTATTTTATCCGCTTTGGGTTCGAGCTTAATCCTGAAACTTTTTCACATAAGCGTCGCAGCCCCAAACCTTTAAGAAACGACAACTTAGGTTTCTCCAAACGGTGTCGTCTCAACGGAATTACGTGGTGCCCTATTTAAAGTGAATGTGGTTGTCTCTAATGCCTAACCCATAAACTATCGTGGCAGTTCGATAAGAGACATCATGGTATGCATCATATCCAACAGGGTGCAGTTATGATGTTCGGACACACCATCACACTATGGTGTTCCAGGCGGTATTAATTGCGAAACAATTTCCACAATGTCTTAATTGTGTGCCAAAACTCGTAACTCAGATATTCATCTCTATGATCATATCATAGACATTTTATCCTCTTGTCACAATGATCTTCTACTTCACTCTGAAATTACTTGAACCATTCAATAATTCAGACTTGTGTTTCATCAAGTAAATATTCTCAACATCTACTCGAATCATTTGTGAAGTAAGAACATAACGATATTCACTGCATGCCTCAGCACTCATTGGACTGCACACATCAAAATGTGTTGCTTCTAACAAGTTGCTATCTTGTTCCATTTTACTGAAACCGAGGCTTTTCAGTCATCTTGCCTATGTGGTATGATTTGCATATCTCAAGTGATCCAAAAACAAGTGAGTCCAAACGATCCATCTGCATGGAGTTTCTTCATGCGTATACACCAATAGACATGGTTCGCATGTCTCAAACTTTTCAAAAACGAGTGAGTCCAAAGATCCATCAACATGGAGCTTCTTCATGCGTTTTATACCAATATGACTTACATGGCAGTGCCACAAGTAAGTGGTACTATCATTACTATCTTATATCTTTTGGCATGAAAATGTGTATCACTACGATCGAGATTCAATAAACCATTCAGGTTTAATACTAATCTTGATGGTAGAGGGAGCGTGCGATGCTTGATCATATCAACATTGGAAATACTTCCAACACATATCGTCAGCTCACCTTTAGCTAGTCTCCGTTTATTCCATAGCTTTTATTTCGAGTTACTAACACTTAGCAACCGAACCGGTATCTAATACCCTGGTGCTACTAGGAGTACTAGTAAAGTACACATCAATACAATGTATATCCAATATACTTTTATCGACCTTGCCAGCCTTCTTATCTACCAAGTATCTAGGGTAATTCTGCTCCAGCGGCTATTCCCCTTATCACAGAAGCACTTAGTCTCGGGTTTGGGTTCAACCTTGGGTTTCTTCACTGGTGCAGCAGCTGATTTGCCGTTTCATGAAGTATCCCTTCTTGCCCTTGCCCTTCTTGAAACTAGTGGTTTCACCAACCATCAACAATTGATGCTCCTTCTTGATTTCTACTTTCGCGGTGTCAAACATCGCGAATACCTCAAGGATCATCACATCTATCCCTGATATGTTATAGTTCATCACGAAGCTCTAGCAGCTTGGTGGCAATGACTTTGGAGAAACATCACTATCTCATTTGGAAGATCAACTCCCACTCGATTCAAGTGATTGTTGCACTCAGACAATCTGAGCACAAGCTCAACGATTGAGCTTTTCTCCCTTAGTTTGTAGGCTAAGAAAATTGTCAGAGGTCTTATACCTCTTGACGTGGGCACGAGCCTGAAATCCCAATTTCAGCCCTCGAAACATCTCATATGTTCCGCGATGTTTCGAAAACGTCTTTAGTGCCTCAACTCCAAACCGTTTAACTGAACTATCACGTAGTTATCAAAACGTGTATGTCTGATGTTCGCAACATCCACAAACGACGTTTGGGGTTCGGCACACTGAGCAGTGCATTAAGGACATAAGCTTTCTACTATCCGCATAATTGCTACTTTCAACTTTCAACTATAATTTTCTCTAGGAACATATCTAAACAGTAGAACTATAGCGTGAGCTACGACATAATTTGCAAAGGGTCTTTTGACTATGTTCAAGATAATTAAGTACATCTTATGAACTCCCACTCAGATAGACATCCCTCTGGTCATCTAAGTGATTACATGATCCGAGTCAACTAGGCCGTGTCCGATCATCACGTGAGACGGACTAGTCATCATCGGTGAACATCTTCATGTTGATCGTATCTACCATACGACTCATGCTCGACCTTTCGGTCTCCATGTTCCGAGGCCATGTCTGCACATGCTAGGCTCGTCAAGTTAACCCTAAGTGTTTTCGCTGTGTAAAACTGTCTTACACCCGTTGTATGTGAACGTAAGAATCCATCACACCCGATCATCACGTGGTGCTTAGAAGCGACGAACTGTAGCAACGGTGCACAGTTAGGGGAGAACACTTCTTGAAATTTTGTAAGGGATCATCTTATTTACTACCGTCGTCCTAAGTAAACAAGATGCATAAACATGATAAACATCACATGCAATCAAATAGAGTAGTGACATGATATGGCCAATATCATATAGCTCCTTTGATCTTCATCTTCGGGGCTCCATGATCATCTTGTCACCGGCTTGACACCATGATTTCCATCATCATGATCTCCATCATCGTGTCTTCATGAAGTTGTCACGCCAACGACTACTTCTACTTCTATGACTAACGCGTTTAGCAATAAAGTAAAGTAGTTTACATGGCGTTCTTTAATGACATGCAGGTCATACAAAAAATAAAGACAACTCCTATGGCTCCTGCCGGTTGTCATACTCATCGACATGCAAGTCGTGAATCCTATTACAAGAACATGATCAATCTCATACATCACATATCATTCATCACATTCTTCTTGGCCATATCACATCACATAGCATACCCTGCAAAAACAAGTTAGACGTCCTCTAATTGTTGTTTGCATGTTTTACGTGGCTGCTATGGGTTTCTAGCAAGAACGTTTCTTACCTACGCAAGACCACAACGTGATATGCCAATTGCTATTTACCCTTCATAAGGACCCTTTTCATCGGATCCGTTCCGACTAAAGTGGGAGAGACTGGCACCCGCTAGCCACCTTATGCACCAAGTGCATGTCAATCGGTGGAACCTGTCTCACGTAAGAGTACGTGTAAGGTCGGTCCGGGCCGCTTCATCCCACAATACCGTCGAAACAAGATTGGACTAGTAACGGTAAGCATATTGAACAACATCAACGCCCACAACTACTTTGTGTTCTACTCGTGCAAAGAATCTACACAATAGACCTAGCTCATGATGCCACTGTTGGGGAACGTGGCAGAAATTCAAAAAAATTCCTACGTAACACCAAGATCTATCTATGGAGAGACCAGCAACGAGTAGAAAGGGGAGGAGGAGAGTGCATCTACATACCCTTGTAGATCGCTAAGCGGAAGCGTTCAAGTGAACGGGGTTGATGGAGTCGTACTCGTCGTGATTCAGATCACCGATGATCAAGTGCCGAACGGATGGCACCTCCGCGTTCAACACACGTACAGCCCGGTGACGTCTCCCACGCCTTGATCCAGCAAGGAGAGAGGGAGAGGTTGAGGAAGACTCCATCCAACAGCAGCACAACGGCGTGGTGGTGGTGGAGGAGCGTGGCAATCCCGCAGGGCTTCGCCAAGCACCATGGGAGAAGAGGAGGAGGGAGAGAGGTAGGGCTGCACCAACGAGAGATCAAATCGTGTGTTATGGGCAGCCCCTAGGCCTCATATATATAGGGGAAGGGGAGGGCTGCGCCCCCTTTAGGGTTTCCCACCCCAAGGGGCGGCGGCCAGCCTCCAGATGGCATCTGGTGCGGCGGCCAAGAGGGGGGGGAGGAGTCCATCCTCCCCAAGGCACCTCGGAGGTGCCTTCCCCCTCGAGGACTCTTCCCTCTAGGGTTCCCTAGGAGCATGGGCCTCTTGGGGCTGGTGCCCTTGGCCCATGTAGGCCAAGGCGCACCCCCTACAGCCCATGTGGCCCCCCCGGGGCAGGTGGCCCCACCCAGTGGGCCCCCGGGACCCTTCCGGTGGTCCCGGTACAATACCGATGACCCCGAAACTTGTCCCGATGGCCGAAACAGGACTTCCTATATATAAATCTTTACCTCTGGACCATTCCGGAACTCCTCGTGACGTCCGGGATCTCATCCGGGACTCCGAACAACATTCGGTAACCACATACAAGCTTCCTTTATAACCCTAGCGTCATCGAACCTTAAGTGTGTAGACCCTACGGGTTCGGGAGACATGTAGACATGACCGAGACGTTCTCCGGTCAATAACCAACAGCGGGATCTGGATACCCATGATGGCTCCCACATGTTCCACGATGATCTCATCGGATGAACCACGATGTCAAGGACTTAATCAATCCCGTATTCAATTCCCTTTGTCTATCGGTATGTCACTTGCCCGAGATTCGATCGTCGGTATCCAATACCTTGTTCAATCTCGTTACCGGCAAGTCTCTTTACTCGTTCCGTAACACATCATCCCGTGATCAACTCCTTGGTCACATTGCGCATATGATGATGTCCTACCGAGTGGGCCCAGAGATACCTCTCCGTTTACACGGAGTGACAAATCCCAGTCTCGATCCGCATAAAACAATAGATACTTTCGGAGATACCTGTAGTGCACCTTTATAGTCACCCAGTTACGTTGTGACGTTTGATACACCCAAAGCACTCCTACGGTATCCAGGAGTTACACGATCTCATGGTCAAAGGAAGAGATACTTGACATTGGCAAAGCTCTAGCAAATGAACTACACGATCTTTTGTGCTAGTCTTAGGATTGGGTCTTGTCCATCACATCATTCTCCTAATGATGTGATCCCGTTATCAACGACATCCAATGTCCATCGCCAGGAAACCATGACTATCTGTTGATCACAACGAGCTAGTCAACTAGAGGCTCACTAGGGACATATTGTGGTCTATGTATTCACACGTGTATTACGATTTCCGGATAATACAGTTATAGCATGAATAAAAGACAATTATCATGAACAAGGAAATATAATAATAATACTTTTATTATTGCCTCTAGGGCATATTTCCAACAGTTTTATGATCCAATTATGTTAGTATTGTTGGGGGAACTTACACTAGTGAAAGTATGAACCCTAGGCCTTGTTTACCATCATTGCAATACCGTTTACGCTCACTTTTATCACTTGCTACCTTGCTGTTTTTATTATTTCAGATTACAAAAACTATTATCTACTATCCATATACCACTTGTATCACCATCTCTTCGCCGAACTAGTGCACCTATACAAATTACCATTGTATTGGGTGTGTTGGGGACACAAGAGACTCTTTGTTATTTGGTTGCAGGGTTGCTTGAGAGAGACCATCTTCATCCTACGCCTCCTACGGATTGATAAACCTTAGGTCATCCACTTGAGGGAAATTTGCTACTGTCCTACAAACTTCTGCACTTGGAGGCCCAACAACGTCTACAAGAAGAAGGTTGTGTAGTAGACATCAAGCTCTTTTCTGGCGCCATTGTCGGGGAGGTGAGTGCTTGAAGGTGTATCTTTAGATCTTGCAATCGAGTCTTTTAGTTTCTTGTTTTATCACTAGTTTAGTTTATAAAAGAAAACTATAAAAAAATGGAATTGAGTTTGTCTCATACGCTTCATCTTTTTAATATCTTTCGTGAGTATGATGGAAAGGATAATTATGCTCAAGTGCTAGAAGAAGAGATCTCTAAAATGTTTGGCACTAAATATTTGAATGATGAGCATGATTGCAATGTTGTTAGTACGAATTCTTTGAATATCCATGATGCTAATGATGATTGCACTAGCTATGATGAAAATGCCTCCTATAAACATGTCAATTTTTGTGGAGTAGACTGGGTTTGCAAGTACACACCAAATAGGGAAGATAGATATTGCAAGAGGCATAAGTACTTAGAAACCAAATCATTGCAAGAAAGCCTAGATGAATGTGCTGAAAGATTCAATATTTTTCGTGCCCTTTGTGAACTTTGCAATGAACATGGTCATTTAAAGCTCCAATGCTATTTGTTTCATGATCAAGTCGTGTCCAAACATTGTGATAATTTGATTACCCTTGAGCATCATAAAGAGCTTAGCCTTCTTTTGGGTTATGAAGAAATGAAACGTATAACTGAGGGTATTCCAAAGTTTAATCTTGATAGAGTTCTTGATTTTGATCTAGAGAATATTTATATGTATTGTGCGGTGAATTGCATTGAAAATCTTTATATTGTCAATTACATAAAGAAAATAAAACAAATAGAGGATGAAGAGAAAACTAATGAAAGGGAAGAGACTTCCCAATATCCTCCTATTATTTCTTCTGATGAATCAGGTAACGAGGAGGAGCCTCCTATTCAACCAATCTCATTAATAAGGAGCTCCAAAAAGAGGATTGAACCCACACATGATGTGGTGAAGAAGAAGAAAAGAAAAAGGAAGAGAGGTAAAAAGGTATCCCTCCCAGATAATGGTGCTCCTATTACTATTGTGCCTCATGAAAATATAATTGTGGAAGATGATGATACTTCTTATGATCTTGAAAATCTTTTTGGCACTTGCTTGGAAGAACATAATAATTGCTATACTATCGGTGCTATCTATACTATTAATGATGAGAGTGATTATGCTTATGATACGAAAAGGCCCAAGCTTGGGGAAGCTGAGGATGACATATTTGAGAATATATTTTCTGCAATTAATGTTTGTCCCAAGCTTGGGGATGCTACGCTTAATGAAGATGATATTTTTAGTTTCCCAAGTTTTGATATGCAAGTTTATAATGATGATAGCATGCCTCCTACTTATGATAATTATTGTGATGATACTTATGCTATAGAAAGTAGTGATTATATTTATAAAACTTGTCATTATTATTATTACCCCTTCTCTGAACATTACTCTTTTAATGTGGAAGCAATTTATAGTATTCGAGTCTCTTATGATACTCCCACTATTATTCATGAGAAGAACCTTGCTTATGTGGGGAGTAGTAAAATTTCTATGCTTGTAGATCATGAAAAGAATGCTTTAGGTGATGGTTATATTGTTGAATTCATTCATGATGCTACTGAAAATTATTATGAGGGAGGAACATATGCTTGTAGGAATTGCAATAATATCAAGTTTCCTCTCTATGTGCTTAAAATTTTGAAGTTATGCTTGTTTTACCTTCCTATGCAAGTTGATTCTTGTTCCCACAAGTTGTTTGCTCACAAATCCCTATGCATAGGAAGTGGGTTAGACTTAAATATCCTAGTCATATTATTCATGATGCTCTCTTTATGTTTCAATCTTTATCTTTTATGTGAGCATCATTGAAATCATCATGCCTAGCTAGGGGTTTTAAACGATAGCGCTTGTTGGGAGGCAACCCAATTTTATTTTTGTTCCTTGCTTTTTGTTCCTGTTTAGTAATAAATAATTCATCTATCCTCTGTTTAGATGTTGTTTTATGCTTTTAATTAGTGTTTGTGCCAAGTAGAACCTTTGGGAAGACTTGGGGAAAGTCTCGTTGATCATGCTGTCAAAAACAGAAACTTTAGCGCTCACGAGAACTGCTGCCATTTTTATTTGTAGAGTTCTATTTAGTTAATTATTTTTGAGATGATTAATAGATAAATTCCTCAGGTCCAGAAATTTATTTGAGAATTTTATGAGTTCCAGAAGTATACGTTTGATCCAGATTACTACAGACTGTTCTGTTTTTGATAGATTCTGTTTTTCATGTGTTGTTTGCTTATTTTGATGAATCTATGAGTAGTATCGGAGGGTATGAACCATAGAGAAGTTGGAATACAGTAGATATTGCACCAATATGAATTTAGAATGAGTTAATTACAGTACCTTATGATGGTGACTTGCTTTCTTATACTAACGGAGCTTACGAGTTTTCTGTTAAGTTTTGTGTTGTGAAGTTTTCAAGTTTAGGGTAAGGATTCGATGGACTATGGAACAAGGAGTGGCAAGAGCCTAAGCTTGGGGATGCCCAAGGCATCCCAAGGTAATATTCAAGGACAACCAAGAACCTAAGCTTGGGGATGCCCCGGAAGGCATCCCCTCTTTCGTCTTCGTTCATCGGTAACTTTACTTGGAGCTATATTTTTATTCGCCACATGATATGTGTTTTGCTTGGAGCGTCAATTTATTTTGTTAGTATTTGCTTGCTGTTATTTAGAACAATGTTTTGCATCTTTTATTTCAATAAAAGTGGCATTGATAGCCTTTACTATGCCTATGTTACAAGTATACATGTTGCTGTTTGAAAACAGAAAGTTTACCGCTGTTACAATAATTCCCTAGAAAATTCAGAATGTGATTAAATGTTGAAACCTTTTGCATATTAAGATCTTATAAATTTAATACAGTGGGAATTTTATTTCATAATTTTTGAAGCTAGGGAAGTATGGATGTTGCAGCATTCTTTACAGACTATCCTGTTTAGGGAGATTGCTGTTATGTTTGCATTGTTTGCATATGTTTGCTTCTTTAATGATTCTATTTGACAATAGGACTATTAAATATGCAGAGCCATTTAGTATGCAATGTTGAATAATAATTTTAGTGATTTGCTACAGTAGAGTATTATAAGGTTTTTGCAATGGTTTATACTAACTTATCTCACGAGCCCTTGTAGAGTTTTGTGTGGATGAAGCTTTTGAGATTTAAGGAGACCGTGATATGAGAAGAATTAAGGAGACACAAAAGGTCAAGCTTGGGGATGCCCAAGGCACCCCAAGATAATATTTCAAGAAGTCTCAAGCATCTAAGCTTGGGGATGCCCCGGTTGGCATCCCACCTTTCTTCTTCAACAATTATCGGTTAGTATTGGTTGATCCTAAGTTTTTGCTTCGTCACATGATGTTTGCTATTCTTAGATGTCATTTTTTTGCTTTGCTTCCTGTTTGAATAGAATACCAAGATCTGAAATTATTAAATGTTAGAGAGTCTTCACATAGTTGCATAATTATTCGACTACTCATTGATCTTCACTTATATCTTTCGGAGTAGTTTGTCATTTGCTCTAGTGCTTCACATATATCTTTTAGAGCATGGTGGTAGTTTTATTTTGAAGAAATAAATGAACTCTCATGCTTAACTTATATTATTTTGAGATTCTTAAATAGCATGGTAATTTGCTTAAAATCCTAATATGCTAGGTATTCAAGAATAATAAAATTCTCTTATGAGTGTGTTGAATACTAAGAGAAGTTTGATACTTGACGAATTTTTTGAGATATGAGGATGGTAATATTAGAGTCATGCTAGTTGAGTAGTTGTGAATTTGAGAGATACTTGTGTTGAAGTTTGTGATTCCTGTAGCATGCACGTATGGTGAACCGTTATGTGATGAAGTCGGAGCATGATTTATTTATTGATTGCCTTCCTTATGAGTGGCGGTCGGGGACGAGCGATGGTCTTTTCCTACCAATCTATCCCCCTAGGAGCATGCGCATACTACTTTGCTTTGATAACTAATAGATTTTTGCAATAAGTATGTGAGTTCTTTATGACTAATGTTGAGTCCATGGATTATACGCACTCTCACCCTTCCACCATTGCTAGCCTCTCTAGTACCGCGCAACTTTCGCTGGTACCATACACCCACCATATACCTTCCTCAAAACAGCCACCATACTTACCTATTATGGCATTTCCATAGCCATTCCGAGATATATTGCCATGCAACTTTCCACCGTTCCATTTATTATGACACGCTTCATCATTGTCATATTGCTTAGCATGATCATGTAGTTGACATCGTATTTGTGGCAAAGCCACCATTGATAATTTTTCATACATGTCACTCATGAGTCATTGCACATCCCGGTACACCGCCGGAGGCATTCATATAGAGTCATATTTTGTTCTAAGTATCGAGCTGTAATTCTTGAGTTGTAAGTAAATAAAAGTGTGATGATCATCATTATTAGAGCATTGTCCCAGTGAGGAAAGGATGATGGAGACTATGATTCCCCCACAAGCCGGGATGAGACTCCGGACAGAAAATAAATAAAAGAGGCCAAAGAAGCCCAAATAAAAAAAAGAGAAAGAAAAGAGGCCATAAAAAAGAGAAAAGGCCCAAATAAAAAAATATATAAAAAATGCGAGAAAAAGAGAGAAGGGACAATGCTACTATCCTTTTACCACACTTGTGCTTCAAAGTAGCACCATGATCTTCATGATAGAGAGTCTCCTATGTTGTCACTTTCATATACTAGTGGGAATCTTTCATTATAGAACTTGGCTTGTATATTCCAATGATGGGCTTCCTCAAAATGCCCTAGGTCTTCATGAGCAAGCAAGTTGGATGCACACCCACTAGTTTCTTTTGTTGAGCTTTTATACATTTATAGCTCTAGTGCATCCGTTGCATGGCAATCCCTACTCACTCACATTGATATCTATTGATGGGCATCTCCATAGCCCGTTGATACGCCTAGTCGATGTGAGACTATCTTCTCCCTTTTTGTCTTCTCCACAACCACCATTCTATTCCACCTATAGTGCTATGTCCATGGCTCACGCTCATGTATTGCGTGAAGATTGAAAAAGTTTGAGAACATCAAAAGTATGAAACAATTGCTTGGATTGTCATCGGGGTTGTGCATGATTTAAATATTTTGTGTGGTGAAGATGGAGCATAGCCAGACTAAATGATTTTGTAGGGATAGCTTTCTTTGGCCATGATATTTTGAGAAGACATAATTGCTTTATTAGTATGCTTGAAGTATTATTATTTTTATGTCAATATGAACTTTTGTCTTGAATCTTATGGATCTGAATATTCATGCCACAATTAAGAAGAATTACATTGAAATTATGCCAACTGGCATTCCACATCAAAAATTATCTTTTTTTATCATTTACCTACTCGAGGACGAGCAGGAATTAAGCTTGGGGATGCTTGATACTTCTCCAACGTATCTATAATTTTTGATTGCTCCATGCTATATTATCTACTGTTTTGGGCAATATTGGGATTTATTATCCACTTCTATATTATTTTTGGGACTAACCTATTAACCGGAGGCCCAGCCCAGATTTTCCGTTTTATGCCTATTTCAGTGTTTTGAAGAAAAGGAATATCAGACGGAGTCGAAACGGAACGAAATCAACTGGAGAAGTTATTTTTGGAAGGAAACACACCTGATGGACTTGGACCCCACGTTAGAAGATACGGGAGCTTCCCACGAGGGTGGGGGGCGCCCACCCCCCTAGGGCGTGCCCCCTGCCTCGTGGGGCCCCCGTGGCTCCCCTGACGTGCTTCTTCTGCCTATATAACTCCATATATGCTAAAACTTCCAGAACGCAACATAGATCGGGAGTTCCGCCGCCAGAAGCCTCCGTAGCCACCAAAAGTCAATCAGGACCCTGTTCCGGCACCCTGCCGGAGGGGGGAACCCTCACCGGTGGCCATCTTCATCATCCCGGTGCTCTCCATGACAAGGAGGGAGTAGTTCTCCCTCGGGGCTGAGGGTATGTACCAGTAGCTATGTGTTTGATATCTCTCTCTCTCTCTCTCTCTCTCTCTCTCTCTCTCTCTCTCTCGTGTTCTTGAGATGATACGATCTTGATGTATCGCGAGCTTTGCTATTATATTTGGATCCTATGATGTTTCTTCCCCCATCTTCTCTCTTGTAATGAATCGAGTTTCCCCTTTGAAGTAATCTTATCGGATTGAGTCTTTAAAGACTTGAGAACACTTGATGTATGTCTTGCCGTGGATATCTGTGGTGACAATGGGATACCACGTGCCACTTGATGTATGTTAAGGTGACCAACTTGCGGGTTTCGTGACATTGGGAACCTATGCATAGGGGTTGGCACACGTTTTCGTCATGATTCTCCGGTAGAAACTTTGGGGCACTCTTTGAGGTTCTATGTGTTGGTTGAACAGATGAATTGAGATTGTGTGATGCATATCGTATAATCATGCCCACGGATACTTGAGGTGACATTGGAGTATCTAGGTGACATTAGGGTTTTGGTTGATTTGTATCTTAAGGTGTTATTCTAGTACGAACTCTAGGGCTGTTTGTGACACTTATAGGAATAGCCCAACAGATTAATTGGAAAGAATAACTTTGAGGTGGTTTCGTACCCTACCATAATCTCTTCGTTTGTTCTCCGCTATTAGTGACTTTGGAGTGACTCTTTGTTGCATGTTGAGGGATAGTTTTATGATCCAATTATGTTACTATTGTTGAGGGAACTTACACTAGTGAAAGTATGAACCCTAGGCCTTGTTTACCATCATTGCAATACCGTTTACGCTCACTTTTATCACTTGCTAACTTGCTGTTTTTATTATTTCAGATTACAAAAACTATTATCTACTATCCATATACCACTTGTATCACCATCTCTTCGCCGAACTAGTGCACCTATACAAATTACCATTGTATTGGGTGTGTTGGGGACACAAGAGACTCTTTGTTATTTGGTTGCAGGGTTGCTTGAGAGAGACCATCTTCATCCTACGCCTCCTACGGATTGATAAACCTTAGGTCATCCACTTGAGGGAAATTTGCTACTATCCTACAAACCTCTGCACTTGGAGGCCGAACAACGTCTACAAGAAGAAGGTTGTGTAGTAGACATCAGTAACATACCGATGAGAAAGGGAACAACGTATGTTGTTATGCAGTTTGACCAATAAAGATCTTCGTAGAATATGTAGGAACCAATATGAGAATCCAGGTTCCGCTATTGGTTATTGATTGGAAGTGAGTCTCGGTCATGTCTACATAGTTATCGAACCCGTAGGGTCCGCATGCTTAACGTTCGATGATGATCGGTATTATGAGTTTATGTGCTTTGATGTATTGAAGGTAGTTCGGAGTCCCGGATGTGATCACAGACATGACGAGGAGTCTCGAAATGGTCGAGACATAAAGATCTATGTATTGGAAGGCTATGTTTGGACATCAGAATGGTTCCAGATGAGTTCGGGCATTTATCAGAGTACTGGGGGGTTACCGGAACCCCCCGGGGAGTCAATGGGCCTCATTGGGCCTTAGTGGGAGAGAGGAGGAGGCGACCAAGTGGAGCCTGCCCCCCAAGCCCAATCCAAATTGGGTGGGGGGACGCCCCCCTCCCTTCCCTCTCTCTCCCTCTTCCTTCTTCTCCTACTCCTACTAGTAAGGGGGAAACCTACTCCTACTGGGAGTAGGACTCCCCCCTTGGGCGCGCCCTATAAGGCCGGCCCTCCCCTCCTCCACTCCTTTATATACGGAGGAGGGGGCACCCCATAGACACACAAGTTGATTTTTTAGCCGTGTGTGGTGCCCCCCTCCACAGATTTCCACCTCGGTCATATCGTTGTAGTGCTTAGACGAAGCCCTGCGTCGGTAACTTCATCATCACCATCATCACCCCGTCGTGCTGACAAAACTCTCCATCGGCATCCACTGGATCAAGAGTACGAGGGACGTCACCGAGCTGAACGTGCAGATCGCGAAGGTGCCGTGCATTCGGTACTTGATCGGTATGAAGACGTTCGACTACATCAACCGCGTTTCATAACGCTTCCGCTTTCGGTCTACGAGGGTACGTAGACATACTCTTCCCCTCTCGTTGCTATGCATCACCTAGATGGATCTTGCGTGTGCGTAGGAATTTTTTTTGAAATTACTGTGTTCCCCAACAGTAAATACTTCCCCTCCTTCCCTGAGTAATTGATAGGGGAATAACAGAGATCACCCAGTAGTTGTGTTCATGAGGAGACACTTCTTCATCATTGTCATAACTTGAATGTGGGGAGGAACGATGGTGGTGTGTGTGATATGTAGATACGCATGTATGCATGTATGTTGTACCAGGCTCTGCCCACTTATAGAAACAATGTGAGGTGGCTTAGTGATGTCTACTACACAATCTTCTTCTTGTAGACGTTGTTGGACCTCCAAGTGCAGAGGTTTGTAGGACAGTAGCAAATTTCCCTCAAGTGGATGACCTAAGGTTTATCAATCCGTGGGAGGCGTAGGATGAAGATGGTCTCTCTCAAACAACCCTGCAACCAAATATCAAAGAGTCTCTTGTGTCCCCAACACACCCAATACAATGGTAAATTGTATAGGTGCACTAGTTCGGCGAAGAGATGGTGATACAAGTGCAATATGCATCGTAGATATAGGTTTTTGTAATCTGAAATTATAAAAATAGCAAGGTAACAAGTAATAAAAGTGAGCGTAAACGGTATTGCAATGCTAGGAAACAAGGCCTAGGGTTCATACTTTCACTAGTGCAAGTCCTCTCAACAATAATAACATAATTGGATCATATAACTATCCCTCAACATGCAACAAAGAGTCACTCCAAAGTCACTAATAGCGGAGAACAAACGAAGATATTATGGTAGGGTAGGGAACCACCTCAAAGTTATTCTTTCCGTTTGATCTATTATAGAGTTCGTACTAGAATAACACCTTAAGACACAAATCAACCAAAACCATAATGTCACCTAGATACTCCAATGTCACCTCAAGTATCCGTGGGTATGATTATACGATATGCATCACACAATCTCATATTCAACTGTTCAACCAACACAAAGAACTTCAAAGAGTGCCCCAAAGTTTCTACTGGAGAGTCAAGACGAAAACGTGTGCCAACCCCTATGCATAAGTTCACGAGGTCACGTAACTTGCAAGTTGATCACCAAAACATACATCAAGTGGATCACATGATATCCCATTGTCACCACAGATAAGCACGTGCAAGACATACATCAAGTGTTCTCAAATCCTTAAAGACTCAATCCGATAAGATAACTTCAAAGGGAAAAGTCAATCCATCACAAGAGAGTAGAGGGGGAGAAACATCATAAGATCCAACTATAATAGCAAGGCTCACGATACATCAAGATTGTACCACCTCAAAAACACGAGAGAGAGAGAGAGAGAGAAAGAGAGAGAGAGATCAAACACATAGCTACTGGTACATACCCTCAGCCCCGAGGGTGAAACTACTCCCTCCTCGTCATGAAGAGCACCGGGATAATGAAGATAGCCACCGGAGAGGGATTCCCCCTGATACGTCTCCGTCATATCTACTTTTCCAAACACTTTTGCCCTTGTTTTGGACTCTAACTTGCATGATTTGAATGGAACTAACCTGGACTGACGTTGTTTTCAGCAGAATTACCATGGTGTTATTTATGTGCAGAAACAAACGTTCTCGGAATGACCTAAAACTTCACGGAGCAACTTTTTGGAAAATATAAAAAATACCTGCAAAAGATGAAGGCCAGGGGGCCCACCACCTCTCCACGAGGGTGGGGGGCACGCCTGCCCCCCTAGGGCGCGCCCCCTATCTCGTGGGCCCCCTGGTGCCTCTCCGACTCCAACTCCAACTCTATATATTGTGTTTCGAGGAGAAAAAATCAGAGAGAAGAATTCATCGCGTTTTATGATACGAAGCCGCCGCCAAGCCCTAAAACCTTGGGAGGGCTGATCTGGAGTCCGTTCGGGGCTCCGAAGAGGGGAATCCATCGCCATCATCAACCATCCTCCATCACCAATTTCATGATGCTCACCGCCGCGCGTGATTAATTTCATCGTAGGCTTGCTGGACGATGATGGGTTGGATGGGATCTATCATGTAATCGAGTTAGTTTTGTTAGGGTTTGATCCCTAGTATCCACTATGTTCTGAGATTAATGTTGCTATGACTTTGCTATGTTTAATGCTTGTCACTAGGGCCCTAGCAAGTTGTTCATCAAGTGGCACTCCATGCCACTTGGTGAATTTCATGATGAACAACTTGCTAGGGCTAGAAAGATTGAAAATATTGAATCTGATAATACTGATGAAAGTGATGATGGAGTGCCACTTGATGAACAACTTGCTAGGGCCCTAGTGACAAGCATTAAACATAGCAAAGTCATAGCAACATCAATCTCAGAACATAGTGGATACTACGGATCAAACCCTAACAATACTAACTCGATTACATGATAGATCCCATCCAACCCATCACTGTCCAGCAAGCCTACGATGAAATTACTTATGCACGACGGTGAGAGCATCATGAAATTGGTGATGGAGGATGGTTGATGATGACGATGGCGACGGATTCCCCTCTCCGGAGCCCCGAACGGACTCCAGATCAGCCCTCCCGAGAGGTTTTAGGGCTTGGCGGTGGCTCCGTATCGTAAAACGCGATGAATTCTTCTCTCTGATTTTTTCCTCCCCGAAACACAATATATATAGTTGGAGTTGGAGTCGGAGAGGCACCAGGGGCCCACGAGGTAGGGGGTGCGCCCTAGGGGGGCAGGCGCGCCCCCACCCTCGTGGAGAGGTGGTGGCCCCCTGGCCTTCATATTTTGCAGATATTTTTTATATTTTCCAAAAAGTTGCTCCGTGAAGTTTTAGGTCATTCCGAGAACGTTTGTTTCTGCACATAAATAACACCATGGTAATTCTGCTGAAAACAGCGTCAGTCTGGGTTAGTTCCATTCAAATCATGCAAGTTAGAGTCCAAAACAAGGGCAAAAGTGTTTGGAAAGTAGATACGACGGAGACGTATCAACTCCCCCAAGCTTAAACCTTTGCTTGTCCTCAAGCAATTCAGTTGACAAACTAAAAGTGATAAAGAAAAACTGTTACAAACTCTGTTTGCTCTTGTTATTGTAAATATGTAAAGCCAGCATTCAAGTTTTCAGCAAAGATTATAACTAACAACATTCCCAATAACGCTTAGGTCTCAAGTTTACTCATATCAATGGCATAATCAACTAGCAAGGAATAATAATAAATCTCGGATGACAACACTTTCTCAAAACAATCATATGATGATATAACAAGGTGGTATCTCGCTAGCCCTTTCTGAGACCACAAAACATAAATGCAGAGCACCTTTAAAGACCAAGGACTGACTAGACATTGTAATTCATGGTAAAAGAGATCCAGTCAAGTCATACTCAATGTAAATTAATAGTAATGAATGCAAATGACAGCGGTGCTCTCCAACTGGTGCTTTTTAATAAGAGGATGATGACTCATCATAAAGGTAAATAGATAGGCCCTTCACAGAGGGAAGCAGGGATTTGTAGAGGTGCCAGAGCTCCGTTTTAAAATAGAGGTGAATAATATTTTGAGCTTCATTGTCAACATAACAACCAAGAGATGGCGATATCTTCCATGCTACACACATTTTAGGCGGTTCCCAAACAGGATGGTAAAGTTTATACCCCCCTTCCACCAACAAGCATCAATCCATGGCTTGCTCGAAACAACGAGTGCCTCCAACTAACAAGAGTCCCAGGGGGAGTCTTGTTTGCAATTATTTTGATTTAGTTTGCATAAAGCATGGGACTGGGCATCCCGGTGACCAGCCATTTATCTCGTGAGTGAGGAGAGGAGTCCACTCCTCTTGAGAATAACCCGCCTAACATGGAAGATACAGACAACCCTAGTTGATACATAAGCTATTTGAGCATACAAAACAGGATATTGATTTGAAGGTTTAGAGTTTGGCATATACAAATTTACTTGGAACGGCAGGTAGATACCGTATATAGGTAGGTATAGTGGACTCATGTGGAATAACTTTGGGGTTTAAGGGATTGGATGCACAAGCAGTATTCCCGCTTAGTACAGGTGAAGGCTAGCAAAAGACTGGGAAGTGACCAGCTAGAGAGCGACAACAGTCATGAACATGCATTAAAATTAATCAACACCGAATGCAAGCATGAGTAGGATATAATCCACCATGAACATAAATATCGTGAAGGCTATGTAGATTTTGTTTCAACTACATGCGTGAACATGCGCCAAGTCAAGTCACTTAAATCATTCGGAGGAGGATACCACCCTATCATACCACATCACAACCATTTTAATAGCATGTTGGCACGCAAGGTAAACCATTATAACTCATAGCTAATCAAGCATGGCACAAGAAAATATGATCTCTAGTTGTCATTGCAAACATGTTTATTCATAATAGGCTGAATCAGGAACAATGAACTAATCATATTTACAAAAACAAAAGAGGTCGAGTTCATACCAGCTTTTCTCATCTCAGTCAGTCCATCATATATCATCATAATTGCCTTTCACTTGCACGACCGAACGATGAGAATAATAATAATAGTGCGCGTGCATTGGACTAAGCTGGAATCTGCAAGCATTCAATAAATAGGAGAAGACAAGGCAATATGGGCTCTTTTGCCAGATCAACAATAATGCATATAAGAGCCACTTCAATAATTTAATTATGGTCTTCTCCTATCGACCCCCAAAGGAAAGAAAAGAAATAAAAGTATTTACATGGGAAAGCTCCCAACAAGCAAAAGAAGAACAGGAAATATTTTCGGGTTTTCCTTTTAATTACTACTACAAGCATGGAAATTAAAACTAGATAAAAGCTATAACTAATTTTTTGGTTTTTCTTAAGGTTTATTAAACACATAAGAAGAAAGCATAAAAAGGAAATAAACTAGCATGGATGATACAAATGAAAAAGTGTGAGCACCGACATCTAGCAATGGGTGTGTGAACATAAATGTAATGTCGGTGAGAAATACGTACTCCCCCAAGCTTAGGCTTTTGGCCTAAGTTGGTCTATGGCCATGGCTGGCCTGGCGGATATCCATAATAGTAGCTGGGGTCGTACTGCGATGCAGCGGCTATCGCTTGCTGAGCTGCAGCGTGGCGACGAGCGGCCTCCGCTCTCCTCTCGTACTCATCTGCCTCCTCTCTGGTAATAGTATATCTTCCTTTTGCCTAATGATCAAAGAAGGCAGGATCAGGGAGAGTAATATGGACAGCATGGCGTCTGTCAAAAATTAGTCGGTACTGGAGAGGTGATTCATTCCTCTCGACAAACCGGTGGTGAACCATAGCATTAAAGTCTAGGTAAGCAGGAGGTAATTCAATATCATCTTCGCGTATGGCTATACCAAGAAAATTAGCTATGCGGGTTGCATAAATTCCTCCAAAGAAATCTCCATTAAATCTATTAAGATGCAACCTACATGAAACAATGGCTCCCAAATTATAAGATTTATCTCCTAACACAGCACTCCTAAGAATACTGAGGTCAGGGACACACATGTGACATGCCCCATCTTTACCATTAATGCATCTACCTATGAAGAGAACAAAATAATGTATAGCAGGAAAGTGAATGCTCCCTATGGTGGCTTGTGTTATATCTCTAGATTCTCCCACAGTTATGCTAGTAAGAAAATCTCTAAATTCAGATTTGCGAGGATCCCTTATGCTACCCCATTGTGGAAGTTTGCAAGCAGTGGTAAAATCTTCTAAGTCCATAGTATAAGAATTTTCATAGAGATCAAACAGGACAGTTGGAGAATTACGTGAAGATGAAAATTCAAACCTCCTCACAAAGGTACTAGTGAGATTGTGATACTGGTTGCACTTCTCTTCCTCGAAGCTCACAAGATCGGCGTTACGCAAATATGCGTTGAATTCTTTCTTAATTCCTGCTCGATCCATAGAATTTTCAGAAGGCCACTCACAAGGACGCACTGGAGCGTCTCTTGGTGGCTCTTCATCAGCATCACGCATTGCAAGCCTGGGTCCTTGCTTCCTTGAGGAACCGCCTTGGAACATTTTCCTAAGAATTTTTCTTCCTCTGAAAAATTCTGAAATTTTTTAGTAACTTCAAAATAAATGTGAACCAAACTCAATAATATTGATAGCAACTACTCCTACAAGTGCCTAAGGCCTATATCATGCATCAAAACTACTTTTGACCATATAAATTTGACATGCAAGCTCAAGAACAGGGTCACCTAAGCAGCAAAAATTTGCAATGAATAAAGCACTATAACAAAAACTAATTGGACCAATGGAGGAGTCACATACCAAGGAACAATCTCCCCAAGAAGTTTTGGGAGAGGTGCTTTGATCAAGGAGATTGAAAATGGCAGCAAGATGAGCTAGAACTCGTGCTTGAGCTGGATATTCGTGTTTGGGGAAGGTAGGAGTGTGTGGGTGAAAGGATAAGTGGAGGAGGGCCGCCGGGGGCCCACAAGGCAGGGGGCGCGCCCAGGGGGGTAGGGAGCGCCCTCCACCCTCGTGGGCAGGTGGTTGACCCCCCTGCTGTGTTCTCAGTGCCAAATATTCTCAAATATTCTAGAAAAAAATCATATTTAAATTTCAAGGCATTTGGAGAACTTTTATTTTCGGGGTATTTTTATATTGCACGGATAATCAGATAACAGACAGAAAAATATTTATTTTTATTTATTAAATATAAATAACAGAAAGTAAAAGTGGGGTACAGAAGGTTGTGCTTTCTAGTTTCATCCATCTCATGCTCATCAAAAGGAATCCACTAACAAGGTTGCTCAAGTCTTGTTAAAGAACTCATTCCGAATAACATGGAACCGGAGAAATTTCAAATAACACTATGTTACCTCAATGGGGATATGCACATCCCCAATAATAAGAATATCATATTTCTTCTTGACAGTAGGAAGAGGAAATTCAAAACCTCCAAATATAATCGATGGGATCTTTCCAATAGAATTGATACTGTGTACTTGAGGTTGTTTCCTCGGAAAGTGTACCGTATGCTCATTACTATTAACATGAAAAGTGACATTGCCTTTAGTGCAATCAATGACAGTCCCTGCAGTATTCAAAAAGGGTCTTCCAAGAATAATAGACATACTATCGTCCTCGGGAATATCAAGAATAACAAAGTCCGTCAAAATAGTAACGTTTGCAACTACAACAGGCACAGCCTCACAAATACCGACAGGTATAGCAGTTGATTTATCAGCCATTTGCAAAAATATTTCAGTAGGTGTCAACTTATTCAAACCAAGTATACGATATAAAGAGAGAGGCATAACACTAACACCGGCTCCAAGATCACATAAAGCAGTTTTAACATAGTTTCTTTTAATGGAGCATGGTATAGTGGGTACACCGGGATCTCCAAGCTTCTTAGGTATTCCACCCTTAAAAGTATAATTAGCAAGCATGGTGGAAATTTCAGCTTCCGGTATCTTTCTTTTATTTGTAACAATATCTTTCATATACTTAGCATAAGGATTCATTTTAAGCATATCAGTTAGTCGCATACGCAAAAAGATAGGTCTAATCATTGCAGCAAAGCGCTCAAAATCCTCATCATCCTTTTTCTTGGATGGTTTGGGAGGAAAAGGCATGGGTTTCTGAACCCAAGGCTCTCGTTCTTTACCATGTTTCCTAGAAACAAAGTCTTTCTTATCATAAGGTTGATTCTTTGATTATGGGTTATCAAGATCAACAGCAGGTTCAATTTCTACATCATTATCATTACTAGGTTGAGCATCATCATGAACATTATCATTAACACTAGTTTCAGGTTCATTACCAGATTGAGTTTCAGCATCAAAAATAGAAATATCATTTGGATTCTCAGGTGGTTCAATAACAGGTTCACTAGAAGCATGCAAAGTCCTATCATTTTTATTTTTCTTCCTTTTAGAAGGACTAGGTGCATCTATATTATTTCTCTGACAATCTTGCTCAATTCTCTTAGGATGGCTTTCAGGATACAAAGGTTCCTGAGTCATTTTACCACCTCTAGTCATAACTCTAACAACATTATCATTATCTTACTACTCAATTCATTGAGCAAATCATTTTGAGCTTTAAGTACTTGTTCTACTTGAGTGGTAACCATAGAAGCATGTTTACTAATAAGTTTAAGTTCACCTTTGACATTAGCCATATAATCACCCAAGTGTTCAAGCATATTTGAATTGTATTTCAATTGTCTACCAAAATAAGCATTAAAGTCTTCTTGCTTAGCCATAAATTTATTAAACTCATCTGAGCATGGGCTAGCAAACTTAGTAAATGGGATTTCAGCTTTATCATATCTATAGAGAGAATTTACCTTTACTACATGTGTCGGGTTATCAAGACCATGAGTTTCTTCAATATGTGATGGATCAAGATCATATGTTTCTTCAACAGGCGGTAAATTAATACCGTGTATTTCTTCAATAGGAGGTAAATTCTTAACATCTTCAACTTTAATACCTTTTTCTTTCATATATTTCTTTGCCTCTTGCATATCTTCAGGACTGAGAAATAGAATACCCCTCTTCTTCGGAGTTGGTTTAGGAATAGGTTCAGGAATTGGCTCCGGAGGTGTCCAATTATTTTCATTTGTCAACATATTATTCAATAGAATTTTAGCTTCATCCGGTGTTCTTTCCCTGAAAACAGAACCAGCACAACTATCCAGGTAATCTCTGGAAGCATCGGTTAGTCCATTATAAAAGATATCAAGTATTTCATTTTTCTTAAGAGGATGATCAGGCAAAGCATTAAGTAATTGGAGAAGCCTCCCCCAAGCTTGTGGGAGACTCTCTTCTTCAATTTGCACAAAATTATATATATCCCTTAAAGCAGCTTGTTTCTTGTGAGCAGGGAAATATTTAGCAGAGAAGTAATAAATCATATCCTAGGGACTACGCACACAACCAGGATCAAGAGAATTAAACCATATCTTAGCATCACCCTTTAATGAGAAAGAAAATATTTTAAGGATATAAAAGTAGCGAGTTCTCTCATCAGTCGTGAACAGGGTGGCTATATCATTTAATTTAGTAAGATGTGCCACAACAGTTTCAGATTCATAACCATGAAAAGGATCAGATTCAACCAAAGTAATTATATCAGGATCAACAGAGAGTTCATAATCCTTGTCGGTAACACGGATAGGTGAAGTAGCAAAAGCAGGGTCAGGTTTCATTCTAGCATTTAGAGATTGCTTGTTCCATTTAGCTAATAACCTCTTAAGTTCGTATCTATCTTTGCAAGCTAAAATAGCTAAAGAGGCTTCTTGATCAAAAACATAACCCTTAGGAATAACAAGTGATTCTTCATCATCACTTTCATCAGTATTATCAGATTCAATATTTTCAATATCTCTAGCCCTAGCAAGTTGTTCATCAAGAAATTCACCAAGTGGCATGGTAGTATCAAGCATAGAAGTAGTTTCATCATAAGTATCATGTATAGCAGAAGTAGCATCATCAATAACATGCGACATATCAGAACGAATAGCAGAAGCAGGTTTAGGTGTCGCAAGCTTACTTAAAACAGAAGGTGAATCAAGTGCAGAGCTAGATGGCAGTTCCTTACCTCCCCTCGTAGTTGAGGGATAAATCTTGGTTCTTGGATCTTTCAAGTTCTTCATAATGATAAGCAGATATAAATCCCAAGTGACTCAAAGAATAGAGCTATGCTCCCCGGCAGCGGTGCCAGAAAATAGTCTTGATAACCCACAAGTATAGGGGATCGCAACAGTTTTCGAGGGTAAAGTGTTCAACCCAAATTTATTGATTCGACACAAGGGGAGCCAAAGAATACTCTCAAGTAATAGCAGCTGAGTTGTCAATTCAACCACACCTGGAAACTTAGTATCTGCAGCAAAGTATTTAGTAGCAAAGTAATATGATAGTAGTGGTAACGGTAACAAAAGGTAACATTAGTAAAAGTAATGTTTTTGGTATTTTGTAGTGATGATAGCAATAGCAACGGGAAAGTAAATAAGCAAAGAACAATATATGGAAAGCTCGTAGGCAATGGATCGGTGATAGAAATTATGCCGGATGCGGTTCATCATGTAACAGTCATAACCTAGGGTGACACAGAACTAGCTCCAGTTCATTGATGTAATGTAGGCATGTATTCCGAATATAGTCATATGTGCTTATGGAAAAGAACTTATATGACATCTTTTGTCCTACCCTCCCGTGGCAGCGGGGTCCTTACGGAAACTAAGGGATATTAAGCCTCCTTTTAATAGAGTACCGGAACAAAGCATTAACACATAGTGAATACATGAACTCCTCAAACTACGGTCATCATCGGTGAGTATCCCGATTATTGTCACTTCGGGGTTAACGGATCATAACACATAATACGTGACTATAGACTTGCAAGATAGGATCAAGAACTCTCATATATTGATGAAAACATAATAGGTTCAGATCTGAAATCATGGCACTCGGGCCCTAGTGACAAGCATTAAGCATAGCAAAGTCATAGCAACATCAATCTCAGAACATAGTGGATACTAGGGACCAAACCCTAACAAAACTAACTCGATTACATGATAGATCCCATCCAACCCATCACCGTCCAACAAGCCTACGATGAAATTACTCACGCACGGCAGTAAGCGTCATGAAATTGGTGATGGAGGATGGTTGATGATGACGATGGCGACGGATTCCCCTCTCCGGTGCCCCGAACGGACTCCAGATCAGCCCTCCCGAAAGGTTTTAGGGCTTGGCGGCGGCTCCGTATCGTAAAACGCGATGAATTCTTCTCTCTGATTTTTTTCTCCCCGAAAGACAACATATAGAGTTGGAGTTGGAGTCGGAGAGGCACTAGGGGGCCCACGAGGTAGGGGGGCGCGCCCCCCACCCTTGTGGAGAGGTGGTGGGCTCCTGGCCTTCATCTTTTGCAGGTATTTTTTATATTTTCCAAAAAGTTGCTCCGTGAAGTTTCAGGTCATTCCGAGAACGTTTGTTTCTACACATAAATAACACCATAGTAATTCTGCTGAAAACAGCGTCAGTCCGGGTTAGTTCCATTCAAATCATTCAAGTTAGAGTCCAAAACAAGGGCAAAAGTGTTTGGAAAAGTAGATACGACGGAGACATATCACCCCCCTCCAACAGGGTGCCGGAACGAGTCTAGATTGGTCGTCGGTGGCTACAGAGGCTTCTGGCGGCGGAACTCCCGATCTATTATGTTCCCTGATGTTTTTAGGGTATATGGACATATATAGGTGAAAGAAGTCGGTCAAGGGAGCCACGAGGGGCCCATGAGGGTGGGGCCGTGCCCAGGGGGCAGGCGCGCCTCCCTGCCTCGTGGACACCTCGAAGCTTCCCTGACGTCTACTCCAAGTCTCCTGGATTGCTTCCGTTCCAAAAATAACTCTCCCGAAGGTTTCATTCCCTTTGGACTCTGTTTAATATTCCTTTTCTTCGAAACACTGAAATAGGCAAGAAAACAACAATTTGGGCTGGGCCTCCGGTTAATAGGTTAGTCCCAAAAATAATATAAAAGTGTATAATAAAGCCCATAAACATCCAAAACAGATAATATAATAGCATGAAACAATCAAAAATTATAGATACGTTGGAGACGTATTAGCATCCCCAAGCTTAATTCCTGCTCGTCCTTGAGTAGGTAAATGATAAAAACAGAATTTTTGATGTGGAATGCTACCTAACATATTTCTCAATGTAATTTTTCTTTATTGCGGAATGAATGTTCAGATCCGAAAGATTCAAGATAAAAGTTTAATATTAACATAGAAATAATAATACTTCAAGCATACTAACTAAGCAATCATGTCTTCTCAAAATAACATGGCCAAAGAAAGTTATCTCCCTACAAAATCATATAGTCTGGCTATGCTCTATCTTCATCACACAAAATATTTAAATCATGCACAACCCCGATGACAAGCCAAGCAATTGTTTCACACTTGATGTTCTCAAACCTTTTCAATCTTCACGCAATACATGAGCGTGAGCCATGGACATAGCACTATAGGTGGAATAGAATGGTGGTTGTGGAGAAGACAAAAAGGAGAAGATAGTCTCACATCAACTAGGCGTATCAACAGGCTATGGAGATGCCCACTAATAGATATCAATGTGAGTGAGTAGGGATTGCCATGCAACGGATGCACTAGAGCTATAAGTGCATGAAAGCTCAACAAAAGAAACTAAGTGGGTGTGTATCCAACTTGCTTGCTCACGAAGACCTAGGGCAATTTGAGGAAGCCCATCACTTGAATATACAAGCCAAGTTCTATAATGTAAAATTCCCACTAGTTTATGAAAGTGACAACATAGGAGACTCTCTACCATGAAGATCATGGTGCTACTTTGAAGCACAAGTGTGGAAAAGGGATAGTAACATTGTCCCTTCTCTCTTTTTCTCTCATTTCTTTTTTCCCTTTTTTTGGGCCTTCCCTTTTTTGGCCTCTTTTTCTTTCTTTCTTTTTTTTATATTTTTCGTCCGGAGTCTCATCCCGACTTGTGGGGGAATAATATTCTCCATCATCCTTTCCTCACTGGGACAATACTCTAATAATGAAGATCATCACACTTTTATTTACTTACAACTCAAGAATTACAACTCGATACTTAGAACAAAATATGACTCTATATGAATGCCTCCGGCGGTGTACCGGGATGTGCAATGAATCAAGAGTGACATGTATGAAAGAATTATGAACGGTGGCTTGCCACAAATACGATGTCAACTACATGATCATGCAAAACAATATGACAATGATGGAGCGTGTCATAATAAGCGGAACGGTGGAAAGTTGCATGGCAATATATCGCGGAATGGCTATGGAAATGCCATAATAGGTAGGTATGGTGGCTTTATGGTACCGACGATAGTTGCGCGGTACTAGAGAGGCTAGCAATGGTGGAAGGGTGAGGGTGCGTATAATCCATGGACTCAACATTAGTCATAAAGAACTCACATACTTATTGCAAAAATCTATTAGTTATCGAAACAAAGTACTACGCGCATGCTCCTAGGGGGATAGATTGGTAGGAAAATACCATCGCTCGTCCCCGACCGCCACTCATAAGGAAGACAATCAAAAAATAAATCATGCTCCGACTTCATCACATAACGGTTCACCATACGTGCATGCTACGTGAATCACAAACTTCAACACAAGTATCTCTCAAATTCACAACTACTCAACTAGCATGACTCTAATATCACCATCTTCATATCTCAAAACAATTATCAAGTATAAAACTTCTCATAGTATTCAATGCACTTTTTATGATAGTTTTTATTATGCCTAAAAGCACATTACCATGCTGTTCTAAAGGACTCTCAAAATAATATAAGTGAAGCATGAGAGATCAATTATTTCTATGAAATAAAACCACCACCGTGCTCTAAAATATATAAGTGAAGCACTAGAGCAAATGACAAACTACTCCGAAAGATATAAGTGAAGATCAATGAGTAGTCGAATAATTATGCAACTATGTGAAGACTCTCTAAAATTTAATAATTTCAGATCTTGGTATTTTATTCAAACAGCAAGCAAAACAAAATAAAATAAAATTACGCTCCAAACAAAACACATATCATGTGGCGAATAAAAATATAGCTCCAAGTAAAGTTACCGATGAACGAAGATGAAAAAGGGGATGCCATCCGGGGCATCCCAAAGCTTAGGCTCTTGGTTGTCCTTGAATATTACCTTGGGGTGCCTTGGTCATTCCCAATATTAGGCTCTTGCCACTCCTTATTCCATAGTCCATCGAATCTTTACCCAAAACTTGAAACCTTCACAATACAAAACTTAACAGAAAACTCGTAAGCTCCGTTAGTATAAGAAAACAAACCACCACTTCAAGGTACTGTAATGAACTCATTCTTTATTTATATTGGTGTTAAACCTACTGTATTTCAACTTTCCTATGGTTCATAAACTCTATTACTAGCCATAGATTCATCAAAATAAGCAAACAACACACGAAAAACAGAATCTGTCAGAAACAGAACAGTCTGTAGTAATCTGTACGTTACGAATACTTCTGTAACTCCAAAAATCCTGACAAATTAGGAAGTCCTAGGAAATTTGTATATTGATCTACTTCAGTTGGAATTTGTATTTTATCGCTCTCTGGTAAAAAATGAAAATTATTCTCGTGATCGCGTACTTTCTGTTTTTTACAGCAAGATCAAATAACAATCACCCAAGAAGATCCTAAAGGCTTGACTTGGCACAAACACTAATTAAAACATAAAAAACACAATCATAACAGAGGATAGATGATTTATTTATTACTAAACATAAACAAAAAGCAAGGAACAAAAATAAAATTGGGTTGCCTCCCAACAAGAGCTATCGTTTAACGCCCCTAGCTAGGCATGATGATTTCAATGATGCTCACATAAAATATAAGAATTGTAACATAAAGAGAGCATCATGAAGAATATGACTAGCACATTTAAGTCTAACCCACTTCCCATGCATAGGTATTTTGTGAGCAAACAACTTATGGGAACAATAACCAACTAGCATAGGAAGGCAAAACAAGCATAACTTCAAAACTTTAAGCACATAGAGAGGAAACTTGGTATTATTGCAATTCCTACAAGCATATGTTCCTCCCTCATAATAATTTTCAGTAGCATCATGAATGAATTCAACAATATAACCATCACATAGAGTATTCTTTTCATGATCTACAAGTATAGAAATTTTATTACTCTCCACATAAGCAAAATTCTTCTCATTCGGAATAGTGGGAGTATCATAAGAGACTCGAATACTATAAATTGTTTCCACATTAAAAGAGTAATGTTCATAAAAAGGGTAATCATAATCATGACAAGTTTTATAAATATAATCATCACTACTTTTTATAGCATAAGTGTCATCACAATAATCATCATAAGTAGCAACTTTGTTCTGATCTTAATCAATTGAAACCTCTTCCAAGATTGTGGAATCATTACTAAATAAAGTCATGACCTCTCCAAATCCACTTTCATAATTGTCACAATAAGATTCAAAATCCTCCAAAATAGTGAGATCATTACTTCCTAAAGTTGACCCTCTTCCAAACCCACTTTCATCAATATAATCATCATAAGTAGGAGGCATGCTATCATCATAATAAATTTGCATATCAAAACTTGGGAGACTACAAATATCATATTCATTAAACATAGCACCCCCAAGCTTGGGACAAACATTAATTGCAGCAAATATATTTTCAAACTTGTCATTCTCATCAAACATAGCATCCCCAAGCTTGGGTCTTTTCATATCATAAGCATAATCACTCTCATCATTAATAGTATGGATAGCACCAATAGTATAACAATTATCATCACCACAATGAGTAATAGGAGCAACATTATTTGGGAGGGGCAGACTAAGGCATAGCCTAGTGGGGCTGATGCCTTCCCACCCACCCAGGTTCAAGGCTTGGTACTTGCAATTTGGGTTTGTTGCACCAATTATACTGTAGGGGGTTCCCTTACAGTCTTTCTATCAAAAAAACATTATTTGGGAGGGATACATTTTTACCTTGGCTTATCCGTCTTTTCTTTTTCTTCTTCACATCATGTATGGGTTTAATCCTCTTTTCAGAGCTCCTTATTAATGATATTGGTTGAATAGAAGGCTCCTCCTCGTTACCTAATTCATCATAAGAAATAATAGGAGGATATTGGGAAGCCTCTTCCCTTTCATTAGTATTCTCTTCATCCTCTATTTGTTTTCTTTTCTTTATGTAATTGGCAATATAAGGATTTTCAATGCAATTCACCGCACAATACATAAAAATTTCTTCTAAATCAATATCGAGGAATTTCTCAAGGTTATATTCTGGAATATGCTTAGTTATATGTTTCATTTCTTCATAACCCAAAAGCAAACTAAGTTCATTATGATGTGCAAGGGAAATCAAATCATCACAATTTTTGGACACGATACGATCATGAAACAATTTGCATTGGAGATTTAAATGACCATGTTCATTGCAAAGTTCACAAGTATGGTGAAGAAATTTTAAATTTTTAGCACAAACATTTAGCCTCTCTTGCAACCATTTAGTTTCCAAATACTTATGCCTCTTGCAAAATCTATTTCCCCTAATTGGTGTGTACTTGCAGGCTCTATATATTCCACAAAAGTTGACATGCTTATAAGAGACATTTTCATCATGACTAGTGCAATCATCATTAGTACTATGGATATTCAAGGAGTTCATACTAACAACATTGCAATCATGCTCATCATTCAAAGATTTAGTGCCAAACATTTTATAGACTTCTTCTTCTAGCACTTGAGCACAATTTTCCTTTCCATCATTCCCACGAAAGATATTTAAAAGATGAAGCGTATGAGGCAAACTCAATTCCATTTTTTTCTTTTATAAAATAAACTAGTGATAAAACAAGAAACAAAAAGATTCGATTGAAAGATCTAATGATATACCTTCAAGCGCTAACCTCCCTGGCAACGGCGCCAGAAAAGAGCTTGATGTCTACTACACAACCTTCTTCCTGTAGATGTTGTTGGGCCTCCAAGTGGAGAGGTTTGTAGGACAGTAGCAAATTTCCCTCAAGTGGATGACCTAAGGTTTATCAATCCCTGGGAGGCGTAGGATGAAGATGGTCTCTCTCAAACAACCCTGCAGCCAAATAGCAAAGAGTCTCTTGTGTCCCCAACACACCCAATACAATGATAAATTGTATAGGTGCACTAGTTCGGCGAAGAGATGGTGATACAAGTGCAATATGGATGGTAGATATAGGTTTTTGTAATCTGAAATTATAAAAACAGCAAGGTAACAAGTAATAAAAGTGAGCGTAAACGGTATTTCAATGCTAGGAAACAAGGCCTAGGGTTCATACTTTCACTAGTGCAAGTCCTCTCAACAATAATACCATAATTGGATCATATAACTATCCCTCAACATGCAACAAAGAGTCACTCCAAAGTCACTAATAGCGGAGAACAAACGAAGAGATTATGGTAGGGTACGAAACCACCTCAAAGTTATTCTTTCCGTTCGATCTATTATAGGGTTCGTACTAGAATAACACCTTAAGAGACAAATCAACCAAAACCCTAATGTCACCTAGATACTCCAATGTCACCTCAAGTATCCGTGGGTATGATTATACGATATGCATCACACAATCTCAGATTCATCTATTCAACCAACACAAAGAACTTCAAAGAGTTCCCCAAAGTTTCTACCAGAGAGTCAAGACGAAAACGTGTGCCAACCCCTATGCATAAGTTCACGAGGTCACGAAACTCGCAAGTTGATCACCAAAACATACATCAAGTGGATCACATGATATCCCATTGTCACCATAGATAAGCACGTGCAAGACATACATCAAGTGTTCTCAAATCCTTAAAGACTCAATCCGATAAGATAACTTCAAAGGGAAAACTCAATCCATCACAAGAGAGTAGAGGGGGAGAAAACTCATAAGATCCAACTATAATAGCAAAGCTCGTGATACATCAAGATCGTACCACCTCAAGAACATGAGAGAGAGAGAGAGGTCAAACACATAGCTACTGGTACATACCCTCAGCCCCGAGGGTGAACTACTCCCTCCTCGTCATGGAGAGCACCGAGATGATGAAGATGGCCACCGGAGAGGGATTACCCCCTCCGGCAGGGTGCCAGAACTGGTCTAGATTGGTCTTCGGTGGCTACGGAGGCTTCTGGCGGCGGAACTATTGGGGACGTAGTAATTTCAAAAAAATTCCTACGCACACGCAAGATCATGGTGATGCATAGCAACGAGAGGGGAGAGTGTGATCTAGATACCCTTGTAGACCGACAGCGGAAGCGTTAGCACAACGCGGTTGATGTAGTCGTACGTCTTCACGGCCCGACCGATCAAGCACCGAAACTACGACACCTCCGAGTTCTAGCACACGTTCAGCTCGATGACGATCCCCGGACTCCAATCCAGCAAAGCGTCGGGGAAGAGTTTTGTCAGCACGACGGCGTGGTGACGATCTTGATGTTCAACTGTTGCAGGGCTTCGCCTAAGTACCACTACAATATTGTCGAGGTATATGGTGGAAGGGGGCACCGCACACGGCTAAGAAAACGATCACGAGGATCAACTTGTGTGTCTATGGGGTGCCCCCTGCCCCCGTATATAAAGGAGCAAGGGGGAGGCCGGCCGGCCCTTGTGGGCGCGCCAAGGAGGAGTAGGATTCCTACTCCTAGTTGGAGTAGGTTTCCACCTTTCCTAGTCCAACTAGGAGAAGGGGGGAAAGGGGGGAAGAGGGGAAGGAAGGGAGAGAGGGGCCGCGCCCCAAACCCCTTGTCCAATTCGGACTGGGCTTGGGAGGGGCGCGTGCCACCTCCTGGTTCTTCGCACTAAGGCCCATTAAGGCCCATTGCTTCTTCCTCGTATTCCCGTAACTCCCCGGTACCTCCAAAAATACCCGAATCACTCGGAACCTTTCCGATGTCCGAATATAGTCGTCCAATATATCGATCTTTACGTCTCGACCATTTCGAGACTCCTCGTCATGTCCCCGATCTCATCCGGGACTCCGAACTCCTTCGGTACATCAAAACTCATAAACTCATAATATAACTGTCATCGAAACCTTAAGCGTGCGGACCCTACGGGTTCGAGAACAATGTAGACATGACCGAGACACGTCTCCGGTCAATAACCAATAGCGGAACCTGGATGCTCATATTGGCTCCCACATATTCTACGAAGATCTTTATCGGTCAGACCGCATAACAACATATGTTGTTCCCTTTGTCATCGGTATGTTACTTGCCCGAGATTCGATCGTCGGTATCTCAATACCTAGTTCAATCTCGTTACCGGCAAGTCTCTTTACTCATTTCGTAATACATCATCTCGCAACTAACTCATTAGTTGCAATGCTTGCAAGGCTTATGTGATGTGCATTACCGAGAGGGCCCAGAGATACCTCTCCGACAATCGGAGTGACAAATCCTAATCTCGAAATACGCCAACCCAACATGTACCTTTGGAGACACCTGTAGAGCACCTTTATAATCACCCAGTTACGTTGTGACGTTTGGTTGCACACAAAGTGTTCCTCCGGCAAACGGGAGTTGCATAATCTCATAGTCATAGGAACATGTATAAGTCATGAAGAAAGCAATAGCTGTTGGGGAACGTTGCAGAAAATTAAAAATTTTCCTACGGTTTCACCAAGATCCATCTATGAGTTCATCTAAGCAACGAGTCTAGGGAGAGAGTTTGCATCTACATACCACTTGTAGATCGCGTGCGGAAGCTTGCAAGGTGATGATGTAGTCGTACTCGACGTGATCCAAATCACCGATGACCAGCGCCGAACGGACGGCACCTCCGCGTTCAACACACGTACGGGACGGGAGACGTCTCCTCCTTCTTGATCCAGCAAGGGGGAAGGAGAGGTTGATGAAGATCCAGCAGCACGACGGTGTGGTGGTGGATGCAGGGCGTCACAGCAGCAGGGCTTCGCCGAGACTACGAGGGAGAGACGTAACGGGGGGAGGTGGAGGCGCCAGGGGCTGGTGTATGAAGTCCCTCCTCTCCCCCACTATATATAGGGGTGCCGGGGGGGCGCCGGCCCTAGTATATGAGATCTACTAGGGGGGGCGGCGGCCTAGGGGAGGTTTCCCTCCCCCCCAAGGCACCTAGGGGTGCCTTCCACCACTAGGACTCCTCCTAGGGGGAACCCCTAGGCGCATGGGCCTATAGGGGCTGGTGCCCTTGGCCCATGATGGCCAAGGCGCACCCCCTACAGCCCATGTGCCCCCCCGGGACAGGTGGCCCCACCCGGTGGACCCCCGGGACCCTTCCGGTGGTCCCGGTACAATACCGATAACCCCGAAACTTGTCCCGATGCCCGAAATAGCACTTCCTATATATAATTCTTTACCTCCGGACCATTCCGGAACTCCTCGTGACGTCCGGGATCTCATCCGGGACTCCGAACAACATTCGGGTTTCTGCATATACATATCTTCATAACCCTAGCGTCACCGAACCTTAAGTGTGTAGACCCTACGGGTTCGGGAGACATGCAGACATGACCGAGACGCTCTCAGTCAATAACCATCAGCGGGATCTGGATACCCATGATGGCTCCCACATGCTCCTCGATGTTGTCATCGGATGAACCACGATGTCGAGGATTTGATCAAACCCTGTATGCAATTCCCTTTGTCAATCGGTACGTTACTTGCCCGAGACTCGATCGTCAGTATCCCAATACCTTGTTCAGTCTCGTTACCGGCAAGTCACTTTACTCGTACCGTAATGCATGATCCCGTGTCCAACACCTTGGTCACATTGAGCTCAATATGATGATGCATTACCGAGTGGGGCCAGAGATACCTCTCCGTCATACGGAGTGACAAATCCCAGTCTCGATCCGTGTCAACCCAACAGCTACTTTCGGAGATACCTGTAATGCACCTTTATAGTCACCCAGTTACGTTGTGACGTTTGATACACCCAAGGCACTCTTACGGTATCCGGGAGTTACACGATCTCATGGTCGAAGGAAGAGATACTTGACACTTGCAAAGCTCTAGCAAAACGAACTACACGATCTTTTATGCTATGCTTAGGATTGGGTCTTGTCCATCACATCATTCTCCTAATGATGTGATCCCGTTATCAACGACATCTAATGTCCATAGTCAGGAAACCATGACTATCTGTTGATCACAACGAGCTGGTCAACTAGAGGCTTACCAGGGACATAGTGTGGTCTAAGTATTCACACGTGTATTACGATTTCCGGATAATACAGTTATAGCATGAATAAAAGACAATTATCATGAACAATGAAATATAATAATACTTTTATTATTGCCTCTAGGGCATATTTCCAACAATAGCAACATACTAAACGATCGGGTGCTAAGCTAATGGAATGGGTCATGTCAATCAGATCATTCAACTAATGATGTGATCCCGTTAATCAAATAACAACTCTTTGTCCATGGTTAGGAAACATAACCATCTTTGATTAACGAGCTAGTCAAGTAGAGGCATACTAGTGACACTCTGTTTGTCTATGTATTCACACATGTATTATGTTTCCGGTTAATACAATTCTAGCATGAATAATAAATAATAACTTTATTATTGCCTCTAGGGCATATTTCCTTCAGTCTCCCACTTGCACTAGAGTCAATAATCTAGATCACATCACCATGTGATTAACATTGATAGTTCACATCATCATTTGATTAACACCCATAGTTCACATCGCCATGTGACCAACACCCAAAGGGTTTACTAGATTCAGTAATCTAGTTCACATTGCTTATGTGATTAACACCCAAAGAGTGATCATGTTTTGCTTGTGAGAGAAATTTAGTCAACGGGCCTGCCAAATTCAGATCCGTATGTATTTTGCAAAATTCTATGTCTACAATGCTCTGCACGGAGCTACTCTAGCTAATTGCTCCCACTTTCAATATGTATCCAGATTGAGACTTAGAATCATCTAGATCAGTGTCAAAAACTTGCATCGACGTAACCCTTTATGACGAGCCTTTTTGTCACGTCCATAATTGAGAAACATATCCTTATTTAACTAAGGATAATTCTGACCGCTTTCTAGTGATCTACTCCTAGATCACTATTGTACTCCCTTGCCAAAAACAGTGTGGGGTATACAATAGGTACACAGCATGGCATATTTTATAGAACCTATGATTGAGGCATAGGGAATGACTTTCATTCTCCTTCTATCTTCTGCCGTGGTCGGGCTTTGAGTCTTACTCAATTTCACACCTTGCTACACACGCAAGAACTCTTTCTTTGATTGTTCCATTTTGAACTACTTCAAAATCTTGTCAAGGTATGTACTCATTGAAAAAACTTATCAAGCGTCTTGATCTATCTCTATATATCTTGATGCTCAATATTAAGCAGCTTCACCGAGGTCTTTTTTTTGAAAAACTTCTTTAAAAACACACCTTTATGCTTTGCAGAATAATTCTACATTATTTCCGATCAACAATATGTCATTCACATATACTTATCAGAAATGTTGTAGTGCTCCCACTCACTTTCTTGTAAATACAGGCTTCACCGCAAATCTGTATAAAACTATATGCTTTGATCAACTTATCAAAATGTATATTCCAACTCCGAGATGCTTGCACCAGTCCATAGATGGATCGCTGGAGCTTGCATATTTTGTTAGCACCTTTAGGATTGACAAAACCTTCTGGTTGCATCATATACAACTCTTCTTTAAATCCATTAAGGAATGTAGTTTTGTTTATCCATTTGCCAGATTTCATAAAAATGCGGCAATTGCTAACATGATTGGGACAAACTTAAGCATCGCTACGAGTGAGAAAATTTCATCGTAGTCAACACCTTGAACTTGTCGAAAACCTTTTGCGACAATTCTAGCTTTGTAGATAGTAACACTACTATCAGCGTCCGTCTTCCTCTTGAAGATCCATTTATTCTCAATTGCTTGCCGATCATCGGGCAAGTCAACCAAAGTCCATACTTTGTTTTCCCATACATGGATCCCATCTCAGATTTCATGGCTTCAAGCCATTTTGCGGAATCTGGGCTCACCATCGCTTCTTCATAGTTCGTAGGTTCATCATGATCTAGCAGCATGATTTCCAGAACAGGATTACCGTACCACTCTGGCGCGGATCTCACTCTGGTTGATCTATGAGGTTCAGTAGTATCTTGTCCTGAAGTTTCATGATCATTATCATTAGCTTCCTCACTAATTGGTGTAGGTGTCGCAGAAACAGTTTTCTGTGATGTACTACTTTCGAATAAGGGAGCAGGTACAGTTACCTCATCAAGTTCTACTTTCCTCCCACTCACATCTTTCGTGAGAAACTCCTTCTCCAGAAAGTTTCCGAATTTAGCAACAAAAGTCTTGCCTTCGGATCTGTGATAGAAGGTGTATCCAATAGTTTCCTTTGGATATCCTATGAAGACACATTTCTCCGATTCGGGTTCGAGCTTATCAGGTTGAAGCTTTTTCACATAAGCATCACAGCCCCAAGCTTTCAGAAACGACAACTTTGGTTTCTTTCCAAACCATAGTTCATACGGTGTCGTCTCAACGGATTTAGATGGTGCCCTATTTAATGTGAATGCAGCTGTCTCTAATGCATAACCCCAAAACGATAGTGGTAGATCGGTAAGAGACATCATAGATCGCACTATATCTAATAAAGTACGGCTATGACATTCGGACACACCATTATGCTGTGGTGTTCCAGGTGGCATGAGTTTGTGAAACTATTCCACATTGTTTTAATTGAAGACCAAACTCGTAACTCAAATATTTGTCTCCGCGATCAGATCATAGAAACCTTATTTTCTTGTCACGATGATTTTCCACTTCATTATGAAATTCTTTGAACTTTTCAAATGTTTCAGACTTATGTTTCATCAAGTAGATATACCCATATATGCTCAAATCATCTGTGAAGGTCAGAAAATAATGATACCCGCTACAAGCCTTGATATTCATCGGACCACATACATCAGATGTATGATTTCCAACAAATCTGTTGCTTGCTCCATTGTTCCGGAGAACGGAGTCTTTAGTCATCTTTCCCATAAGGCATGGTTCGCAAGCACCAAGTGATTCATAATCAAGTGATTCCAAAATCCCATCAGCATGGAGTTTCTTCATGCGCTTTACACCAATATGGCCTAAACGGCAGTGCCACAAATAAGTTGCACTATCATTATTAACTTTGTATCTTTTTGGTTTCAATATTATGAATATGTGTATCACTACGATCGAGATCCAATGATCCATTTTCATTGGGTGTGCAACCATATAAGGTTTTATTCATGTAAGCAGAACAACAATTTATTCTCTTACTTAAATGAATAACTGTATTACAATAAACATGATCAAATCATATTCATGCTCAACGCAAACACCAAATAACACTTATTTAGGTTCAACACTAATCCCGAAATTATAGGGAGTGTACGTTGATGATCATATCAATCTTGGAAGTACTTCCAACACACATCGTCACTTCACCCTTAACTAGTCTCTATTTATTCTGCAACTCCCGTTTCGAGCTACTAATCTTAGCAACTGAACTAGTATCAAATACTGAGGGGTTGCTATAAACACTAGTAAAGTACACATCAATAACATGTATATCAAATATACTTATGTTCACTTTGCCATCCTTCTTATCCGCCAATCACTTGGGGTAGTTCCGCTTCCAGTGACCAGTCCCTTTGCAGTAGAAGCACTTAGTCTCAGGCTTAGGACCAGACTTGGGCTTCTTCACTTGAGCAGCAACTTGCTTGCTGTTTGAAGTTCCCCTTCTTCCCTCTGCCCTTTTCTTGAAACTAGTGGTCTTGTCTACCATCAACACTTGATGTTTTTCTCGATTTCTACCTTCGTCAATTTCAGCATTACGAAGAGCTTGAGAATCGTTTCCGTTATCCCTTGCATATCATAGTTCATCACGAAGTTCTACTAACTTGGTGATGGTGACTAGAGAATTTTGTTAATCACTATTTTATCTGGAAGATTTACTCCCACTTGATTCAAGCAATTGTAGTACCCAGACAATCTGAGCACATGCTCACTAGTTGAGCGATTATCCTCCATCTTTTAGCTATAGAACTTGTTGGAAACTTCATATCTCACAACTCGGGTATTTGCTTGAAATATTAACTTCAACTCCTGGAACATCTCATATGTTCCATGACGTTCAAAACGTCTTTGAAGTCTCGATTCTAAGTCGTTAAGCATGGTGCACTAAACTATCAAGTAGTCATCATATTGAGCTAGCCAAACGTTCATAACGTCTGCATCTGCTCCTGCAATAGGTCTGTCACCTAGCGGTGCATCAAGGACACAATTCTTCTGTACAGCAATGAGGATAAACCTCAGATCACGGATCCAATCCGCATCATTCCTACTAACATCTTTCAATACAATTTTCTCTAGGAACATATCAAAATAAACACAGGGAAGCAACAACGCGAGCTATTGATCTACAACATGATTTACAAAATACTACCAGGACTAAGTTCATGATAAATTTAAGTTCAATTAATCATATTACTTTAAGAACTCCCACTTAGATAGACATCCCTCTAATCCTCTAAGTGATCACGTGATCCAAATCAACTAAACCATGTCCGATCATCACATGAGATGGAGTAGTTTCATTGGTGAACATCACTATGTTGATCATATCTACTATATGATTCATGCTCGAACTTTCGGTCTCCGTGAGGCCATATCTGTATATGCTTGGCTCGTCAAGTATAACCTGAGTATTTCGTGTGTGCAACTGTTTTGCACCCATTGTATTTGAACGTAGAGCCTATCACACCCGATCATCACGTGGTGTCTTAGCACGAAGAACTTTCGCAACGGTGCATACTCAGGGAGAACACTTCTTGATAATTAGTGAGAGATCATCTTATAATGCTACCGTCAATCAAAGCAAGATAAGATGCATAAAAGATAAACATCACATGCAATCAATATAAGTGATATGATATGGCCATCATCATCTTGTGCTTGTGATCTCCATCTTCGAAGCACCGTCGTGATCACCATCATCACCGGCGCGACACCTTGATCTCCATCGTAGCATCGTTGTCGTCTCGCCAATCTTATGCTTCCACGACCATCGCTACCGCTTAGTGATAAAGTAAAGCATTACAGCGCGATTGCATTGCATACAATAAAGCGACAACCATATGGCTCCTGCCAGTTGCCGATAACTTGGTTACAAAACATGATCATCTCATACAATAAAATTTAGCATCATGTCTTGACCATATCACATCACAACATGCCCTGCAAAAACAAGTTAGACGTCCTCTACTTTGTTGTTGCAAGTTTTACGTGGCTGCTACGGGCTTAAGCAAGAACCAATCTTACCTACGCATCAAAACCACAACGATAGTTTGTCAAGTTGGTGCTGTTTTAACCTTCGCAAGGACCGGGTGTAGCCACACTCGGTTCAACTAAAGTTGGAGAAACTGTCACCCGCTAGCCACCTTTGTGCAAAGCACGCCGGGAGAACCGGTCTCGCGTAAGCGTACGCGTAATGTCGGTCCGGGCCGCTTCGTCCAACAATACCGCCGAACCAAAGTATGACATGCTGGTAAGCAGTATAACTTATATCGCCCATAACTCACTTGTGTTCTACTCGTTCATATAACATCAACACATAAAACCTAGGCTCTGATACCACTATTGGGGACGTAGTAATTTCAAAAAATTTCCTACGCACACGCAAGATCATGGTGATGCATAGCAACGAGAGGGGAGAGTGTGATCTACGTACCCTTGTAGACCGACAGCGGAAGCGTTAGCACAACGCGGTTGATGTAGTCGTACGTCTTCACGGCCTGACCGATCAAGCACCGAAACTACGGCACCTCCGAGTTCTAGCACATGTTCAGCTCGATGACGATCCCCAGACTCCGATCCAGCAAAGCGTCGGGGAAGAGTTTTGTCAGCACGACGGCGTGGTGACGATCTTGATGTTCAACTGCCGCAGGGCTTCGCCTAAGTACCACTACAATATTGTCGAGGTATATGGTGGAAGGGGGCACCGCACACGGCTAAGAAAACGATCACGAGGATCAACTTGTGTGTCTATGGGGTGCCCCCTGCCCCCGTATATAAAGGAGCAAGGGGGAGGTCGGCCGGCCCTTGTGGGCGCGCCAAGGAGGAGTAGGATTCCTACTCCTAGTTGGAGTAGGTTTCCACCTTTCCTAGTCCAACTAGGAGAAGGGGGGAAAGGGGGGAAGAGGGGAAGGAAGGGAGAGAGGGGCCGCGCCC
Organism: Triticum dicoccoides; assembly: GCF_002162155.2. Lineage (NCBI taxonomy): Eukaryota > Viridiplantae > Streptophyta > Magnoliopsida > Poales > Poaceae > Triticum > Triticum dicoccoides. The sequence goes on along the minus strand of NC_041390.1, from coordinate 623,920,925 downwards.
CAAACCCCTTGTCCAATTCGGACTGGGCTTGGGAGGGGCGCGCGCCACCTCCTGGTTCTTCGCACTAAGGCCCATTAAGGCCCATTGCTTCTTCCTCGTATTCCCGTAACTCCCCGGTACCTTCGAAAATACCCGAATCACTCGGAACCTTTCCGATGTCCGAATATAGTCGTCCAATATATCGATCTTTACGTCTCGACCATTTCGAGACTCCTCGTCATGTCCCCGATCTCATCCGGGACTCCGAACTCCTTCGGTACATCAAAACTCATAAACTCATAATATAATTGTCATCGAAACCTTAAGCGTGCGGACCCTACGGGTTCGAGAACAATGTAGACATGACCAAGACACGTCTCCGGTCAATAACCAATAGCGGAACCTGGATGCTCATATTGGCTCCCACATATTCTACGAAGATCTTTATCGGTCAGACCGCATAACAACATACGTTGTTTCCTTTGTCATCGGTATGTTACTTGCCCGAGATTCGATCATCGGCATCTCAATACCTAGTTCAATCTCGTTACCGGCAAGTCTCTTTACTCGTTTCGTAATACATCATCTCGCGACTAACTCATTAGTTACAATGCTTGCAAGGCTTATTGATGTGCATTACCGAGAGGGCCCAGAGATACCTCTCCAACAATCGGAGTGACAAATCCTAATCTCGAAATACGCCAACCCAACATGTACCTTTGGAGACACCTGTAGAGCACCTTTATAATCACCCAGTTACGTTGTGATGTTTGGTTGCACACAAAGTGTTCCTCCGGCAAACGGGAGTTGCATAATCTCATAGTCATAGGAACATGTATAAGTCATGAAGAAAGCAATAGCAACATACTAAACGATCAGGTGCTAAGCTAATGGAATGGGTCATGTCAATCAGATCATTCAACTAATGATGTGATCCCGTTAATCAAATATCAACTCTTTGTCCATGGTTAGGAAACATAACCATCTTTGATTAACGAGCTAGTCAAGTAGAGGCATACTAGTGACACTCTGTTTGTCTATGTATTCACACATGTATTATGTTTCCGGTTAATACAATTCTAGCATGAATAATAAACATTTATCATGAAATAAGGAAATAAATAATAACTTTATTATTGCCTCTAGGGCATATTTCCTTCAGGAACTCCCGATATATTATGTTTCCTGATGTTTTTAGGGTATATGGACATATATAGGCGAAAAAAGTCGGTCAGGGGAGCCATGAGGGGCCCACGAGGGTGGGGGCGCGCCCAGGGGGGCAGGCGCGCCTCCCTGCCTCATGGCCACCTCGAAGCTTGCTTGACGTCTACTCCAAGTCTCCTGGATTGCTTCCGTTCCAAAAATAACTCTCCCGAAGGTTTCATTCCGTTTGATACTCCTTTTCTTCGAAACACTGAGATAGGCAAGAAAACAACAATTTGGGTTGGGCCTTCGGTTAATATGTTAGTCCCAAAAATAATATAAAAGTGTATAATAAAGCCCATAAACATCCAAAACAGATAATATAATAGCATGGAACAATCAAAAATTATAGATACGTTGGAGACGTATCACTTAGTGATCCGAATCTAGAATTATGCATTCACAGAATTGCGTTAGATACATACAAGTGGTGAATCTAGACTCCCTGAGAACTGATTACCTTTAATCTAGTTTTGAATGTAAATATTCCCTACCTTTTTCTCCAAGGTGACCCTAGGTATCTGACCCAGTGAAAGTAATGCAAATAGACATGGATTCAAACAAGTTATTGTTGTCGTTATAAGTTACAGTTTCCCGAACCAAAAATCACAAGTTGTTTAGAGAGAGAGAGAGAGAGAGAGAGAGAGAGAAAACAAAGGTATGGAAATAGGCTAGGACACGAGGACTTTACTTACAACGTTATACTTGCACTTAGGATCTTGTCTTGATTTCCAACATGGTCTTAGTACACATCGCTATGATGTGTTCTCAACATGTAGATGTGGGGGGTGCCTCCATATAATGTCACGGCCGATCTACAACCTACATCGTGAATCTATTTTCCAACCAAGGCCCTTATCTTCGCGCGAGATTACCTCAATTATTAAGTATTTCTCCAAACCAACGCATTGAGCGTTTAATGACTGCACCTGAGTTGCTTTTGGTTACCGTATTAATCGTTACCATCATCATTCACCGGCTTTCGTTAAAGCCTTCCACGCGTCCCTGAACTTTACCTTCTCCTTGATCGATATACGGGATCTCGGGTACATGTGGGGCCTTTGAACGATAGAGAGACAAGAAACACGTTGCAATAACACATACAAATCACATTCAATTAAGTAAAGTCAATACCAGTGATCCTGTGCACAAGTACATAGGGCTGCAAAGCTATGCCTCAGCTCATGGTTTGAGAGGATTACTCACACATCACAATCAAATCACAGGTGGAAAAACATTGTAGATGACATTGATAGACCAATGCTTGAGATGGGGATGGATACAGCGGCGGGTAGGTTTCTCCTGGGAATGGTTCTTGGCGATGGTGGTGATGATTCTAGTGATCTGGCGACTCTCTGTTGCTCTCCTTGGCTCTCTGCTGCTAATGAGGCCTCGTCCCATTTATAAAGTGTGCCTGGGTTGACGTCAGCGAGCTATCAGAGGGTGGTACGAGCGTGCCTGCTCGTACCAGACGTCGTCGTCTGCTTTGGTTCCTCTGTTGCGCCTATAGTTATTTTGGCTTGACCTTCACACTTCATATTTTCATACATAGCTCCATTTCCTTTCCTCAAATGGTCCATTTCCCACAGAAACAAATCAAACATGGGGATTTATAATCTTTTGCGTTTATAGTCATTAGTGCCAAGATTGGAGTAATTTTCTCAAAATATCCGGGATTATCCGTTTTAAATAATGGTGGAATGAGTGTATTATCCCGGTCCCCATCCTCGAAATTAGCATTTCTATTGGTTATAATTTACTTCATCTATCCTACAACTTGCATATGGGCTATTCTTTGAGAGTCCCCGAAGTGCACTGTTTTTGAAAAACAAATTGATCGCCAAATTATGTGTTTTTTCATCACGAGCTCCTCGAATGTCCTTTCACCATGAATATTTGCATGCACCTACCATACTCAAGCATCTTCCATGCCAACAAATTCAGAATATTTTTATTTGTTTTGCTATTTTTTTAAAAAAATAGTGTTTATCATGAGGCAAATCTTTTGTCTCCATTTTGAAGATAGAGAAAAATACTGTTTATCTAAGCATCCCAGACCACCACCCCCACACTATATTTTCTCTTGCAGAAACGCACCACCGTATCAGTAGAAGACGGACGCAAGGGACACAAGAGTAGTCAGTAGTAGTGGATCCGAAGAATGGTATATCTCCTGAAGATACTGTGCACCCATGCACGCACCAGAGCGCGGGCGGCGGCGTCGTGGCTGCCGTCCCCGGCCTGCCGCCACCGGACAAGCCTCCCCGCGGACTCCACAATGCCTCCGCGCGCCAAAACCGAGCCGACCACGCTTTTAAAACTCACCAATTCGCCCCCGCGATACACCCCAGACAGGCAGACGGAGCGCCGAGCGACATGGAGGCCGAGACGCTTGAGTGCGGCGCCGACGCGGCGGCGTTCGTGCTCTCGCGCCTGCCGCACCCGGACGACGCGGCGGCCGGCGCGCGCGCGGCGTACGTCGACGCGGCCACGGGCCGCGCGCTCTCCTTCGCGGGCCTGCGCGGCGCCGCGCTCTCGCTCGCCTCCGCGCTGCGCCTCGGGCTCGGCCTCCGCCGCGGCGACGCGGTCCTCGTGGCGCTCCCCTCGCCCGACGACGACCCGCTGCTGCTCCCGCCCATCCTCCTCGGCGTCCTCGCGGCCGGCTGCGTGGCCGTCGTCGCCGCCCCGGGTGCCAAGGTAGACGCCGTGGCGCGGGAGTCTGGCGCCGCGATCGTCGTCGGCGCACTGGGGACGGGCGGCGGGCTGCCGCTGCTGCTCATGTCGAGGTCGCCGGACCCGCGGACGGTGTCCGTGGAGGAGCTCATGGAAGGCGGCGACCCGGCCGCGCTCGACGCCGTCGCCGCGGACCGGCCGAACCCACGGGACCCGGCCCTCATGGTCCACAACTCGTCGACAACCAACAAGGTGGCCATGACGCACGCCGACCTGATCGCCGCCGTGGCCGGCGCGGTCTCACCCGACGAGGACCGGGTCTGCCTTGCCACACTGCCGACGTGGGGAACCAGCGTCCACGGCGGCCTGGCGCTGCTCGCCCTCGGGCTCCCGGCGGCCGGAGCGACCACGGTGCTCCTGCCGCCGTCCTCCGACCTGCGCGCCGCGGTGGCCGCCCACAGCGCCACCGACGTCGTAGCGACCCCCGAGGCGGCCGCGGTGCTCTTTGCTCCCGCGCTGCCGCAGGGGAAGCTCGCCACGCTGCGGAGGGTGACAGCGGTGACGCCGCTCGCAGATCACGCACGGCAGGCGTTCCGGCGCAGGCTATCGTGGGTCGATCTGGCGGAGATGTCCGGCGCGCCCGAGATGGGAGCGGCGACGGCGGAGTCGCCGGAGCAGGTGGCTCCTGCACCTCTAGGGCCTCTGCTGCTCGTGCAATCTGATGCTGCAGCCACACAGTAAGATTGCCCTGAGCCCCTGACTCTATATACACTGCCACAGAATCCACAGAGAATTACATCACTTAACCATCTTTACATGTTCACATATTTTCAGGCTGAAGGGCAAAATACCAGATCAAATGCCATCGCCAAGCGAGGCTACCTCTCTGGTAAGAATCCATTTATGCACCGAACAAACCAAATTTACCAACAGCAAAAAATGATTGCACTGGCCCATAACATGCTCACACCTGAACCAGAAACGCTTGACAGTAAGTCGGTAAATTTACGCTATAAACAATGTATTTTCCACCCAGTCACCTGAACCAATGAAGATATATTTGTGTACCAACTCCAGAAAGGTAAACAAAAAAACAAGAGCTAACATCCCCAACCAATTATATTTCCAGACCGGTACAATCTTAGGTATACTTGTCATATGTATGATACTACCATGTTTTTGCTGTGCAATGTCTAAACGGCCCGGAATATTTCTACCAGGTGTCGCCGCTTCAGAAGATCCAAAAGACTGTTCTCAGTGATGTCTTCGCAAAATCAGTCGCGGGCAAGTTCTTGAGGAGGAGCCCGGTAGCCTGCGACAAACAAGCCGTCTCAAAACTGTAACAGCTTCGCCTCCGTTTCGCTGCTGGGTGGCTACTTGTCTTGATGAACCTGGCATAGAATGCTTAAAGAGTTACAAGTATTCACCAAAGTTGTATTATCTCCAGCTATGTGGAAAATTGGAGGTGGCTCCGTGAAAAGGGAGCTGGGAGCTTCTGTGGACTGCAGTTTAGGGAAACAAGCTTTTCTTGTTGGGCCTGACATACAATGCTAAATGTATTGCATGTACTCTTATAAATTCCAACTATGAAACATTGCACAAGTTGAGCAGAGGCCGCAACAGTAGGGAAATCAGTATAATGCAAGTTAAATAAATGAAATGGAATGCAGCTTTGGCATACATTTGCATTTCTCTACCTCCAGGATTTCGAGTGACAGCTTTTGCTGTTCTTGGTTCTGTAAGCATACAAGAAATCATATTTGGGGGATGTATAGATATAAATGTCAAAATCTAAACTAGGCCACAAGATTTCGTCGTATATGAGCTGTCTATGAGTGCAGTAACATTTTGTAAGAAAGGTTGGTTTTCGGATTCTCTTTTCATAACGCAGCGTTGATGCCAAAAAAAAGATGAAGGAAATTGCATTTTAATGCTCATTTCACAGATCATTCTAGGTTATTCAATTACTATTTGCTTCCATAGTATGATCTAGAATCAGCACCATGCATTGATTGTATCCTTGAAACTTAGAAAGCAGGGGTCACATCAACCTCTTCCAATAAGGTTTTGCAAAATGATACAATAGCTTAACACGGCAACACATAAGTACATCAGACATTGTTCCATTCCAGCATGTTGCACATAGGACTTACTATTCATTGTCGGAGACCTCTGCACTTCCTCCCACCCACTTCCATACGCCCCCAGATTTCCGTCTCTGAGAAGTCGTCATGGTTTGTTCAGCCTGAGATATTTGTTGCTGCAAGGCTTCCAGTTCATTCTCCAGAGAACTGGCAGACTCCAACCTTTTATGCGCAGCAGCAATTTGGGACTGAATTGACCACAGGAAAGAAGAGGTAAGCAATCAGCAGCATAAAAGGAGAGTTGAAAATATGTGTTTCATGCTCAGAACTAATTATAGTGGGCAAGTTCAGAACCTCCAGTTTCTGGCATCTTGAACCCTCAGCAGCTAGCTGATTCTCAACTGATCTGAGTTCCTTCAAAAGAAAAAGAAAACAACAGTGGGAACTTATTATGGAAAATCAGGAATTTCCTTTTGCAGTATGAAAAGAAAGTTTGCCCTCTCAAAGAAAACAAATGGAAAGACAATTTTACCTTTGTTAATTCACCATAGGACAACTTCACCATATCTAGTTTATCCTTTAGCTTTGAGTTTTCACTGCGAACTTCTGCCAGTCGAGACTCTAGTTCTCCTTTCTCCCCATTAAGTGCATCAATTTCGGCAACCATTTGTTTGGAAGAACTTCCAGGTTCAGCTCTTTTCACATCCAAATCATCAGTAGCAACAATATCTTTAGTTTTCTCATCAGTAGCAGTTATTACAGCATAGGCAGCTTTCACAGAAGCTGCAGCGGCAGCAGCTGCTGGAGATTGGAAAAGACGAGGTTGCACAAAGTTTCTTGGCTTGGGTTTCATCACAAAGATCTGCAGTAGTGTCATCACTTTCGTTAGGCGTGGAGAATATGTTTAACAGAAACAAAGCACACTAAAAATTGCTAACGGAGACAAAGCATACTGAAAAGGGAAAATGAAGAATATACAATTTCACCCTAAATTGAAAAACACAAACTAGGGGAACTACACATAGAAACAAGGGCATGACAACAGCCATCAAAAGAGAAATTTCTACAGATGGATCATTTTCAACAAAATACTATGTGTAGTAGTTATTTGCTGAAAGCGTATACCTCATTGTTGTACTTCCCGTTGTAACCGCCAAAGGCAAATAGGAACTTTTCGCCATCAACTGTGGCTGAACAAAGAGTGAGACCCTGGAAAATATGTTAAAAGGTCAGTAATTCACCACATTATGAAAAGCTCGATCTAAATATTCATAGTTATGCACTTTCTAGAACATGAATTTATATGACCAATCTTTATGACTGAACATGTCAGTACCAATGTGCAAATACTGCTTACCTCACAAGCAAGTGGATCTCGAACTGACACACTAGTGACCACAGACCAGACAAACTTGGAAGCGTTCATTACGATTGTATCAGTGGAACCTACAACATGTGCATTTCCTTAGATACCGGAGCTGAAAGAACAGCACAAAAGGAATTTAATAAAAACATATAAATACAGTATCATGCATCCAGGCATTACCACTGGCATTATCTCCACCACCAACTATGTACCAATTTTCGTCAATCATCATACCAGCATGACCACTCCTAGGAGTTATATGTGCACCTTGAGTGTCAGGCTGAGACCACTCCAGCTGTTACAATTAAACATCATTTACGCAAACTTATCAGTTGAGTCCTAAAGTCGTGTTAAATTTGGCTCAAGAGGAAAAGCCCTCTAAAGTATCCCTTATGTGTACAGTACAACATAATATGATAAGCATATCTGCATGTCATTTTATGATGCATTGATGTGTAGTTAGCGATAGTGAAATGGAGTTGGATCCTAGTCATTTGATTGGAACAGTTTAACCCTGCAGTTACTATTAACTTGATAAAATTTTGAGCTTGCAACTCCTGCTACAACCTAGAACAATTAATGTGGGGAACTTCGACGATCTTTAATGGGTTTACAACGAACAACTAAATATCAGCTAATTTATCGAATAAACTTTGGCCTTGCAGATTTACAGAATGTGAGTTGATGCACAAGTGTACTTGTATAGCAAAATACATAAGAGCATTCAGTGCTTACAGTTTGCAAGTCAAGTAAGTACATATCGTTGAAGCATGTGGAGTGAGAGGAACCGCCAAAGATTAAAAGATAATGTTCAGCATAAACAGCAGCCGAATGGTCATACCTAGGAGCTGGGCCACCTTTTCTGTTTCACAATAACAAACAGAACGATGAATTCAGCATTCAGCAAGTGGTTAGAAATACCTTAAGCGATATTTAGCATAAATAATAAGTGAACTCTTACTCTGTTTTAACTTCTTCCCAAATCATTGTCTCCAAGTCAAGTACATGAAGATCACTCAGAAGCCTCCTCTTATTATCCTCTCCACCAAACATTATTAATTGAGAACCGACTAGTGTTACAGATTGCCCACCTCGAGCCATCTGATGGAGGGAGGATTCAGAACATGTTCTCCAGTAAATTAATGTATAACCACAGGAGAGAAAAGATTCTTACTGGGACTTTTCCATATGTATCAACAGCAGACCAGCTATTTGTTTCCAGATCGATAAACCAAACTGCAGGCAGAAATACAGCGCAATTAGTTCTAGTACTTGTAAAGTCATCTGGAAGATAACTCCAAAACATGAAGAGGCAATGTTAAAGCACATATCATTATGTTAAAATATATTAGGTGTTAGAAAGAGGCAACATTCTTTGTCAAGCAACCGGCAGGAGCGCTGCCTTTCATTGAGAAAAATAGAATTAATAATCACAAACACAGGGCCATGTCATTATGGGGAACATGCCGATACCCCCTGGATACACTGGGTGACAACTCATGGTCGTGGGCCTTCGCTACACAGAGCTGCCATACCAAAGGCAATGGAAACTGGAAAGAGGCAATTTTTGGAATTTGGGGAAAATGTAACTTGTGAAATTGAGATGAAGCATGTTGATTCACTACAAGTTTAACATGTGATTAATCAGTATGTAAACAGCACAAGGAAATGAAAAAAATGCATCCATTATAATATCACAAACAGTAATTGAGAATCATCCCTGTAGTGCTGCTTATTTTTCAAATCTGAAATTTCGCCAGATACATATGGACTGACATAGAGTAAGAAATAATACACCTTAAAGTGAAATATGTGCACACATCAGTTCATGTACGACGAGTAGAACAACTTTATGATTGTGAAACTTCCGACATTTAGGGGCATCAACAAATATGGCATGGTTTTTGGTGGTGGTGCGAAACCATAAAGTGATGGTTGAACTATTACTGCGTATGTTTAAGCAAAGCCATGACCCGTAATTTGCTGCTCAGAGTTTTAGTATGAACCAAGAAAGAGGGAAATCGAAAGAAGCACCTGAAACCTTATTCGATGTTGATGCTCTGGAGTTCCCAGCTACAACCAGAAGCATATTCCTCCACTTGACCTGGATGAAATCACTTGTCAGCATAGAAAATGACGCTCTTTCACTTGAAAGGTTTAACGAGGCTTAGAAAAGTTTAGTTAATTCTCCACAGAAATGCAAGATGATATCATTACCATACTATGGTTTGCTAATGCTGGGAACGGCTGGTTTCCGGCATTATTTTCAAGATTCAGCTGGTTTGAATCCCGACTAGGACTTAACAGCAACGCTGACCACTTGGATGTCCTGAAATCAAAGACCTGCCAAAATTGCAGCTGTTAGGATATATTTCAGGTGATGAAGGAACAGAGGGGATATGATGAGCACACATGCGTGAGTGCCAAACCTGAACATCCGACAGAGAGCGTCCATTCCGGCTTCCCCCGACCACATACAGCTTGTCTTGAACCACCTCCGCGGCATGCTGTCATGTATTTAGCACTCATCACAGAATAAACAACACGCAGCGTAAGGTAATTGCACGGCACGATACGATCCTCAGCGTACATTTTGTCTGAAGATTTTATAAGCGTTTTTTGCCGTGTTAAAAATATATCACAGTGCAACAATAGCAGCAACTTGAGCAGAGTTGCACTTCCTATCCCGGTAAACTCGGCGATCTCAATCAGCTAGCGACGACAGCAAGGCAGAATGGGTAGATGGAGAACGACCAAACGTCCCCCGGAAACCACTGCCTCCACCAGCCGCGCGGATTCAGACGAACACAGCGGCCATCACATTTCGGATCCCATTCTTGATCCCAACACCTCTACACACGAGCTAACGGCTACGGCTCGAACCGGTGGGCGGATCAGGACGGGGCAACAGGGCAGATCACTGATATGAGAGACAGGAACCGCGACAGCCAAAATCCGAGCAGAGGAGAGCAGAATTGCGCGCGCACCTTGTAGCGGGCGGAGGGGCGGGGGGAGCCCTGGGCGGGGCGGAGCAGGACCCAGCGGTCGTCCTCGGCGCCGTTGATGGCGCCCTCCTCCTCCTCCTCCACCCCCATTCCCCAATCGAGATCGCGGGTCGGGCGGAGGGAACGAAGGAAGCTTCGTCGGTGGCCGGCGGGTTGACTCGGCTCGTCGGATCTGGAGCGGTTTTAAACCCGGCAAAGTGATTAGCGAGTGCCGGGGCGGGGAGTGGAGCGGTGGTGGACCTTTGCGTAGCTGCCACGTTCGTTCTCCGGGTAAACTCTCGCCAGTCACCAGCGATGCGTATACGTCAACGCCCAGCGAAGGCGTATTCCTCCAGATACGTAAGCCCGCATCAAAGGCGCCTCTCCCGATAGCGAGTCTTGCAGGTACCACCAGGAATCCTACCTCTCTTTTTTTCAAGCAACAATTAAAGGCTCTTTCGACTGGTTTGGCTAGCCCCGCATCTCCGCCGGTTAACCATTACAGTTAGTACGTGGAAGCTGTGTTGCCCGTCTTCACTATGCTCGTAGCGAGATGGCATGTCTTCTTCAAGCTCAGATTTGGTCGAGCCAAACCTAGCATTGCTTCAAGCTCAAATGTGGATTACTTCAAGCTATCAACTCCATTTGCCATGTTATGGCCTGACCTCACCAATTTGTCTTTATTGTTTCGTTTGGAGGTGGTAATTTTTGATTCAAATGTAATGAACATTGTTTGGATACATGTATTGTTAAAATCATTGGGAAAACACCATTGTATAGTTCACTCTTGCTTTCTGTTTTAAATTAGCGCATTTTTTAATTTCTTTGGGGATCGGGGGACGAGGGAGTGAATTCGAGTGGGTTCGTGTGTGTGGTGG